>NC_064615.1:919459064-919818975 GCF_023898315.1 Schistocerca nitens | reverse complement strand
GTACGGTAATTAGTTTTCGTGTTATAACGTGTTAAATAGCGAAAGTTTAATTATAACCACACGGATATTGGTGCCGTTATTTCGCTTACTTTTGTGTAAGAGTAACTGTGTTGTGATTTGATGCCATTACCAGAAAATTTGAAGTAAGTTCCTAATTTTTAGTTCTTCATTTTGAAAAGCTACGACTTCCGACTTCCCTTATTACGCGGCAACTATTTTTTTTTTTTTTTTTTTTTTTTTTTTACGGTGTGTCTAGAGGGAGAAGGCCAACGAGTCAAAGGGAAGAATTAGTGCTAGACTGACACAATTTTCGCGTAGAGAAAGTAATAGCAATGTGGAACATTCGTATGAAATGCATCTGTTTTATTAACGATTGTAATGTTAACACATAACCATCGAAAATTGAGGTACCGATTTCAAAATTAACTATACAGGTAGCCAGTGAAACTTATATAATTCGAGAGAATTTGGCCGTAGATGTGCACAAAAGAAAAAAATTGTGTATATCCATAGAAAGTTTTCTTTTTCTCTGACATTGCTACCAACTTCTACCATGCCTACCAATCTGGTGCTGAAGTAGAAACAACACACGAAAGTTAAGTTGATTCTAAGGATGTTATTGCTTAAATGTTGCAGAGAGTTCATTTGCAGTAATACACGCATACCGGACAGCTACAATGCCGCATCTGCTACGCCGTTGATATTGTCGACGGTGCACAAGGAACGCTGTAACGATGCTGTCGGACAATAAATGTTGTTTATTAGTGCCGTTTTTTCACTACTTTGGTCTACCTTTCAACGAAACTAACTCTGTGGTCGTTTGCTGCAGTCACCATAAATTTAGAGCGTTCTAATATTCAGTATCTTCGTTATGTGTAGCTACGACTTATTATAAGTAAACTATTTTAGCCCCGGGTCGGTCTGAAAGACGAAGAGCTAGAAAGGCACAATTTTTGTGTAGAGGCAGTAATAGGAATGGAGCAGATGTTGAAACGCGTACGTTTCATATGTATTCATTACCAGCGATGGCGAGGCATGACAGAATCTCTGACCAGAGAGTATTTATAGTGGCTAGTCTGCGCTTGACCGCGCGAGAGTTCAGTTGCGAGTTGCACTCTGTCTGCAGTAGTAGTCAGTCGGCAGTTGTTGTGGCGAGTGGGGCAGAGAGAGTAGTCAGTCGGATAGTAGTAGCAGTCTGGTGTAGTAGTCGGTGCTAGTCTGCGGAAGTCGGCATGCGTCGACGGCGTGCTGTTCTTCCGAATCTGGTCAGGATTGTGGTGGACGATGTGTATTATAGTAGAAGGTAAATGAAGCAGCATTGCGCTCAGCTAATAACGTATGTTACTTGTAATTAATTCGTTCAAAAAATGATGCCCCAATAATAACCTTTTATAAAGTAACTCATTTAAAGAAAATGATTCATTTCAAGTTAAATAATATTTCCTATGCATTTCCTCCAAGAATCAAAATTAAATATGGGCCAGCATTGCACGGAGCTGTGCCGAAAAATAAGAGCAGATATAGACGCAGTTTTACTGAGGTAAGAATTTGGTTTATTATTTCACAGGGCCGTAGGTCAGCGCTGCTGTCCTTATAAAATTTGTCAGGTTTAATTATTGCTGTTGAGTTGTACATTCAGTTCATGGCTCATTATTTAATAAATGTTATTGTGGGTTTGTGATCAGTCTTCATCCCTTAACGATATTTTGTGGGGAGTTACATTTTGGCAATTTTTATTCTTTAATTTTGCAAGGAGGTTACGCTTGGCTCATTTTATTATTCAGTTTTGTGGGAAGACAACATTTCACTTACATTGACTTTCATATTCTTGCTGGGAGGTTACAATTTCACTATTATTGACTTTTAAATGCTTGTGGGGAGGTTACAATGTTGATAATGATATTTCTCTTGTCGTTCTGAAAGATATATTTAAATGTGAACTGAACATAATTACAAATAATATTGAGAACTATAATTGTGGTTTGATGAATTTATATGCAGAGTTTGTAATGCAAATCATTTCGCATCTGAGGTGACTTTACGCGGTACAACGGTATTCACATTGTGTTGTCATGAAAAAAATTAATTTGCCGCTATTAACACAAAATTTATTTTTCAACGCAGTCTATCAAAGACTCCCTTCAAATGATCGGACAATTAAATGGAATTCAAAGGTTTATTTCAAGAATACACGTAGCTACAACGTAGCATTTGCACGCATCACTTCTGCAGCGAAAATTTCAGATTCTTCAAGATACCTGACATTTGCTTTCACAGCTCAGGTCCACTGACGCAGCTGGTCGAATTTCGACTACAGGCGATACTGTTGTTCATTAATCGGTGCGCCAGCGGAGTATGCTGAAAAAAATTATAATTCAACTTTCTGTCACCAGGTGAACGTACGGCGCGGTAAGCAATCAAATGTAACATAGAAGGGGCGTTCAAAAAGAAACGAGCCGGAGGCATAATTAAAGAAACCAGAACCTGTATGTTAGAAGCATTGACCCTGGCTATTGAGACACTTGTCCCACTGTGACACTAGGCGGTGAATGGCTGTCTCATAAAATTCCGAGGGCTGCGATGTTAACCAGTTCCGCACATACAGCTGGACGTCGTCGTCCATACAACTGCAGGAAATGTTATGCTGACGTTCTTCTTTGACCAAGATGGCCCCCTTCTGATTCACTTCCTGCAGCACGGGACAACAGTGAATGCCCAGAGTTACTCGCAAGCATTGACCACCCCTCGCCAAGCGATCAAATCAAAGTGACCACGCAATATCACCCGTGGGGTCATTCTGCTCCACGACAAGGGACGTTCTCGGCCACCCTCCAAACACTCCGGACCTCTCTCCCTGTGATTACGCCATTTTTTGTCGCTTTAAAAAGGCTCTGAGGGGCAAACGATTCACTTCGCAGGACGACGTACAGCTGTACTTGCGGAACTGGTTAACATCGCAGCCCCGGGAATTTTATGAGACAGCCATTCACCACTTTGTGTCACAGTGAGACAAGTGCCTCAACAGTCAGGGTCAATACTTCTAACAAACAGGTACTGGTTTCTGTAATTATGCCTCCGGCTCGTTTCGTTTTCAATTCCCCTTATATTTTCTGTTTTGACGCCAGCATGCTTTTTGTCGCTTTGCGATGTGTGTTGATTTCGTTTGCGAAGCGACTGTTCATGTAGAGGGTTGAGAAAATTGAAGTGTTCCGTACTAAACACAGTGGATATTGAGAACAGATCGTGCACAGCTGGTAAAGTGTTTACCAGCAAGGCAGCAATAATAACGTGGCACTGTGGGAATATCGCCGACAGAAACAGCTGCGCAGAGGCCCCATATCAACAAACGGGCTAAGGAATATCATCAAGAAATCTGAAGGAACAGGTGAATTAGGTGGTGCAGCAGGGAGACGGAGCTCGCTTATTCTCATGGCAGTTGTTGAAGAAGTTACTGTAGCTACAGGCGCCCCGCAGCACGTGTCTCAAATTCTGCAGCCAGTGCTCGAGCTCAGTCTCAGGAATTCTCTCATTGGTCAACAGTTCAAAAGATTTTGTGACTCATTTTACACTTTTGTGCTCACAAGTTTCATAATGTGCGCCAAATGAAGCTCCTAGATAGGCTACAGCGCCGTGACTTTTCACTTCGTTCTTTGGTGCACATGGAAGTGGATGACATTTGGATGGAAGAGGCACGTTTTATTCTCCAAGGTTCCGGGAATGCAAAGAACGTCTCCGCTACATGCTGTGCTGGAACATCCACTGGACTCAGCTTATGTGACTATGTGGTGTGATTTCAGAAGCACTTTCTTTTTCCGTTCATTTTTATTTGAGATGACACCTCATGGGCCTGTTAGGTGTGCAGCGACAGTTGCACGTTATTAAGACCTCCTTGTGCAATACGTGACTCCAGCTTTACAAGAACGCAAGTGTGTCCACATCACTATTTACAAGCAAAATGGGCCAGCACCACATGTCACTTACAAAGTGATAGATTTGCTTTGAGAAACCTTTGGTGACGACCGCGTAATCTCTAAGCCATTTCAATAAATGTGCTCTTTCATATCACGCGACATAACTCCAAGTGACTTCTCACTGTGGAGATATCCGAAAAATCGTCGCTATCAGCGATCTATGCGGACTCTTCCTGATCTGAAGTATAGCATACGATGTCATATGGCTCTGATTGTACTGTGTATCCTGCCTGCAAATGTCTACCATACTGTGTTACAGAGGCAGCATTAGCTAAGTTGGGAGACGATACTGAAACCATGCTGTAACTTCTGACAATAGCCTAACAGACGCACCAGAAGCAACGTTATCATGTCTCTGATCGTTTCTCCCCTTTCCCTGCAGCCCCATCAGATTCTGATTGATTACAGGGCCATATTTTCACCTGGTAGCAGAAAGCGGAACTATTATATTTTCATCTACTCCGCTAGCACACCGATTAAGGAACATACCTACGATGTTTCAGTGTTCTGTAATGTATACAGCCCGCACTGCAGCACTCGGAAGACCGTCAATTTAATTATAATCACCCAGTATTTTGATGTTTTCCTGGTAGCAAAAAAATAGAACAGAAAATATCTTTTTCTCTTCTTTTGTGTTTCCGATGTGAACGTATATGCGTACACTTGTTTGAATTGTTTAGAAAAATGTTAAATGTCCCATCCATAAGAAAAGTTTCGCTTCCACAAAGGATTTTGCCGCTGTTTCACAACCGACCACCAGGACTCTTTTTTCAGGAACAGACACGTCAACAATTACCTTCAGTTCATTTCAAAATGTCTTCACTCAGTTCAATCTCCAAACTAGTGCTAAGATTCTGCGTCATACAAATAACTTCGTTTTTAGCTTTACACAATTGAGTCTTGGAGTTCTCAGATTTTGGCACATTTGTAACGAATCCGAACCCTTTTCTTTCAAATCTTGAGATTTCTCTTTAAAAATTTACGAAACAGGCACTGTCTTTCCTCCGTGGACTCCTTTCCTGCAGTTATGCATTCGTTTCTTAATCTTCATGTCTGCTACGTCAGGTGGTCAAGAATGTTGCTGCTGAGCCATGTTCTACCCTCTGCAACTTTTAAACCACCTGGAGCAAATGCTTTGGAATTCATGCGCAACCAGTTCACATACTCATCACGTTTTCTGTACACCCAGTAGTGATGACCATCCTTGGGAGGTCACGGCTTCCCTGTCGTTGTTGTAATTATTTTCATTACTCAAAGTATATAGAACTGAAGTAGTTTAGGCCTGCGAAACTAGAGGGAATCGAAAGCTGCCAGCGACGGCACTGTCTCACTAACAATGGCAACACATCCGCTGCTGTTGAACGAATGGCGTAAATCAACAATAGTGGAGGCACTGGTCGGAAAACCCAATGTACAAAACTAGCTAACCGGAAGTCCCACGGTACACGCGACGCCTACAGCCAAGGTCGGAAAGCCCAAGTAGCTGGTCAGACAAATAACGGCAGCGACGGTCGTTCTGAAGGGGCGCCAAAGGGATATCCCAAAGAAAAACAGCGTCTCCTTCCCCAGAAGCGAGTCTGCGAACCGACTTTGAACGTAATTGTTTTCAATAGATACGCCATCTTGGGTCTATTTTTCGCATTTGACTTTTAGACAAGACAAAATTGTACGAACTTTCCCTCCACTAGTTTTTTTATCTCACTTCTTTTATTCTAAGATAAAAAAGAATTAGTCGATTCAGAATCGCCGGAAAAAGTATTTATCAGAGTCAAAATTGTCTATCAGATTTATCAGATCCCTAATTATGCATGTAATGAATCCGTATTTTCGATCATTTGATTCGTCCTCTCTCTTATAGTCCGAATCTGCAAATGAATTTTGAATTATTCAAATATTTCGTATCGCTTATTTGTCAGGATGAATGAACGGTGGTTGCGGCATCTCACGTGGGTGCGTGGGGTGCTAGGAAAGTCGTTCCCAAGGTTTCAGGGACCAGGGCAGCGTAGGTATGTTCTGAATCAGTGGTTATCAGTGTTCTTCAACTCAGCGCCTCCATGGTGCATTTGAATAATGACTTGCGCCAGTCTCAGCTGAATAATAATAATAATAATAACTCTTAAGACAAATACGTGAGTCATTGTCATTAGTGGCTCCCTCGAGGCTGATCAGCGCCTATCTGGTTCGATTTTCACATTCATAAGTCTTACCTAAGTTGTTCTGGTCTCATTTGAAGTGATAAAAGATATTTCAGTAGTGATAAGTGAAATATCAGTTTCGTGAAAGGTAACGGATTCAGCTGTCATTTATTATGTTACCAAAATAATTAAAATTAAATTCGTTTCGTTTAGATTGCATGCAAGTAAAAGAACAGTCTTCAAAGCAAAACGAAATGCCCTCGCGGGTCTTTCTCCAGCGCTCTTTTTCTTTCGACTGCTAAGAAGTTTACGTTCCCTACCTAAAGGCTGATGACGTCCTGGTTGAGAACTGCTCATCTTAATGACTCCTAAATGGTGCAGAAGTTTGATTTATCTAACAGCTCCAACCTGCCTTGCATGGGGAATACCTTGATAACTGTTGAGTAAGATGCTTTTCAGTACTACCAAACAAATTTGTTAATAACGTGCCGTGACGTACATTATTTCACTTCATAATTGCATATAAACTTTTATCTTTCACTTCACATTTGTTTATAAACTTTTCTCCACTAAAAGAAGATTTTCAGTAGCGTTCCAAAACGCAAAATATTTTACTAAGACCTTCCCGCATTAAAGTGCGTTGAAGCATCTAGGACATAACATTTACAGCCTGGACTTTTGTCTGGGACACCTGTTGAACTGAATTTTTTCACTATGAGAGTACTGAAGGGTAATTTGTTTTAATTGTTAAAAACCATTCAAAAGCCAAGATTGAACAAAATATTTTCTATGGAAGACAACCGGTTTCAAAAGTCTTAGCTGTCATCTTCAAGTCCCTAACAAAATACAATACATGGAATATATCTCATTTGATATAGATGATTTAGTTTGGTATTTAAAAAAAAAAGGAAGAAGACAACGGAAGTGGACCTGTACATTTACATCTTAAACTTTTTTTTTAGAATGAGATTTTCACTCTGCAGCGGAGTGTGCGCTGATATGAAACTTCCTGGCAGATTAAAACTGTGTGCCCAACCGAGACTCGAACTCGGGACCTTTGCCTTTCGCGGGCAAGTGCTCTACCAACTGAGCTACCGAAGCACGACTCACGCCCGGTACTCACAGCTTTACTTCTGCCAGTACGTCGTCTCCTACCTTCCAAACTTTACAGAAGCTCTCCTGCGAACCTTGCAGAACTAGCACTCCTGAAAGAAAGGAGAGCTTCTGTAAAGTTTGGAAGGTAGGAGACGAGGTACTGGCAGAAGTAAAGCTGTGAGTACCGGGCGTGAGTCGTGCTTCGGTAGCTCAGTTGGTAGAGCACTTGCCCGCGAAAGGCAAAGGTCCCGAGTTCGAGTCTCGGTCGGGCACACAGTTTCAATCTGCCAGGAAGTTTTATATCAGCGCACACTCCACTGCAGAGTGAAAATCTCATTCTGGAAACATCCCCCAGGCTGTGGCTAAGCCATGTCTCCGCTATATCCTTTCTTTCAGGAGTGCTAGTTCTGCAAGGTTCGCAGGAGAGCTTCTGTAAAGTTTGGAAGGTAGGAGACGACGTACTGGCAGAAGTAAAGCTGTGAGTACCGGGCGTGAGTCGTGCTTCGGTAGCTCAGTTGGTAGAGCACTTGCCCGCGAAAGGCAAAGGTCCCGAGTTCGAGTCTCGGTTGGGCACACAGTTTTAATCTGCCAGGAAGTTTCATATCAGCGCACACTCCGCTGCAGAGTGAAAATCTCATTCTAAAAAAAAAGTTTAAGATGTAAATGTACAGGTCCACTTCCGTTGTCTTCTTCCTTTTTTTTTAAATACCAAACTAAATCATCTATATCAAATGAGATATATTCCATGTATTGTATTTTGTTAGGGACTTGAAGATGACAGCTAAGACTTTTGAAACCGGTTGTCTTCCATAGAAAATATTTTGTTCAATCTTGGCTTTTGAATGGTTTTTAACAATTAAAACAAATTACCCTTCAGTACTCTCATAGTGAAAAAATTCAGTTCAACAGGTGTCCCAGACAAAAGTCCAGGCTGTAAATGTTATGTCCTAGATGCTTCAACGCACTTTAATGCGGGAAGGTCTTAGTAAAATATTTTGCGTTTTGGAACGCTACTGAAAATCTTCTTTTAGTGGAGAAAAGTTTATAAACAAATGTGAAGTGAAAGATAAAAGTTTATATGCAATTATGAAGTGAAATAATGTACGTCACGGCACGTTATTAACAAATTTGTTTGGTAGTACTGAAAAGCATCTTACTCAACAGTTATCAAGGTATTCCCCATGCAAGGCAGGTTGGAGCTGTTAGATAAATCAAACTTCTGCACCATTTAGGAGTCATTAAGATGAGCAGTTCTCAACCAGGACGTCATCAGCCTTTAGGTAGGGAACGTAAACTTCTTAGCAGTCGAAAGAAAAAGAGCGCTGGAGAAAGACCCGCGAGGGCATTTCGTTTTGCTTTGAAGACTGTTCTTTTACTTGCATGCAATCTAAACGAAACGAATTTAATTTTAATTATTTTGGTAACATAATAAATGACAGCTGAATCCGTTACCTTTCACGAAACTGATATTTCACTTATCACTACTGAAATATCTTTTATCACTTCAAATGAGACCAGAACAACTTAGGTAAGACTTATGAATGTGAAAATCGAACCAGATAGGCGCTGATCAGCCTCGAGGGAGCCACTAATGACAATGACTCACGTATTTGTCTTAAGAGTTATTATTATTATTATTATTCAGCTGAGACTGGCGCAAGTCATTATTCAAATGCACCATGGAGGCGCTGAGTTGAAGAACACTGATAACCACTGATTCAGAACATACCTACGCTGCCCTGGTCCCTGAAACCTTGGGAACGACTTTCCTAGCACCCCACGCACCCACGTGAGATGCCGCAACCACCGTTCATTCATCCTGACAAATAAGCGATACGAAATATTTGAATAATTCAAAATTCATTTGCAGATTCGGACTATAAGAGAGAGGACGAATCAAATGATCGAAAATACGGATTCATTACATGCATAATTAGGGATCTGATAAATCTGATAGACAATTTTGACTCTGATAAATACTTTTTCCGGCGATTCTGAATCGACTAATTCTTTTTTATCTTAGAATAAAAGAAGTGAGATAAAAAAACTAGTGGAGGGAAAGTTCGTACAATTTTGTCTTGTCTAAAAGTCAAATGCGAAAAATAGACCCAAGATGGCGTATCTATTGAAAACAATTACGTTCAAAGTCGGTTCGCAGACTCGCTTCTGGGGAAGGAGACGCTGTTTTTCTTTGGGATATCCCTTTGGCGCCCCTTCAGAACGACCGTCGCTGCCGTTATTTGTCTGACCAGCTACTTGGGCTTTCCGACCTTGGCTGTAGGCGTCGCGTGTACCGTGGGACTTCCGGTTAGCTAGTTTTGTACATTGGGTTTTCCGACCAGTGCCTCCACTATTGTTGATTTACGCCATTCGTTCAACAGCAGCGGATGTGTTGCCATTGTTAGTGAGACAGTGCCGTCACTGGCAGCTTTCGATTCCCTCTAGTTTCGCAGGCCTAAACTACTTCAGTTCTATATACTTTGAGTAATGAAAATAATTACAACAACGACAGGGAAGCCGTGACCTCCCAAGGATGGTCATCACTACTGGGTGTACAGAAAACGTGATGAGTATGTGAACTGGTTGCGCATGAATTCCAAAGCATTTGCTCCAGGTGGTTTAAAAGTTGCAGAGGGTAGAACATGGCTCAGCAGCAACATTCTTGACCACCTGACGTAGCAGACATGAAGATTAAGAAACGAATGCATAACTGCAGGAAAGGAGTCCACGGAGGAAAGACAGTGCCTGTTTCGTAAATTTTTAAAGAGAAATCTCAAGATTTGAAAGAAAAGGGTTCGGATTCGTTACAAATGTGCCAAAATCTGAGAACTCCAAGACTCAATTGTGTAAAGCTAAAAACGAAGTTATTTGTATGACGCAGAATCTTAGCACTAGTTTGGAGATTGAACTGAGTGAAGACATTTTGAAATGAACTGAAGGTAATTGTTGACGTGTCTGTTCCTGAAAAAAGAGTCCTGGTGGTCGGTTGTGAAACAGCGGCAAAATCCTTTGTGGAAGCGAAACTTTTCTTATGGATGGGACATTTAACATTTTTCTAAACAATTCAAACAAGTGTACGCATATACGTTCACATCGGAAACACAAAAGAAGAGAAAAAGATATTTTCTGTTCTATTTTTTTGCTACCAGGAAAACATCAAAATACTGGGTGATTATAATTAAATTGACGGTCTTCCGAGTGCTGCAGTGCGGGCTGTATACATTACAGAACACTGAAACATCGTAGGTATGTTCCTTAATCGGTGTGCTAGCGGAGTAGATGAAAATATAATAGTTCCGCTTTCTGCTACCAGGTGAAAATATGGCCCTGTAATCAATCAGAATCTGATGGGGCTGCAGGGAAAGGGGAGAAACGATCAGAGACATGATAACGTTGCTTCTGGTGCGTCTGTTAGGCTATTGTCAGAAGTTACAGCATGGTTTCAGTATCGTCTCCCAACTTAGCTAATGCTGCCTCTGTAACACAGTATGGTAGACATTTGCAGGCAGGATACACAGTACAATCAGAGCCATATGACATCGTATGCTATACTTCAGATCAGGAAGAGTCCGCATAGATCGCTGATAGCGACGATTTTTCGGATATCTCCACAGTGAGAAGTCACTTGGAGTTATGTCGCGTGATATGAAAGAGCACATTTATTGAAATGGCTTAGAGATTACGCGGTCGTCACCAAAGGTTTCTCAAAGCAAATCTATCACTTTGTAAGTGACATGTGGTGCTGGCCCATTTTGCTTGTAAATAGTGATGTGGACACACTTGCGTTCTTGTAAAGCTGGAGTCACGTATTGCACAAGGAGGTCTTAATAACGTGCAACTGTCGCTGCACACCTAACAGGCCCATGAGGTGTCATCTCAAATAAAAATGAACGGAAAAAGAAAGTGCTTCTGAAATCACACCACATAGTCACATAAGCTGAGTCCAGTGGATGTTCCAGCACAGCATGTAGCGGAGACGTTCTTTGCATTCCCGGAACCTTGGAGAATAAAACGTGCCTCTTCCATCCAAATGTCATCCACTTCCATGTGCACCAAAGAACGAAGTGAAAAGTCACGGCGCTGTAGCCTATCTAGGAGCTTCATTTGGCGCACATTATGAAACTTGTGAGCACAAAAGTGTAAAATGAGTCACAAAATCTTTTGAACTGTTGACCAATGAGAGAATTCCTGAGACTGAGCTCGAGCACTGGCTGCAGAATTTGAGACACGTGCTGCGGGGCGCCTGTAGCTACAGTAACTTCTTCAACAACTGCCATGAGAATAAGCGAGCTCCGTCTCCCTGCTGCACCACCTAATTCACCTGTTCCTTCAGATTTCTTGATGATATTCCTTAGCCCGTTTGTTGATATGGGGCCTCTGCGCAGCTGTTTCTGTCGGCGATATTCCCACAGTGCCACGTTATTATTGCTGCCTTGCTGGTAAACACTTTACCAGCTGTGCACGATCTGTTCTCAATATCCACTGTGTTTAGTACGGAACACTTCAATTTTCTCAACCCTCTACATGAACAGTCGCTTCGCAAACGAAATCAACACACATCGCAAAGCGACAAAAAGCATGCTGGCGTCAAAACAGAAAATATAAGGGGAATTGAAAACGAAACGAGCCGGAGGCATAATTACAGAAACCAGTACCTGTTTGTTAGAAGTATTGACCCTGACTGTTGAGGCACTTGTCTCACTGTGACACAAAGTGGTGAATGGCTGTCTCATAAAATTCCCGGGGCTGCGATGTTAACCAGTTCCGCAAGTACAGCTGTACGTCGTCCTGCGAAGTGAATCGTTTGCCCCTCAGAGCCTTTTTAAAGCGACAAAAAATGGCGTAATCACAGGGAGAGAGGTCCGGAGTGTTTGGAGGGTGGCCGAGAACGTCCCTTGTCGTGGAGCAGAATGACCCCACGGGTGATATTGCGTGGTCACTTTGATTTGATCGCTTGGCGAGGGGTGGTCAATGCTTGCGAGTAACTCTGGGCATTCACTGTTGTCCCGTGCTGCAGGAAGTGAATCAGAAGGGGGCCATCTTGGTCAAAGAAGAACGTCAGCATAACATTTCCTGCAGTTGTATGGACGACGACGTCCAGCTGTATGTGCGGAACTGGTTAACATCGCAGCCCTCGGAATTTTATGAGACAGCCATTCACCGCCTAGTGTCACAGTGGGACAAGTGTCTCAATAGCCAGGGTCAATGCTTCTAACATACAGGTTCTGGTTTCTTTAATTATGCCTCCGGCTCGTTTCTTTTTGAACGCCCCTTCTATGTTACATTTGATTGCTTACCGCGCCGTACGTTCACCTGGTGACAGAAAGTTGAATTATAATTTTTTTCAGCATACTCCGCTGGCGCACCGATTAATGAACAACAGTATCGCCTGTAGTCGAAATTCGACCAGCTGCGTCAGTGGACCTGAGCTGTGAAAGCAAATGTCAGGTATCTTGAAGAATCTGAAATTTTCGCTGCAGAAGTGATGCGTGGCAAATGCTACGTTGTAGCTACGTGTATTCTTGAAATAAACCTTTGAATTCCATTTAATTGTCCGATCATTTGAAGGGAGTCTTTGATAGACTGCGTTGAAAAATAAATTTTGTGTTAATAGCGGCAAATTAATTTTTTTCATGACAACACAATGTGAATACCGTTGTACCGCGTAAAGTCACCTCAGATGCGAAATGATTTGCATTACAAACTCTGCATTATAAATTCATCAAACCACAATTATAGTTCTCAATATTATTTGTAATTATGTTCAGTTCACATTTAAATATATCTTTCAGAACGACAAGAGAATTATCATTATCAACATTGTAACCTCCCCACAAGCATTTTAAAAGTCAATAATAGTGAAATTGTAACCTCCCAGCAAGAATATGAAAGTCAATGTTAAGTGAAATGTTGTCTTCCCACAAAACTGAATAATAAAATGAGCCAAGCGTAACCTCCTTGCAAAATTAAAGAATAAAAATTGCCAAAATGTAAACTCCCCACAAAATATCGTTAAGGGATGAAGACTGATCACAAACCCACAATAACATTTATTAAATAATGAGCCATGAACTGAATGTAACAACTCAACAGCAATAATTAAACCTGACAAATTTTATAAGGACAGCAGCGCTGACCTACGGCCCTGTGAAATAATTAAACCAAAATTCTTACCTCAGTAAAACTGCGTCTATATCTGCTCTTATTTTTCGGCACAGCTCCGTGCAATGCTGGCCCATATTTAATTTTGATTCTTGGAGGAAATGCATAGGAAATATTATTTAACTTGAAATGAATCATTTTCTTTAAATGAGTTACTTTATAAAAGGTTATTATTGGGGCATCATTTTTTGAACGAATTAATTACAAGTAACATACGTTATTAGCTGAGCGCAATGCTGCTTCATTTACCTTCTACTATAATACACATCGTCCACCACAATCCTGACCAGATTCGGAAGAACAGCACGCCGTCGACGCATGCCGACTTCCGCAGACTAGCACCGACTACTACACCAGACTGCTACTACTATCCGACTGACTACTCTCTCTGCCCACTCGCCACACACAACTGCCGACTGACTACTACTGCAGACAGAGTGCAACTCGCAACTGAACTCTCGCGCGGTCAAGCGCAGACTAGCCACTATAAATACTCTCTGGTCAGAGATTCTGTCATGCCTCGCCATCGCTGGTAATGAATACATATGAAACGTACGCGTTTCAACATCTGCTCCATTCCTATTACTGCCTCTACACAAAAATTGTGCCTTTCTAGCTCTTCGTCTTTCAGACCGACCCGGGGCTAAAATAGTTTACTTATAATAAGTCGTAGCTACACATAACGAAGATACTGAATATTAGGAACGCTCTAAATTTTATGGTGACTGCAGCAAACGACCACAGAGTTAGTTTCGTTGAAAGGTAGACCAAAGTAAGTGAAAAAACGGCACTAATAAACAACATTTATTGTCCCGACAGCATCGTTACAGCGTTCCTTGTGCACCGTCGACAATATCAACGGCGTAGCAGATGCGGCATTGTAGCTGTCCGGTATGCGTGTATTACTGCAAATGAACTCTCTGCAACATTTAAGCAATAACATCCTTAGAATGCAACTTAACTTTCGTGTGTTGTTTCTACTTCAGCACCAGATTGGTAGGCATGGTAGAAGTTGGTAGCAATGTCAGAGAAAAAGAAAACTTTCTATGGATATACACAATTTTTTTCTTTTGTGCACATCTACGGCCAAATTCCTCTCGAATTATATAAGTTTCACTGGCTACCTGTATAGTTAATTTTGAAATCGGTACCTCAATTTTCGATGGTTATGTGTTAACATTACAATCGTTAAATAAAACAGATGCATTTTCATTACGAATGTCCACATTGCTATTACTTTCTCTACGCGAAAATTGTGTCAGTCTAGCACTAATTCTTTCCCTTTGACTCGTTGGCCTTCTCCCTCTAGACACACCGTAAAAAAAAAAAAAAAAAAAAAAAAAAAATAGTTGCCGCGTAATAAGGGAAGTCGGAAGTCGTAGCTTTTCAAAATGAAGAAACTAAAAATTAGGAACTTACTTCAAATTTTCTGGTAATGGCATCAAATCACAACACAGTTACTCTTACACAAAAGTAAGCGAAATAACGGCACCAATATACCGTGTGGTTATAATTAAACTTTCGCTATTTAACACGTTATAACACGAAAACTAATTACCGTACGAGGACCAGACTTGGTAGCAGTAATGCCAAGGACATGAGGAAGAGAAATAATGCAGAATCAATTCAATTAATGTGCTGCTACGGTACGTCACACCATTACTGCTACAACAAGGGCTCCATACGCCGCCCATCAATGTCCAGAAGCGTCAGAAAGCGCAGGTCTGTATTCTGCACAGCAGAAAGAAGCATGTCCGTAGGTATGTTGGCTACCTCGCTTGCTATGCTACGCTTCAGATCAGGAGATTTGTGAATGTTCCCCTGGTAAACCTGGTCCTTCAGGTAGCGCCGCAACCAGAAATCACGGGAAGTGAGATCAGGTGATCGTGCCGGCCAAGCATTTGGAAACGATCGGCTGATGATTCGATCGTTTCCAAATGGATTTCGGAGAAGCAGGCGAACTTCACGAGCGATGTGCGGTGGGGCCCCATCTTGCATGAAAACTGTTGAGTTCAATGCATCTCTATCCTGTAGGGGGCCTATGTCATGCTGGCGAAGTATATCGCAGTAACGCCGCCAGTCACACTGCGCGCATTGATCCTTGAGCGCCAACCTGTTCAGATAAGAGTGAGCTAATGATGAACGTAGCCACATCATGCGGCGACACGTTCACTATACAGAGGAACTTCATGCACAGTGACTGGAGGTGAAGATCCGCACGCTCGGCAATTCTGTGCTTTCACCTCACCGTTCAGAGAAAAATAAGCATCGTCTGTCCATAGGATGGTCCAGGGCCAGCCCTCATCAACTTCAATCCTTGCGAGAAAGTGGAGAGCGAAGTCAACAGGCCGTTATGCTTTGGTGCAAGCTGTTGTACAATATGGATCTTGTACGAATAGCATTGGAGAACGGTTCGAAGCACCTTCCGTACAGTGTGTAAGTAGGCTGTTTAGGTTTTTTTATTGGTAACGCCACCTCTGTATGAAAATCACTGGCTGTGCTGTGTGCAGTCTGTGGCTGTTTTGCATTGTTGTAATACTCGCCATTGTAGTGTTAGGCAGCTGGCTGTGAACAGCGCGTAGCGTTGCGGAGTTGGAGGTGAGCCGCCAACAGTGGTGGATGTGGGGAGAGAGATGGCGGGGTTTTGTAATTTGTCATGAACTGATATATATATGATGATATCAAGGTAAATACATTGTTTGTTCTCTATTAATATCTTTCATTTGCTAACTATCCCTATCAGTAGTTAGTGCCTTCCATAGTTTGAATCTTTTATTTAGCTGGCAGTAGTGGCGCTAGCTGTATTGCAGTAGTGGGAGTAACCAAGATTTTTGTGAGGTAAGTGATTTGTGAAAAGTACAGGTTAATGTTAGTCAGGGCCATTCTCTTGTAAAGATTATTGAAAGTCAGATTGCGTTGCGCTAAAAAATATTGTGCGTCAGTTTAAGCACAGTCGTGTATAATTGTTCAAAGGGGACGTTTCAGGGCCATTCTCTTGTAGAGATTATTGAAAGTCAGATTGCGTTGCGCTAAAAAATATTGTGCGTCAGTTTAAGCACAGTCCTGTATAATTGTTCAGAGGGGAAGTTTCATATGTCGACCCTTAGCCTAGGATACCTCACTGGAATCTTCTGATTTTTTCTTGTAGTTTGTGTAATTAGTGTAGATTTTGTTTATTGCTAGCGCGTAATTGTAGAGAGAATCTCCTTTGTAGTTGCAGTCTTTCATTGTTGTACAGTAAAACAGGTGTGGCACGCATGTAGATTTGCACCAAGTATTTCGCAGCTGCAATTAACTAGATATTATTTTCAGTGCTATGTTAATGTGTTCCCCTATTTTTGCTCTTAAAATTGTGTTTTTCTGCGTTGTCGTGTGAAATATTGTGACAGTAACGGCGTGTGAAAAACGTAACACTAGGCTCCAAAGTAAACTGAGAAATGACAGCGAAGACGAAAGCAGTGTGTTAGCGCCACCGTGTAATGAATTAACTAATATTCAATGTAGTAATTTGGTAATTGTGCCTAGGGAAATGGAGCGGGCGGCAAACAATGGCGTAGGCAGTGAAACAATTAGTGAGCAGGGAAGCATTATCGATCGATCGGTCGGCAATAGCTCGGCTCAGGAATCCGAAATGACACGACACGATCTCGCAAATACTGTAGATTCAGGTTTTGGATCCTCACCGTTTTCTCAAATAAGTCAAGACACATTTTCTGCTTGTCAAAATGTGAATGTTGCCGGTGCAAATTCACTGCCGAAAAGCACTGAGGAACATGTTTCAGACACCAGTGCATTGTTATTACAATTAATGCAACAAATGGGACAAAAGCTTGAAAAGTTAGACACAATGGAACAACACCAGAGACAAACACAGCAACAGTTAGACACAGTGGAACAAAATCTCAAAAAGTTAGACACAATGGAACAAAATCAGAGACAAACACAGCAAAAGCTTCAAAAGTTAGACTCATTGGAACAAACTCTTGAACAAACACGTGAAGATTTAACTACTGAGTTACATAACATTGAATCGAAATGTCAAAAAGTCTGTAATGACGTAAAAACACAAATTTGTGAGCATTTTCAACCTATTTTTTTGCGGCATGAAAATGCATTACAGAATCACGAAGCAGCCATAAAAGAACTGCAAACCATTGTTCATGAAAATCATGAGACCTTGTCGGCTAAAATTGACTCAGTTGCATCTACCGATTCGGTTACGCAACTTGCAAAAACTCAGGAAAACTTAAAGGATACAGTAGATACTCTGAAACTTGGTTCAGAAAAACACACTGAGGAAATGTTTTCACTATCAGAGAAAGTAGCCGAACTTTCGGATCAGTTCACTAACTTATCTACGAAGGTAGATGATAATCTGAATGACACAAAACCGGTAGTCTTTAATGACACAGAAGAGAGCGAACAAATTAGGAAACTGAAACAAAATCTGAATCAAATTAATACGCAACACCAAAGAGAAATCCGCGAAGTACAAGATCAGCTGACACAGGTAATACAAGAATTACGTATTTCAGAGGACACTCGCGCCCCAATACGGGAAGAGGGACATAGAAATACGGAACAACCACAAAATAATAACACAGGACATTTCGGAAATTATGAAAGAAATTGGCAAGGCGCATTGGATTTTGAGATGGAACCGCCGACACGACGTAACAATGACCGATATGCGACTCACCGACATGATGACTTTGACTATAAGCTGTTCATTACTACACGTAAATTTAAAACATTTAAGAATTCTGCCAACGACATTCATCCACAAGCATGGCTCCATCAATTCTCTCATTGTTTTCCTCCCAACTGGTCATTAGAACACAGATTAGAATTTATGTGTGGCTACTTAGAGAATGAACCAGCTGTAAGAATGCGATCGGTCATTCACGATTGCCACAGTGAAGGAGAATTTTACCATGCCTTCCTCTCAGCATATTGGTCTCAAGCCACACAAGACCGAGTAAAACATAGCATCATAATGATGAAACGTTTCGAACAATCTGAATTTTCTAGTATTATGAAATATTTTGAAGACATGTTGCATAAGAATCAGTATCTTTCAAACTCATACAGCCCCTCAGAACTCATCCGAATTTGCTTAATCAAACTACCTGAACATTTACGGCATATTATTTTAGCAGGACGTTGCAAAGACGACATTGAAGCTTTTCAGGGACTGTTATAAGAACTGGAAATTGACACTGACAATCGCGGAACGCAGGAGCACAACAATTACAGATCACATCCGTCGCAATTCCGAGATGAAAGAAATAATAACTGGACGCGACAAGGCTATTCTCACAACACAAATCGTGACCGAAACAGACACCACACGTATGACAACCGTTGGCAGAGTAGTAATAATTACAGGGAAAGATCACCTCTCTGCGGTAATGACTATGACAGAGACAATCATAGAAACAGACAATATGGGTACCAAAACTATTATTATCAAGGGAGACAGAATAACTTCAGACGCAACGGTCCACCACGCAGTTACGATTCCGGGAGAAATTCTTCACCACGTGACCGACAAGAAAGGAACTATGGAATCGACCGACAAGACGACAGACGATATGATCGTAACGACAGACCTGAATTGCATCAGAACTGGCGGGATTTAAACAGGGCAGGGCCTTCTCGTCAAAGTGAATTTGTAGAAGTTAGGTCTCCTAATCCCAATAACGGCGCGCGCCAACAAAGAGACAGACAATGACTCGCACAAGCAGGCAGCCGCGTGCGCCCGCTGGCTCCGAGAAAAATAACATAAGACGCTAGCCTTGAGAAAAATTTTAGCATTCTTTACCGATGTATAAAACATGACAATTGCTTTTCAGTTGAAAAGTCTGAGTACTATGAAGAGTAAAGGTTTACACCACATTTCACATGTAAAACCGTTTATTGAAAGATAATCTGCTTTTTAACTTTGTCTTTGCCATAAAACTTTTCACTTCACATTGCTAGTAAGCTTTGTCAGACTTAAGAAACTGTTAACATGCAACAATGTTTTGAAGTTAAATATCCAGTCAAGAATCAAGAGAACTTATTGAAACAGAAATTAAGAATGCATTGTTATAGTGAACAGACGACACAGTGTTGTATTTGTACATTCTTGCTTGTTAGCTGCACGATTACGTAACGACTATCAGGCTTACATAGGACACATACTGGTAAATGAGATTTTAATGCAACATTTTGGTTTACTTGAAAATACATTCTGGGTTTAAAGTACTTTCTGTGAGATACCAGATGACACAGAGGTTAGTTTATGTGACAGCTACACGATTTTATCACGACGCTACTAATGAGTGACAATTTACAATGTTGCTTTTGCGCTGTATCTGTTTTATATCTGCACAGTTTTCTGAATTCTTTTGGAAAGAAAAACATGTTTTAGTAGTAACTTTTGTGGTATAGCAACAATGAGACAGCCTTTTTCGTGGCACAACAATACGTTACAGTACAGTACTTTCTTCATCACAACAATAAGCGTAATAACTAAGATATCTATTCGCAAAGCATTTCATTTTTGTGTATCGTGAGGTAAGTACATTGACTTCTGCAGAACTTAGCTTTCGGAGGACGATAACTACGACACTTCCACAGAGATTATCTTACAACAAGACGCACAGTTTAGCGCTACAGTACACGCATTTGAGTCATTAATTTTGTACTTAAAACATTTATTTTTAAAGATATTTGAAGTACAATGATACAAAGGTATTCCGTGATACATTTCATTCCATTGCTGTAATCTGTAACACCTGAGGGTATTATTCATTTATCCTCAGGGGGGTACACGCTTACTTTGTGTACCATGTGTGTGGCAACCACAAGGAACCCTAGCTAATATGGTATTTGCTTATACAACTTTACACATCGGTACCATATTTCTCCAACACATAAATTACACAGCTATCTGATTATTTGCCAGAGAAATAAACATTCTTTTTACTACGTCAGTGACAGATGTTTACGCAATTACACAGTTGGATAACTTCACACTTACGAAATTGTATGTTGTTTGTACTTTGTGAACTGTTCATATTTTTTCAGAACCATTGTGATACTATGAGAGCTTTGAATGATATATTTGGTAAGGGAGCATGATTTTAAAGTACATTTGAGGTAGATGACACTTTTGACATGAGCAGAGAATTTTTTTTAAGTTTTGATATTATTGGAGGAAGCTACGACGATTTTGAGAGTTGACTGAGGTGTTATGATGTTATTTTTACGACGACTATGTGTATTATGTTGTTGCGGTATGTTTATGATCAATAAGCTGATGCTATATAAGGAATGTGATTACGTGTTTATATGTATATGAATAATGAATAGAAGTTAGGGACTATGGTTTGTGAAAAAGGTTGTTGGAAACTAAGAATCGTACTTTAAGAGTTATGAAATGTGTGTATATGCGTGAATGTATCACAATGCTGGCGAAAATTTTTTGGACGCTGTTATATTTATAGGATTTTGTTTCTACAGATTTCTAACCCAGATTCTTGACCTGTGAAATATTTTTATATGAGACTGTCACTGTAGCGGAAACTGGTGTCGTAAATATTTCCGTACGAAAGTTAAGTGACCACCTGCACGTAATGCGTTGTGAGCGGCCAGGTGTGCCAGCCGCCTTGAGAAAAAGCCATTAGTGTGTGGCGCAGGTGGTAGAAAAAAAAGGGGAGGCCATTATCCTCGCTATTGACATTCGTTTGTAGAAAGCATCGTAAATACGACACGCTAATAATAGCTTGGAAACATTCTTACATCTGCACACCTGATTAGGACAAGTGTCTATCTACGAGAATTGAGAGAAATGCCATATGGCTTGCTTTATGTATTTATTTACTCATTTTGTTTAATATCTAGTTTCTAGCTGCACTGCAGCACTGGTTAAAATAAAATTTTATAGATGTACTAATATAAATATTTTCTGTCTCCAGATCCAGTAAATAATAGTTTTGTGATATATTTCCAAAAAATGAGGGAGCATAAAAAGACATTTCCCTTCACAGGAATTGCATAAACAATTTCTTTACGATTTGGTAACTTATCTGCTAGTGTAAGTTCTCGTGATGCATCACTCTAGTGTTAAGATGTGACATAGGTATTAGACATGGCCTTTTTAGTGTAATATTTTTTCTGCTTGAGCTATGTCATGTTTAGGTATAAGTTGCTGCTGTTTGCCAGGCATAGTGCTACTGAATTTTAATTTGTGTTACTCTGTTAAGCTAGTTTTGCTACTGATTTATTTTTCTTGTTTGCTGCACAGTGCCTTATATTAGTTGTAATATTGCAATTGCTTTGCCTATTTAAATTTTTTGTCATTGATGTTTGTGTGAATTGTTTTATGTGCTGCTGCATTGCCTCGTCCCTTAGTTTAGCATCTGAGCTCAGTAGATTTAAGTTAGCTTAAGAGGGGGTAGACTATATAAGAAACTAGTTGTGATGAATGGAAAGAAATGCATTGAAGGTATATGAAAACGTTTTGGGCCAAAATGAGTATTGTAAAATGATCCGTAATTATTTTGAAAGAAATATGAACAGAGTAGAGAAAGCAGGTATTGATAGGACTTTTTGGAAATAATGAGGAACGAAGGGAGATCTCCGAGAAGTAAAGAAAGTTTTGTTTGCAAAATACTGCAGTAAAAGAAACCCTGTCCTTTCCTTGTGTTATCCCACTATGTGTTTGTGTACCCATGTGTATTTGTTTTCTTCCTGTCTCTGTGTACTGTTTCATAGAATTTTTTTTCTCTTCTAATACTAAGCTACATTCACTATGATGAGGAATACTGTTATCCTCAAATATAATTTGCATTAATAATATGTTATTTTCTTTGTAAAGATGTTTAGACATTATTTATTCTGTTTTGTTTTAATGCTCATGCGTGAAGTTGATGTTTCAAAATTTATTCTGATCTTTATGTATGTACTTATGTCATAATTCCTGTGACACTGATGTATATGTTATTTTGATTCTTTTGTAAAGCCTGTATTACAAATGTTATCTGTATTGTTATGTTCTTTAATGATGTATTTTGTACCTTTGTAATTGTATTCTTCTGTTATAAAATTGTAATTGACACCAGGTCATCAAATTAAGTAACTTGTAGGTTACATTTCACTGCACACGTTTCTATTGGTCATAGTATATGGACAATATGTGAGCAGTAGGGACTGTTAGTGTTTGCACGTGTGTTAATAATTCATCAAGGGACTGGATAACAGCATTGCTGGTTCTAAGGACAATTTCAAAAACTTTGTGAGTGCACAAGTGGTGGTTATGGACTTGCTATATTGTCCGCAAGACTCTTCAATGGTGATTGTGCACCTGCACAGTCACAACAGATGGCTGCTGGCCATTTCTACAAGGACTACAGTGGGTCTGCATCTTTGATGGCCCACCAATACCATTATTTCTACAAGGACTGCAGTGGGTCTGCACCTTTGCTGACTCACCAGTACCATTATTTCTACAAGGACTGCAGTGGGTCTGCACCTCTGGTGGCCCACCAGTACCGTAATCTCTACAAGGACTACAGTGGGTCTGCATCTTTGATGACCCACCAGTACCATTATTTCTACAAGGACTGCAGTGGGTCTGCACCTCTGGTGGCCCACCAATACCGTAATTTCTACCAGGACTGCAGTGGGTCTGCTCTGTGATGACCTACCAAACGATATTCTTCAAAACTTCGATTGACTCCGCTGTGGGTTTGCTCTGTTGTGGCCCATTACCTGTCAGCATGTCAAGAGTCAGCACTGTCTTTCTGTTGGAAGGACAACACTACTTCTTCAAGACTGCATGGAAATCCACTACTTCTGTGTGCAATTCCTTTTACTAAAGAGACTTTGTGAAAAAAAACTGTAATTACTATTATGATAAACGATCAGGACTGTCTTTATGGACTGTGAGAAAATTTTAGCTTTTGACCAACATTGTATCGATAAGTGTGTGCATTTGATTTCTTTGTTATCGTAATTATGAAAAATTTTATCAAATAATTATTGGCCATTGCCCAAATCAATTTGTAAAATTTTTTTGTGGGGGGCATGGGGGCTATGTAAGTAGGCTGTTTAGGTTTTTTTATTGGTAACGCCACCTCTGTATGAAAATCACTGGCTGTGCTGTGTGCAGTCTGTGGCTGTTTTGCATTGTTGTAATACTCGCCATTGTAGTGTTAGGCAGCTGGCTGTGAACAGCGCGTAGCGTTGCGCAGTTGGAGGTGAGCCGCCAACAGTGGTGGATGTGGGGAGAGAGATGGCGGAGTTTTGTAATTTGTCATGAACTGATATATATATGATGATATCAAGGTAAATACATTGTTTGTTCTCTATTAATATCTTTCATTTGCTAACTATCCCTATCAGTAGTTAGTGCCTTCCATAGTTTGAATCTTTTATTTAGCTGGCAGTAGTGGCGCTAGCTGTATTGCAGTAGTGGGGGTAACCAAGATTTTTGTGAGGTAAGTGATTTGTGAAAAGTACAGGTTAATGTTAGTCAGGGCCATTCTCTTGTAGAGATTATTGAAAGTCAGATTGCGTTGCGCTAAAAAATATTGTGCGTCAGTTTAAGCACAGTCCTGTATAATTGTTCAAAGGGGACGTTTCAAGTGGACCACGAGATGTTCAACTGTCATAACCACAAAATGTGCAATGCCTGATGATCGGGAATTTCGAGCAGCGTTGTCTGCCATAGCAACAGCGATTTCGTCAACCACCTGTGGTGTAACCGGTTGTCGGCCTCTTTTCGGAGCGACGCCCAAGACTCCAGTTGATGCGAATTTCATCACTCTCCGCTCAGCAGGTGGCGAAAGAGGACACTTCCGTAATCCTTTCAGCCCGCGACATTCTCGAAGTGCAGCTGCAGCATTCACCAATAGCTTCCTGCTCCTTTTGACCAAGTTTGACACCTCAACAAAGCCACTTCGACTGGTCAGGTGTGTGAGACTATGAATCACGATGACCGATCACGGCACATGGTGGCCGTAGTTGGAACTGGACAGTGGCGCTGTGACGCATGGAAATCATGCACCCCATACTCTGGACATCAATGCTACCAATTTTGGTATTCGTACTGTAATTACTTTCCGTGTTATAAGGCGTTAAATAGATAAAGTTTAATTATAACCACCGGGTACAAAGTTATTTACGCACTTCGGTTCTACTATATGTTGATTTTCACTGATGACAGCATCATCGACCTAGCAGTTGTCGCACTGTAGCTGCCCGGTACGCATGTTTTACTGCAAATGAACCGTGTGAATATGACTGCTCCTAGATTGAATTTTACGAAATGTTACTTTCGTATGTCGTTTCTACCATAGCACCTGATAGGTTTGCATGGCAGAGGTTGGTAGCTCTTAAGTTTTCGATCTTCACGTATTGGAGATTTTAATGCATAATAGAGAATGTAACATCAGTGTTATGAATGTTAAAGCTTCTGCTTCCTTTTACCACTCTTAACGCTACATAGGCGCATTATTTTTTCTTTGTGACATACACTCCTGGGAATTGAAATAAGAACACCGTGAATTCATTGTCCCAGGAAGGGGAAACTTTATTGACACATTCCTGGGGTCAGATACATCACATGATCACACTGACAGAACCACAGGCACATAGACACAGGCAACAGAGCATGCACAATGTCGGCACTAGTACAGTGTATATCCACCTTTCGCAGCAATGCAGGCTGCTATTCTCCCATGGAGACGATCGTAGAGATGCTGGATGTAGTCCTGTGGAACGGCTTGCCATGCCATTTCCACCTGGCGCTTCAGTTGGACCAGCGTTCGTGCTGCACGTGCAGACCGCGTGAGACGACACTTCATCCAGTCCCAAACATGCTCAATGGGGGACAGATCCGGAGATCTTGCTGGCCAGGGTAGTTGACTTACACCTTCTAGAGCACGTTGGGTGGCACGGGATACATGCGGACGTGCATTGTCCTGTTGGAACAGCAAGTTCCCTTGCCGGTCTAGGAATGGTAGAACGATGGGTTCGATGACGGTTTGGATGTACCGTGCACTATTCAGTGTCCCCTCGACGATCACCAGTGGTGTACGGCCAGTGTAGGAGATCGCTCCCCACACCATGATGCCGGGTGTTGGCCCTATGTGCCTCGGTCGTATGCAGTCCTGATTGTGGCGCTCACCTGCACGGCGCCAAACACGCATACGACCATCATTGGCACCAAGGCAGAAGCGACTCTCTTCGCTGAAGACGACACGTCTCCATTCGTCCCTCAGGAGCAACAGTGTCCCTAATTTGCTGGGAAGTGGCGGTGCGGTCCCCTACGGCACTGCGTAGGATCCTACGGTCTTGGCGTGCATCAGTGCGTCGCTGCGGTCCGGTCCCAGGTCGACGGGAACGTGCACCTTCCGCCGACCACTGGCGACAACATCGATGTACTGTGGAGACCTCACGCCCCACGTGTTGAGCAATTCGGCGGTACGTCCACCCGGCCTCCCGCATGCCCACTATACGCCCTCGCTCAAAGTCCGTCAACTGCACATACGGTTCACGTCCACGCTGTCGCGGCATGCTACCAGTGTTAAAGACTGCGATGGAGCTCCGTATGCCACGGCAAACTGGCTGACACTGACGGCGGCGGTGCACAAATGCTGCGCAGCTAGCGCCATTCGACGGCCAACACCGCCGTTCCTGGTGTGTCCGCTGTGCCGTGCGTGTGATCATTGCTTGTACAGCCCTCTCGCAGTGTCCGGAGCAAGTATGGTGGGTCTGACACACCGGTGTCAATGTGTTCTTTTTTCCATTTCCAGGAGTGTATATGGCAAAGTACCTTTAGAATTATATAAGGATCATTGTCCTCCTTGTACCTTTACTAATAAAAATCGGTACTTCAATTTTCGTTTTCACGTATTAATATTATGGTACCCACGCTGTTTCAGCGTCCTGCGACATATACAGCCCGCACTGCAGTACTCAGAACAACATCAGCTTAATTATAAACATGCAGTGTGCAGGGCAGAGATTGTTTTTTCTGCATTGAAAAATAAGCTGCCAGGGTGCTCCCTAAATACTGCAGTGCAAAACTTTGAAATTGCTGCAGTTATCCCTTTAACTGTTAGCGACGTATATATCCTTGCAGTTATCGTGCCTGCAGGGCTAACGATGCACGTATGCGACAGGAGCTGCCGGGAGTGCTAACATCGGGGATAAACGTTCCGAGGTTTTCTTAATAAAAGCTAGCGCCGTGGTAAACGACGTCGCTTGCAGAGCTCCAGGCGGGTTGTAGAATTACTGGTGGTTCGTCGTTGTGACTCGGGTGGCGGAAGTGGCAATCTGTCAGCTTCATGGTTTGCTCTGTGTTGTTTCTTTGTCTTTAAAAATATGTAAGTGTGTGCTGCCTGACGATGAAACATATAATGCGCACTTGGAAATTTTCTCTTTCTGCTTCTGAAACTGAGGAGCGTGTGCCTCTTGATTCTCATCCTTCCACATCTCAGGGGGCGGAAAGCTATTTTTCTCGTTACAAACCTTCGCCTGCCAGAAGTACTACTTACAATACGACTGACAACGATACTGAAGATGAAGATGACATGTTCGAGTGAAGAAAGGCAAGTTAATGGAGACATTTCAGTGGTACAGGAAGGAGTCGAATCCCATCATTCATGATTTTGATACAGCACATTCAGGTTGACTTTTACGCTTCCGGAAAACCAATGGGCACTACAATTTTTCCAAGATTTCTCGCAGAGGAATTAATTTCAACTATTGTAGACGAGAATAATAGTTACTACACTACTCAGAGTACTATTCTTTATGAGAAAAGCTGTTTGAAGGTCTGGAAAGATACGTATTTGTCAGAAATACACTCCTGGAAATGGAAAAAAGAACACATTGACACCGGTGTGTCAGACCCACCATACTTGCTCCGGACACTGCGAGAGGGCTGTACAAGCAATGATCACACGCACGGCACAGCGGACACACCAGGAACGGCGGTGTTGGCCGTCGAATGGCGCTAGCTGCGCAGCATTTGTGCACCGCCGCCGTCAGTGTCAGCCAGTTTGCCGTGGCATACGGAGCTCCATCGCAGTCTTTAACACTGGTAGCATGCCGCGACAGCGTGGACGTGAACCGTATGTGCAGTTGACGGACTTTGAGCGAGGGCGTATAGTGGGCATGCGGGAGGCCGGGTGGACGTACCGCCGAATTGCTCAACACGTGGGGCGTGAGGTCTCCACAGTACATCGATGTTGTCGCCAGTGGTCGGCGGAAGGTGCACGTGCCCGTCGACCTGGGACCGGACCGCAGCGACGCACGGATGCACGCCAAGACCGTAGGATCCTACGCAGTGCCGTAGGGGACCGCACCGCCACTTCCCAGCAAATTAGGGACACTGTTGCTCCTGGGGTATCGGCGAGGACCATTCGCAACCGTCTCCATGAAGCTGGGCTACGGTCCCGCACACCGTTAGGCCGTCTTCCGCTCACGCCCCAACATCGTGCAGCCCGCCTCCAGTGGTGTCGCGACAGGCGTGAATGGAGGGTCGAATGGAGACGTGTCGTCTTCAGCGATGAGAGTCGCTTCTGCCTTGGTGCCAATGATGGTCGTATGCGTGTTTGGCGCCGTGCAGGTGAGCGCCACAATCAGGACTGCATACGACCGAGGCACACAGGGCCAACACCCGGCATCATGGTGTGGGGAGCGATCTCCTACACTGGCCGTACACCACTGGTGATCGTCGAGGGGACACTGAATAGTGCACGGTACATCCAAACCGTCATCGAACCCATCATTCTACCATTCCTAGACCGGCAAGGGAACTTGCTGTTCCAACAGGACAATGCACGTCCGCATGTATCCCGTGCCACCCAACGTGCTCTAGAAGGTGTAAGTCAACTACCCTGGCCAGCAAGATCTCCGGATCTGTCCCCCATTGAGCATGTTTGGGACTGGATGAAGCGTCGTCTCACGCGGTCTGCACGTCCGGCACGAACGTTGGTCCAACTGAGGCGCCAGGTGGAAATGGCATGGCAAGCCGTTCCACAGGACTACATCCAGCATCTCTACGATCGTCTCCATGGGAGAATAGCAGCCTGCATTGCTGCGAAAGGTGGATATACACTGTAGTAGTGCCGACATTGTGCATGCTCTGCTGCCTGTGTCTATGTGCCTGTGGTTCTGTCAGTGTGATCATGTGATGTATCTGACCCCAGGAATGTGTCAATAAAGTTTCCCCTTCCTGGGACAATGAATTCACGGTATTCTTATTTCAATTTCCAGGAGTGTATATTGCCTGTTGGGATAACACTTCTTATGCAAGAACTAAGAAATGAAATATTCTGGGCAAACGATCCTCTCCTCAAAACTACGAATATTGGTGAAGTAATGTGTCGGAACAGATATTTATTTTTATGCCGAATGCTGCATTTTTGCAGTAACAAGGTTCCTGCTGAAGATGATAGGCTCTACAAAATAAGTTCAGTTGCCTCATACCTGAGAGGGAAATACAGAACAGCACACATTCAATCCCAAATGGTTTGTGTTGACGAAATTCCCCTATTTTTTAAGGATCGTTTGGTAGATTACGTAATGGGAAATTACCACCTCTTAAGTTTCGGCAAGATTTTATGGTAAGGATTGGGCCTAAGAGAATTAAAATGCTTCATTCACTGGTATAACACATGCATATAATTCATGAATCAATTTTCGTTAAAAATTTCATGAACTTTGTAATAAAATTTAATATCAGGTAAAAATCAAACAATGGAAAATCCAGGTTGGAATGTAACAGTACCAGAGAAGGAAAGTTGCTACTCACCATATAACGGAGATGCTGAGTCGCGATAGGCACAATAAAAAGAGTGACACAATTGAAGCTTTCGGCCATTAAGGCCTTTTTCAGCAGTAGACACACATACACACACCCACACACACACACACACACTCATATAAACGCGGCTTGCACACACATCAGCAGTCTCAGAGCGCTGAGACCACACTGCGAACAGCAGCACCAGTGCATGATAGGAGTGGCGGCTGGGTGCGGGTAAGGTGGAGGCTGGGGCAGGCAGGGGGAGGGATAATATGGTGGGAGTGACGGACAGTCAAGTGTTGCAGTTAAGACGGAGGGCAGGAGAGAAGGTGTTGAGGGGGGAGGGGGTAAGTAGCGGAAAGGACAGAAATAAAAGAAATTAAAAGACTGGGTGTGGCGGTGAAATGACGGCTGTGTAGTGCTGGAATGGGAACAGGGAGGGGGCTGAATGGGTGAGGACAGTGACTAACGAAGGTTTAGGCCAGGCAGGCTACGGGTACGTAGGATGTATTGCAGGGAAAGTTCCCACGTGCGCAATTCAGAAACCTGTTGTTGGTGGGAAGGATCCATATGCCGCAGGCTGTGAAGCAGTCATTAAGATGAGGGATATCATGTTTGGCAGCGTGTTCAGCAACAGGGTGGAGCACTTGTTGCTTGGCCACAGTTTGTCTGTGGCCGTTCATGCGGGTAGACAGCTTGTTGGTTGTCATGCCTACATAGAATGCAGCACAGAGGTTGCAGCTTAGCTTGTAAATCACATGACTGGTTTCACAGGTAGTCCTGCCTTTGATGGGGTAGATGATGTTAGTGACTGGACTGGAGTAGGTGGTGGTAGGAGTATGTATGGGGCAGGTATGAGCCCTGAGGTAAGGGATTAGGGGTTGTGTAAGGATGGACGAGTATATTGTGTCGTTCTCGCTTCCCACGCCCGGGTTCCCGGGTTCGATTCCCGGCGGGGTCAGGGATTTTCTCTGCCTCGTGATGACTGGGTGTTGTGTGCTGTCCTTAGGTTAGTTAGGTTTCAGTAGTTCTAAGTTCTAGGGGACTGATGACCATAGATGTTAAGTCCCATAGTGCTCAGAGCCATTTCAACCATTTTTAGTATATTGTGTAGGTTCGGTGGATGGCAGAATACCACGGTAAGGTAAGAAATACACTGTAATAAACAGAGACATTACCCCAAGCAACAAGTTATTTAAAAAAATTGTAAGAATTTACAATACAAATTGTTGACAATTTCAACAGGAGCAATGACGTAGAACTGTCGGATTACCAAAATGCAATTGCCCCTGGATAATATGAACACACACTACCCCATAATGTGTAGTACAAATTTCATAACTTACTTTCAAGTAACGACGGAAATGAGCCGTTTTCTAACAAAGCCTTTAAAATAGAAACTTTCGGTTTGATTTAAATAAATAATAGCTGACATTGTAGTTTTAAATCAACAAAGAATTAAGTTAAATCTGTCTGCCTTAGAGAAAATAGCCACATATGCTTTCAGAGAAACTAAACACGAATTTAGCCGTGACAAAACGGCTATAAGAATGGTTGAGGACCCACTTAAACCGATTAATCGTCAGACGCCTCAAGAAGGGTGGAAGCTGACACTCATGGAGTACCTAGAAAACCGATATGTCCAAATATGGTTCAAATGGCTCTGAGCACTATGGGACTTAACATCAATGGTCGTCAGTCCCCTAGAACTTAGAACTACTTAAACCTAACTAACCTAAGGACATCACACAACACCCAGTCATCCAAATCTGGATAACTTAACTTGTCCGCAATATAGGTGAGCGGAACCGTGGCTGGCGCCCGGCCTCGGGCAACACAGAGTGCTCCAGATGCATGGAGGCAAGAGAGCAGACACCTTGGGACCAGCTTGGCTGGCAGCCTCAGGTTGAGTGGGCCTCTTCCATAGGAACTCCGTCGCCGATGAGCCCCTTCGGGAAATCTCAACGCCACGTTCCTGCAGTGCAGAATAGTTACTTTAAGATATGGACTACTATAAAGACACTACCAAGTGTCCCCCTATCAGATATATATTCTAACGCCAGGCACACCAAGAGATCGAGAATATTCTCCCTTAACGGAATATAACAATCTAACGGCTTCAGCATGGCCCGCAGATGCCAATGGAAGTATTTTTTTTAAAAAAAACTTTAACCTTAAAAACAAAATGGGTACTAAAATAGCGTATTTTTATCTCACAACATATTTGACGGTGGCGTAGAAACTCTTCTACCATCAGCTCAGCACTTCACAAGCAAGTCAACTCTGCACAGAAACCTTGAGACACCGACGTTCAGTATACGCTGAAACAGACTGGTTACTATGTGAGCGACTGTATTACAATAAGCACATACCATTCCACCACTGAAGCAAAAACGCAACCTACAATAATTTTAGTTTAAGGCTGATATTTAAGGGAAATATAATAACAACTCTGCACAGAAACCTTGATACACCAACATTCAGTATACGCTGAAACAGACTGGTTACTACGTGAGCGACTGTATTACAATAAGCACATACCATTCCACCACTGAAGCAAAAACGCAACCTAGAATATTTTTAATTTAAGGCTGATATTTAAGGGAAATAGAATAACATGATTAACGCCTGCCCAGCTAGCCGCGTGATCTAATGCGCTGCTTCCCGAACGGGAAGGCGTGCCGGTCCCCGCCACGAATCCGCCCGGAGGATTAGGGTCGAGATCCGGTGTGCCGGCCAGCCTGTGGATGGTTTTTAAGGCTGTTTTTCATCTACCTTGGCGAATTCGGGCTGGTAACCCTTATTCCGCCTCAGTTACACTATGTCGGCGATTGCTGCGGAAACACCGTCTCCACGTACGCATACACCATAATTACTCTACCACGCAAATATTTGGGGTTACACTCGTCTGGTATGAGACATTCTCTGGGTTCCACTGGAGGCCGATCAGCACGATACCCTGGGTTTGGTGTCGTGCAGCGGTGGGGCAGGTGGACTGCTGTGGCCTGTTGTGGGGCTGTGAATCACTGAGGGCTACGGTCAGACGCAGCCTCTCCGTCACTTCTATGTCCCCGGTTCAATACATACACAATACAGTACTATGATTAATCACCCACTAAAATGTATTAAAGAATAAGGCCAAATTAGTCAGGTTACATAATTTAGTGCCCACATGGCAACCAAAGCCAACCCAAATATGAAAATTCATCCCAATAAAATAATTAGGCATGGGCTAGAATTTACAACATTGATTCATACCTAGTGCCTGACACAGGCACGAGAACTACAATTAGAAGTTCTTTTAGACACCAAGCTGAGTTATCAAAATGCGATGAATGAAAACAATGGCACTTGTAAGAACACGAAGCAACTTAATAAAATGGCCTCCTCCTTTCAAGAACACTTGACATCAAATACAGGCCAGTAAAGTAATCTGAAAAGATAATAGAAATTCATAAACGAAGCATATCAGAGCAAACGTTTCAGTACATTGTATTCTATGGAATTGAAGACCTAGAAAAGACAGAGAAGGCAGAGAGGCTTCGTCCCCGCCGTAGCCCTCAGTGGTTCACAGCCCCACAATGGGCTACAGCAGTCCACTCATCCCACCACAGCCCCACCCCCACAGCGAACCCAGGGTTGTGGACGGTTCGGCCCCCAGTGGATACTCTCTCCCCTCTTCCCCCACCGGGAACGTCTCACACCAGACGAGTTTGCGTGGTAATTATGGTGTATGCGTGCACGGAGACAGTGTTTGCTGAACAGTTGCCGACATAGTGTAACTGAGGCGGAATAAGGGGAAGGAGGCTGCATTCGCCGAGGCAGATGGAAAACCGCCTTAAAAACCATCCACAAACTGGTCGGCACACCGGACCTCGACACTAATCCTTCGGGCGGATTCGTGCCTGGGACCGGCACGCCTTGCCGCCTGGAAAGCAGTGTCCAGTACATTACTTGAAAGTGACACAGAAACAAAATTTACGACCTTAATGCCAACTCGCTAACCATAGGAAAGCCACTGCAACCTACCACCATGGGGACGAGAACAGCCACGAATCGAATACAGCAGAAAAATACAAGTCAGTCATGGTGAGCACGCCTCTGACTGCCCGGTACCTCATTCGTAACTAACTCTACGCTCCTGAAAGGTGGCAAACAATGAATACAAGGTTCCTTCAGCCCGCGATGTTGAGAGCCTCTTTTCCCCTATAGGACCGTCAGACTGGACGGCGCCACAAAACTTGTTTTTCATTCTGCTCCACAGCCCTCATTGCCAGAAACAAAGACAACCAAAGCCCCGGTTCGCCACGGATCCCCCAGAAGGAGCCATACTCGTTTCAAAGCCCTGCGGTCAAAGATGAGAGACAATTATCAAAGTCTATATCGCCCAGTAATCCGCCAAGACTCAGATTCCGTCAAATCACGTCGTTTTGGAATTAAAACAATTCTTTTGCATGGTTTTGAAATGAAATTTTTATTTGACGTTTTAGTTTATACTGGTGCAAATTATGATGTGGTAGTCCTCGCACACAAGTATAGCGTTCTTTCACTACTTGCATATAAGAACAAATGCAGTATGAACAGTTCGCATGAAATTCAAGCTAAACGGCAAAGAGAGATAGAATTCTGGTCAACAGACAATAGGATGGCTTCGAAATGGTGTCGTGAAAGTGACTTATGTATGTTGACGACATGCAGTACAGTTGAAATGAAATCAACTGGGAAAATGGAATACCAGACTATAAGGGATGATCACTGATACATGATTGTATTGTACGTTAACCGGGGACCTAGAAACGACCGAGAGGCTCCGTCCCTGCCGCAGCTGCAGTGGTCCACAACCCCACGACGACTACCGCAGTCCACTTCATTCCTTCGCCGCCCCACACCGAACCCAGGTTTATTGTGCAGTTCAGCCCCCGGTGGACCCCCCAGGGACCCCCGGTCTAAGGCGCTGCAGTCATGGACTGTGCGGCTGATCCCAGCGGATGTTCGAGTCCTCCCTCGGGCATGGGTGTGTGTGTTTGGCCTTAGTGTGTAAGCTTAGGGACTGATGACCTTAGCAGTTAAGTCTCATAAGATTTCACACGCAGTTGAACATTTTTTTGTAATCCCTATGTTTGCGTGGTACAATAATGGTGCTGTACACGAACGTGGAGAACTTGTTTGCACAGCAATCGGCGACATAATGTAACTGAGGCAGAATGAGGGGAACCAACCCGCATTCGCCGAGGAAGATGGAAAACCGCCTAAAAACCATCCAGAGACTGGCCAGTTCACCAGACCTCGACACAAATCCAGCGGGCGGATTTGTGCTGGGGACCAGGCGCTACTTCCCACCCAGAAAGCCGTGCGTTAGACCACACAGCCAACCGAACGGGCTAACGTACATGATACCCAGCGCTACTTCGATGCGGATATACAAGCACCGTCATGTAGGCAAAGGGTTAGCGTGGCATTTGTGTCACTCCGGCGTGCGTGCGGTAAATGCGGAAACGTAAGCTATGGCGACGTTACTGCCAGATGCGCCCAGCCAGAACCGAGGTGAAGTTATTCCTTTCTTGGCTGCCGAAGAGCAAACGCTGGGGTAGACATTCACTGGAGAATGAAGAATGTGGAATGGTGCGCTAAGTTCCGTGTTGGTAGCGGCTCGACACAAGAAGCCATCGACCTGCGGGGCATGTCTCATCCATTACGGGCAAATGGGTGTCAGTATAGCACACGTCCTATAGTCTTGATCTCTCCCCATGTTATTATCACGCTTTCGGTCCATTAAAAAATCCCTTGAAGGGTCGACTATTCGTGTCGAAAAAGGCAGTACAGCAGGCAGTTACGGACTTCTTCACCGAGCAGGATGCAGTAATTTACCAAAAGGTTATATTATGCGATCATTGCCTCAATGCTTCAGGCGATTTTCCCTGACTGTCATACCGATTCAGGACTGTACGGCCTTCGAACGGAAACTTTTAGATTGTTCCTTATAATACTGACAAATTAAACCAAAATATGTGCTGGATTACCACGGGACTATGGGTGCAGCGGATGTGACCTGTTACTTAGCTCAACAGAATGAGTTCAGAAGACACGAATAGAACAGAAAAAAAAACTTTTTCAGTCTCTAGACATGTGCTTGCTAAAATTCCACGTTATTTACAAGGTTCAACCGGAAAGGATTCTTCAGTCACCGAATTTCACCTCAGCGCCACTCGTGGGGTTTTAAGTGACATAGCACTAAATCAGAAGAGGAAAATCCATTGCAACTTCAAGAAAGGCGCTTTCTGAGCACCTTCAACCGTCATTAAAACAACACGGTCCTGTAAGTAGATGTATAATATGCAAAAGAACAAGAAAAGAAAAGAGGGTGTTATTGCCGGAAGCAATGTGTTCCGGGAATGCGTGTTGTGCCTAGTACATTAATAACTGGCGTAACCGCCAGAATGTTGAATGTAAGTATGCAGATGTGCTTTTCGTAGTGCAACTTTACGATAGCACAGGAAAGGTTCAGTAAATGAAAGGACCAGGCCACAATTCTCAAACATGATTGACTTTATTACAATATAACTCTCTGAGCAAGTTTCGTTCCCTGGTACTTACTAAAAAAAAGCACAGAGCACAAAATTTTAAGACAGAGTTTCTCATAAAACATTACTGTAATTAAATATAGAAATCTCAAAAACAAATTCAAGCTGACAAGTAAATGACTTTAGAGCTAATTTCTGCAATAGTTCGACACATGATTATTAAACAACATTAAATAAACTAGTGGTTTAAAAATTAAGTCAACACTCACGCACCTACAAATGCATCAAGAGATAATGGTTATTATTGGAGGCGTATAAGTAAAGCAGGATTACACAGCTTTCCTTTGATTACACATGACCTGCCGCTCTTGGTACGAGCCCATTTACTCTACAACAATCAACAGGCCCAGCTCGCCAGTTTTCTAAGGCAGGTCGTTGTACATACGGGAGAGAACACAAAGTAACAAGACAAACTTCTAAAATACACAAACAGATCGTGTTAAATCAACAAGCCTCAAATACATGTTTGTACGTGCTTCAGGGAATACAGACCAGACAATAATGACAATTTAAACTATGGCCTGGAAAACTTCAATCAACCAATTGGTCCAGTAAATAAAACAAAAAAAAATATTAACCACACATGATAAACCATCAAAACACGAGAATTTCACTACTAAGGAAATCGTTCAGGACTGGCAGTTGGCAATATCCATAGCGCAGATTGTAGTAGCTGACGAGAATTTCGAATGAGGCAACAAGAGGCAGCAATACATTAAATCACGTTGTTACCACAGTGCATGGGCTGAAATTTTGCTCCCCCCCCCCCGCCCCACCCCAAAAAAAACTATCCATCGTTCCATTGTCGTTGTGAGCAGAAACAAGGCTGTCCACTCAGAGTCCCGTCAACCAATGAACGTCCGAATCACCAACGCCAGTACCAACAGTCTCAGTTCTACGGGTTGCCAGCCTATACTGCCGCCCAGTGTGCTTCCAAACACAGTACATGCGCGACTCAAACCTCCTAGCGGCACCGTGTTCTCTCTCTCTCTTCACGTGACTCCTCTCATGCGCGCGCTATACAGCCAAACTTTATGCCACACGGGATCGATAATTGCTAGGTCGATGTGCACAAATCACTTTTATTATGTTGCACAGGCGACAGATGACAACACGCTAAGGCCACATGTCGACACTCTGTAGAGCATTCTGGGTTACAACAGCCGTTGGACGACCGCTAACCTATGGGAAAACACTCCCTGGAATACTGTTCATGAATGGCAGCACAAAAAGTCGAGGTACCAGACTGTCGTACAGATTTGCAGTCAGGGTGCGTGGGTAATCACAAGAGTGCTTTTGCTGTCATGCGAAATCGCGTTCCAGACTATAACTCCAGGTGTAGGTCCAGTGTATCTGGCACGCAGACAGGTTGGTTGGTTGCAGGCCCTCAATTGGTCTCCCCCTAACCAACGCACAGCCATCATTGGCACCGAGGCAAAACCAGCTTTCATCAGAAAACAAAACAGACCTCCACCTTTCTCTCCAATGAGCTCTCGCTTGACATCACTGTAGTGGCAAATGAAGATGGTTTGGAGTCAGCGGGGTGCTTGGCACAGGGAGTCTGACTCGGAGCTGTACTTGAAGTAACCGATTTGCAACATTTCGTTGTGTTACTGTGATGCCAACAGCTGCTCAAGTGGCTGTTGCAGAAGCAGTACGATGCGCCAGAGCCACACGTCGTAAACGATAGTCTTCCCTCTCGGCAGTGCCACGTGGCCGTACATTCTCGTAACCACCACAGCCAGCAATCACGTACAACGGCTTCACTCCTGCCAAGTCTTTCTGCAATATCGCAAAAGGAACATCCCGCTACTCGTAGCCCTGTTACATGGCCTCGTCCAAACTCAATGAGGGTGTTGATAACGGCACTCTTTGTCGCCTTAAAGGCATTCTTGACTAACATCAACTCACCACGTCCAATCTCAAAGGTAACTAACGCTCACGACAGTTACAGCGTGTACTTAATGCAAACCTAATTTCCATTCTCATATTGACACTACTGGCACCACTTTTAGGCGACTGGAGCGAAATTTGAATTGACGTAATCTGAAACTTCCTGGCAGATTAAAACTGTGTGCAGGACCGAGACTCGAACTCGGGACCTTTGCCTTTCGCGGGCAAGTGCTCTACCATCTGAGTTACCCAAGAACGACTCACACCCCGTTCTCACAGCCTTACTTCTGCCGGTATCTCGTCTCCTACGTACCAAACTTCACGCAAGCTCTCCTGCGAACCATGCAGAATTAGCACTCCTGGAAGAAAGGATATTGCGGAGACATGGCTTAGCCACAGCCTGGGGGATGTTTCTAGAAAGAGATTTACACTCTGCAGCGGAGTGTGCGCTGATATGAAACTTCCTGGCAGATTAAAACTGTGTGCCGGACCGAGACTCGAACTTGGGACCTTTGCCTTTCGCGCGCAAGTGCTCTACCATTTTTTTCTTATTTATTTATTTATTTATTTATTTTGCCTTCTCGGCCCGGCTCCTCCGCCGAGAGAATGGAACTTGGAAACGCGCTTCTTCCGAACGGCAAACTGAGTTTGCCCCTTCTGTTGCCTTTTGTTTGCAACATGGCTCGAATAAAAATAAATGCAAATTCCATTGAGAAAACATTCACATAATTGTTATGGAAACGCAACTGCATCTATAAATTTCTTTCTCAGTGCATGGGAAAACGGAAAGAAGCAAACTAATTATTGAAGATATGTAAAATTTTCTTCTTCAGAAAGGTAATGATGTAAAATAGGCTTCTGCTGCTTGATTTTACACATAATTAACATAAAATATGTCTTCTTGTGAAAAGAAAAAGAAAGAAAGAAAGAAACTAAATAAAAGGTATTTGGCAGTTACATCACAGTGTTGTATGCTTCCCTCAAAACAAAGTAATATATACTCATGGGCTTAACTGGTCTATAGTGATCATCTTCTCCGTTTACTTGCGGTTGAAAAACCTCCTCCTGCTACGTGAAGTACAAACTTCAACGAGAAATCGTTCGTCGATGTACGAAATGTTCGGTTGTGTAATGTAAATTACTCACTTCTATTGCTTACAGTATTGTTTTAGTTAAAAAATTTGCGTAAGTTTCTTTGTATTTTTTAGTACATGTCAACTTGTGGTGCTCAGTTGTAAGGTATACCCAGTAGTCCTCGCTATTGCTTGTTTCTTTTGTTAGGATGTAATGCACCGTTTGGACTATCAACCAGTTGATTGCATTTCGTTTTGCTTTAGGGTAAGGAATACTGTCAAAATGGTTCAAATGGCTCTGAGAACTATGGGACTCAACATCTAAGGTCATAAGTCCCCTAGAACTTAGAACTACTTAAACCTAACTAACCTAAGGACACACACACATGCGTGCCCGAGGCAGGATTCGAACCTGCGATTCCAGACTGAAGTGCCTAGAACCGCTCGGCCACACAGGACGGCTATACAGTCAGGGTTTAAAAATTCATCAGGCGTAACGGCGTTGGGCGTGGTTCTGCTGACACTCGCTATCTTTTGTCTTATGTAGAGCCAATTGTCTTTTACCTTGTCACACATTAATCTATGCTTTTCGGTATCTGGCATATTACATAATGTACACAGCGGTGACTCTGCCAGTCGAATAGAGTGAAGTTTAGAATTCGTCGTAATTTTCCTGTTGACGGCAAAGTACCAGGTCGATTTGACATACGTTGACAGGTTCCGGCAGCGGATATTTTCCCATATTGTTTCCCAGTTATAACAAGGATACTTTTGTTCTACATAGTTTCTGGGTTTGTCTTTCATCAAGTTTTTGTAAAGTTCTTTCACTTTCATGATGTCTTTTTCGGGGATCCTTGCCTGTATGTAGTTGTATTTCACTAAAAAGTATTTCAAGTGGTATAGTCCGTTGGGTATGTGTTGGACATTTATAGGTGCACTGGTGCCGGCAGGAACTATTTAGATTAACAAATGTTCAGCAAGGGTACCACTTGGTTCTTTCCATTGTTTGTATTTGGTAGAAAGGTATAAGGCTTGCTCTTTTTTGCTGACATCAGTAAGATTTAACCCACCACATTTCGTAGGGAGCATCAGAGTGTCATATTGGACTTTGAAAATATGTCCGCGGCTCGCAAAATGTCAGAGTACAGCTATGATGCTTTTAGACAAAGTCGCAGGTGGTGGCAGAACTTGTGCTACGTGATTAGCTTTGGAAGTGATGAATACATTTGCCATTGTTACTTTCTGAAGTTCATCTAGTTTCCTAATACTGTGTGCTTGTACAGAGAGGTACGTGTGCTATTAAGTAATTTTCGATGATTCGCAGCAATAGTGTGCTTGATATTTCTTTTAAAATCTATGCCGATACATTTCATGGTTACAAGCTCGCGTAACAGACCCTGCGTTTGCGTACCATTTCCGCTGCCGATGTTGAAAATCCCCGACTTTGTTCTATTAATTTTTTCACCAGATGCCTGATCATATTTTGTTACTATTTGTAGTGCGCTATCTACTTCAGTGCCATTCACGACTAGGAAATCAACATCATCAGCGTACGCCTTGCATTCGATCTTTTCTCCATGTATTTGTACTCCTTGTAGATGTTTCATAAGGGAGGCAACCAGGGGTTCGATGGCGATAGCGAAGAGTGCCATTGACACTGGACACCCTTACCTAATGGAACTGGTGACTTCAATCGGGCGGCTAATGTGTCCATTGATGACAAATCTGACTGAGTTGTTTGTTAATCTATTGCTTACTGCTGCAATGAATCTAGGTGGGAAGCCCATTGCACCCATGGTCCGAAGGAGAAAACGATGATTAACCCTGTCGGAGGCTTTATCAAAGTCGAGTGAGATGATTGCCCATTTTATTTTGCAAACGTCGGCGATTGAGATTAGGTCCCTGGAATCACAGAGGGGTCTGGAGAATTTTCCTGTATTTGCCCAAACTTGTTTGATAAGGGCCGATGACGCTGGTCATTGTGGTTTTCAGCCTGCGAGCGAGGATGCGACCAAAGATTTTGTAATCGCCGTTTAAAAGCGTAATTGGCCTCAGAGCGCTTACAGTTTTCGTGTTGCTATTTTTTGGCACTAACAGTACGAGTCCCTCACGAAATTCTTTCGGGATGTCATTTTCAGGGTTTAGTAGTTCGTTGGAGATGAGAGAAAATTTGGCTTTTACGAGGTCACTGAATTTGCGATAAAATTCTGCCTGAATTCCGTCTGCTCCTGAAGCCTTATTTTTCATGCTTCCATATATAGCTTCTTCGACATCTTCTTCAGTCACTTCCGAGATGAGAGTTGGTGCTTCCGCGTGGCATACTTTGCCTTGGACGTTGATCATTAACTAGTCTTGAAGCTGTTCGTCAGTTGGTTGACTAGACATTAAGGATTCAAAATACTGTACGATTGCCTATTTAATCTCTCTTTGCTTCGTCAGCTTCCTTCCATCATCAGTAGTTATTTCAGATAATATCTTTTGAGACACCCTTTTGCTTTCACGAATGGCATGATAAATGGAAGTGACCTCGTGCTGTGCTATATTCTGGGCACGCGACCTTATTTGGTAGCCTTCCAATTGTTGACGCCGAAGTGTCGACATTTTTGCTTTAATTTTGTTAATTCTTTCGTAGTTGCCCACAACAGTTGCACCGGACTTGTACAAATCCCTTAGACACTGAAAGTAGAATTCTATAGTTGATTTGCTCCAAAAGTTTTTGTCTTTTGAGTAATTTATGTAAAACCTCCGTATTTAGGGTTTGGCATGTTTCAGCCACCAGTCAGTGTCGCAGTTGTACGAGCTAAATTTGCTTCCAGCTCTCCCCATACTTTGTAAAATGCCTCCTGACAAGCATGGTGTTCCAAATGTGACGCGTTGAGCTTCCATGAGCCTCTACCTCGTTGGACCCTTGTTTGATTGTGCATATGTACGCAGCATGATCCGAAAAAGCGGTAGGCCATACTTCGGACTGCAAAATGAGGTATTTCAAATTTTGCTTTACGTATATCCTGTCTAGACGGCTCGCCGAGTGACTTGTGGTGTGGGTGAAGCCAGGGGCTACACCGTGCATATGCATACTTGTTGAAATTGGGGGTTTGGTCTTTGGCATGCAAAACACAGTTAAAATGTCCTCCTAGGATAAAGTGTTCATATCGAGTTCCAAATAGAGGGACAACTTCTTCTTTAAAGAACACCGCTCTGCGGTGCCTGTTGCTGGACCCTGAATGGGCATGCACGGTAATGAGCCGTATTTTGTTTATTGCGGCCTCTATGCCTTTACTGTTTGGTAGTTTTACGACATCTTGGACTACTATGATCGCCTTTGTGAGCAGAGCTGTGCCCATTTCCGTTCCATGCCTTGGGGTTGTAATATCTTTGGAGCCAGGTACTACCAAGCTCAATGTCAGTCACTTCTTGTAAAAGGATAATGTCACTGTCAGAACCATATATAAAATCTTTTAAGTTCTGTAATTTAAAGGAACTATGAATCTTATTAAGATTTACTTTAGCGATCTTGTATGATTGTATGTTAAACATTGTTCGTTCTACTTGATCAAACTTTAAAAAATCATTCTTACATTTTGTCTCGCAAGCGTCAGCTTTAAAACGCATTTTAATAGTATTCATCGGTAGCAAACGTTTCAGTGGTGTGTCCTTGTTCTTTAGAAAGTTCGTTCACGGAGACTTCTTCGTTGAAGAAATCAGCTACCTTTGGGGCTGGCGTACAGTCTGTTTTAGTTTCGGAAACTTCTTTCATTTCTTCATCCGTATTGTTGTGATCGCTTTCGTCTGCCCAGCTGGTTGACGTTGTCGTCGTGGGTGGGACGAGTGAATCTTCAGGAGAGTGGCTGTTTCTTGGGGGTGGGTGGATGCTTTCTTTGTGAGCTTTCCTTGGACGTCTCGTTTTCCCAGCGCAGAAGGGGAACGCTCCTCAGAAACTGGTGTCGCTTTCGTGTTGCTATAGATCTGTTGGCTTAAGCTGCTACCTATTTACTTCGCTTTTTGTCGCAGTATGGGAGCTGTCTCTGAAACGTGGTAGTCAAGGGAAGGCAGGATTCGGTTACCATTATGGACGGGGTCGTAATCAGTTACTATTGGTTCCCTTTTGCAATTACACATATTTATTTTAAAACTGTCGTTTCAGCAATAAATAAAGATATCACACGTTATTAATGAAAGAATAAACAATTGTGAAATTAAAAGTGCTTTGAGTGCGTTACAATTTACCAAATGAGCATAAAATACAGACACAGCAAATAATGTTTGAAAAACAAGCCAATGTGAACTCAATTAGAATTTTAAGGCAAGTAACCATAGTCACGGCTGAAGGCCTTTAACGCCAAGGACGGCAATAATAAAAAGTTAACAAGCATACTGTAAAACAGCAACGCAACAGCAAAGGTTAATTTAGAAAGACAGGCAACTGATCACCAAACGGGTGAGACAAAATGATGGTAAATTGGAAGCACAATCATTTAACCATGCTGTAACGCCATGAATGGCAATTATATAAAAATTTTAGAAACATACAACAAAACAGCAAATACAATAATAAAACATAACGGTCAGTCACAAACGGTGCACCAGGAATCGACCTCTGAGTAGGTCCAGCAAAAACACTTTTGCGGGCGATGAGATAGGCAGCCAAAAGTTGCATTCACTTCACAAGATGGTAACTCAGACTAGTGGCAGTCTAACGAATGACTAAGGATAATCTTGCTGAGGCTACCTGACGTCCAATAAACCAAATGCAAAGTTATGAAAGTACACGAAAGCTGGAACCGGCGGTCTGGACTCCATCCCCAGAATACGGAACGAGAAAGGAATCAGTACCACCAGAGGTGAAGAATCGCCAACCAACCTACAATCAAGAAAGCTGTCAGATCTACACGCCTCACCAGACAGCAGCGGTAAGGCGAGGAAACGTACACTGCCGTTCCACACACTAACCCCGATGGCAGGTAACTGGGCCATTAGCGGCCACGAGGCACAAAAAATACTGCTGGTTGAACTTAACAAATAGTAACAAATTGAACGCAATAAACAGTAATTAGAAGTCCAGGGAAACTAATCAAATCAGCCTTCCCAAAGCACTCCACACGCTGCTCTTTGCTTTGGCAACACTACGAGCAGCGACACGAACCCAGGTCACTGGAGAATCGCAAGATCTCACAATGGTGGAGGTTTCTCTACTTGAATCCAAATCCACTCGAGTTAAAGCTTGCAGGGTCCCGTTTACGACGAGGTCGTGCACCCTCGTGACCACGGGCCATCGATCTAGCAGTCCATGCACGCCTCCAGCAGTCCCAGCGTGTTCTCGCACTGTACAGACCAGGCTCCTCCAGAGTCCCCAACCGAACTGCCCACTGACTTGACCCAGAAGAACCACAACGTCGCCCCAAAGATACGGCCTGAGTTACTACATATCGATAACTGACGCTGCTGCTACTAGTGGACAGGCACCACTTGCGGAACCAAGTGGCGCCAGACAACCAAGAAGAAGACAAACTACGGCAACCATTTCAACTAAACGATGCGGTCTGGCCTCAACATAGGACGGAAACCTACAAACAGCACCAATGCGAGCCACAGCCCCTCTCAAGGAGAAATCCGTGGGGGGGGGGGGGGGGGGGGGGTGTTAGGAGACCCAACTAATTTGATTAAGGTGGATCCGGTATTGCTTACTGGTACGGTTGTCGGATACGGACCCAGAAAATGGGGAGTAAACTTTCCAAGGTTGCCAACAAGCACCTCTCTCCTGAGAAAATTACGGACATACCGCTGATCTCCCGGATTATCCCTGAAGGCTCGCAGATTACGGTTATAAAGACCAGCTTCTTCATTGTGGGACCTGAGAATATTGCGCCTCGTACGATTCCAGTTTTCCTTGAAGACCTGAGGGGTGATCTCCGCAGGAATTAGGTTCTAAATCCCCCATAAGTTCGAAAGGTGGGAATTAACAGGATAAACAATATCAAGGAGTAGCCTTCGAAGCCTCATGGCAGGCGGTATTGAAGGCAAAGCTAAGCCAAGGCAGACTAGAATCCCACTTACTGGGAGACTTCTGATGAAAGATAATCAGTGCGGATTTAAGTTTACGATTGGCCCTTTCTGCAAGGGACCCTTGCGGATAATACGGAGTGGTAGTTACATCCTTAACACCGCTTTGAAAACAGAAGGCCTTGAAGGGAGCCGAAAGACAGGCCGGGCATTATCACTAAGGATTTGCTTCGGGGATCCAAAAACACTAATTATGTAAGTTAAATGCGCAATGGTGGTGGCAGCAGTCACATTACGACTCGGAAGATGCCAGGTAAACCTCGAAAACGCTCGAATAATAATTAATACATACGGATGGCTTCTTTTGGAGCGAGGTAAAGACCCCACTTAATGAATATAGATTTTGTCCATGGGGCAAGATTCACTCTCAGAACCAAGGAACCCCTGTTGAAGAGCGTTATTCGATTTGGCCACACGAGACGGTCGATAGACGGCCAAGTCAGATGCTCCTTAATCTTCTGTAAGGTCTTATAGGTTCCTAAATGCCCGCCAGATCTTAACCTCCTTGGTATGTCCCTCCCTTTTACACAAAATACCTTTCCTCATAATGTATTCATCCAGATGCTCTCCCGCCGAAAGCCGTTTCTTAATCGTTCCACAAGTGCGGTCCTGATCCTGAAGGTCGGCAATGTCACTAAACAAATGAGGAATACCGCCTAATGCGACACAACTAAGATTGCCTTCCGCAGCTTCTTGGGCGCCCTCTCTAGATGGTTGTTCAGTAAACATAACGGCTGAGGACGTCCGCGAGCGCATTCGCAGTGCCTCTAATGTGCTTAACCTCGAACTGAAACGCCGAAATGCGTACCGCCCACCTCGCGATACGGCCAGTTTTACGCGGCCTAGCTAGCACCCAGCTTAAGGCTTGACTGTCGGTCTCTAGCTGAAATATTCTATGTTCGAGATAAGACCGGTACTTTTCCAGTGTGAACAAGACGGCCAATGCCTCACATTCGTAAACAGAATATTTAAGCTCGGCGCTGGTTAACCGACGAGACGTGTATGCTAATGGCTGCCTTTGACCTTCGAACTCCTGGAGGAGGACTGCCGAAATTTACGCATTAGATGGACAGTAAATTTATTATCGAAATCAGGCACTTCGAGAACGGGAGGATTAGCTACAGCCTCCTTAATATGCTCAAACGCGGCCTCTCGAGCAGGTCGCCACTCAAAACGCACACCTTCTCGACGCAGTTCATTTAGAGGAGCCGCCAACTGAGCAAAATTAGGGACAAAACGCCTAAAATGATTCGCAATCCCTATGAACTTGGCAATCCCTCGCTTATCAGTGGGCGGCGGTATGATTCTCAAGGCCTTAGTCCGCTACTGATCGATGCGAATACTCGCGCCTGATACTAGGTGACCTAAGAGGAGGATACCTGCTGCCTGGCTAATGTCACCTTATTGGGTTTAACTGTCAAACCGGCCCCCTGCAACCTAGAAAAAACTTGCTGGATGTTTTCCAAATGCTCTTGAAACGTACGACTATAAATTACCATATAGACCAGGTAACTGTAAACACATACTAATTTCAAGTCTCCAAGAATATTATCCAGCAAACGAGTAAGGGCGGCTGCGCCAGCAGCCAAACATAGGGGACCCTATTAAATTGAAACAAATTCCAATCAGTACAAAATGCTGTAACGTGTTTACGAGGGCAGTTCAATAAGTAATGCAACACATTTCTTTTCTCGGCCAATTTTGGTTGAAAAAACCGGAAATTTCTTGTGGAATATTTTCAAACATTCCCGCTTCGTCTCGTATAGTTTCATTGACTTCCGACAGGTGGCAGCGCTGTACGGAGCTGTTAAAATGGCGTCTGTAACGGATGTGCGTTGCAAACAACGGGCAGTGATCGAGTTTCTTTTGGCGGAAAACCAGGGCATCTCAGATATTCATAGGCGCTTGCAGAATGTCTACGGTGATCTGGCAGTGGACAAAAGCACGGTGAGTCGTTGGGCAAAGCGTGTGTCATCATCGCCGCAAGGTCAAGCAAGACTGTCTGATCTCCCGCGTGCGGGCCGGCCGTGCACAGCTGTGACTCCTGCAATGGCGGAGCGTGCGAACACACTCGTTCGAGATGATCGACGGATCACCATCAAACAGCTCAGTGCTCAACTTGACATCTCTGTTGGTAGTGCTGTCACAATTGTTCACCAGTTGGGATATTCAAAGGTTTGTTCCCGCTGGGTCCCTCGTTGTCTACCCGAACACCATAAAGAGCAAAGGAGAACCATCTGTGCGGAATTGCTTGCTCGTCATGTGGCTAAGGGTGACAATTTCTTGTCAAAGATTGTTACAGGCGATGAAACATGGGTTCATCACTTCGAACCTGAAACAAAACGGCAATCAATGGAGTGGCGCCACACCCACTCCCCTATCAAGAAAAAGTTTAAAGCCATACCCTCAGCCGGTAAAGTCATGGTTACAGTCTTCTGGGACGCTGAAGGGGTTATTCTGTTCGATGTCCTTCCCCATGGTCAAACGATCAACTCTGAACTGTATTGTGCTACTCTTCAGAAATTGAAGAAACGACTTCAGCGTGTTTGTAGGCACAAAAATCAGAACGAACTTCTCCTTCTTCATGACAACGCAAGACCTCACACAAGTCTTCGCACCCGAGAGGAGCTCACAAAACTTCAGTGGACTGTTCTTCCTCATGCACCCTACAGCCCCGATCTCGCACCGTCGGATTTCCATATGTTTGGCCCAATGAAGGACGCAATCCGTGGGACGCACTACGCGGATGATGAAGAAGTTATTGATGCAGTACGACGTTGGCTCCGACATCGACCAGTGGAATGGTACCGTGCAGGCATACAGGCCCTCATTTCAAGGCGGCGTAAGGCTGTAGCATTGAATGGAGATTACGTTGAAAAATAGTGTTGTGTAGCTAAAAGATTGGGGAATAACCTGGTGTATTTCAATGCTGATTAAAACAACCCCTGTTTCAGAAAACAAAATGTGTTGCATTACTTATTGAACTGCCCTCGTACATTCTTCGGCGAAGGGAATCTGATAAGAGGCTTGATTCAGGTCGAGCACAGTAAACCAATTAGCCCCAGCAACCAAGTAAAAGAGTTACGAAGATCAGGTAAGGGAACAGATTCGAAGACAACCTTCTTATTTAGGCGACGGTAGTCAACAACAGGCCGAAAGTCCCGCCCCTGATCCTTAGGGACGAGGAATATAAGGGAGGCATAAGCGGATGTAGAAGGCCTAATAACTCTCTGCTCAAGCATTTTGGAGATCTTTTCCCTTCGTATCTTCGTCTTAGGTGGTGAGAGGCGATATGGGGCCTGCCTGACGGTAATATGATCAAACAGACGAATATGGTAGTCAAGAACATTAGTAACCCCGAGTCTACCACAGAGAAGCTCTGGGAACCTCTCCAACAAACCCCTTAGTTCAGAGTCCTGCCGCTAAGAGAGATGGGTGAGATCAAACTCACTAACCTTAGCATCAACAGCCAGCATTCCCACATTTCGATGCACCTTAAGTTTAGTACATTCACAGAAGCCAAACTTCTGTCCAGAAGCGAACTTAAAGAAAAAGGGGTATCCCGAATAATGCAAGACAAGACTAGTTTTACCGATAAAATCACATCCCAAAATCAAATCGACCGGCATCTCCCTAACCAAGGCCAAAGACAAGGGCCACGAGAAATCACCAACCGAAATACTCCTTCGGACCCAGCCATGCAGAGGCAACACCTGCCCGTTGGCAACCCGACATCTCTGCACCGAAGACGGGACCGGCCTAAGTCTCGCAAGATGACCAAATTCAAGCAACCATTCCAAGTTCAACAATGAAAAGGAGCTACCAGAATTCAAAAGGGCACAAATAGGTTCACCACCTACTTGAGAACAAATATAAGGCAGCGGGGGTGATGTCCGAGCAGCGACACGGGCACATCAGGGTTTAAAGGCACGACCCTGGGGTAGCTGCCCAGCCGGGCACCGTTTATTGAATATGTGTGTCAGTGGCTGTGCGCAAGTACGAACTAAATGCCCCGTTCGGCCTGACCTCAAACAACGCCGCGATTCCCATTTAGCAGACTCAGGTGATGTTGGTAATCCAGAGTTTCCCTCGGTGACCCCGACGGGCTGAATTTTAACTTCACGGTATCCGGAAGAACATACACCATATCTATAAATATATATTTCTAGCAATAACGGCCATTACCTTCTTCTTCTTTGCGGATGCACACATATTACCCGAACTCCTACGGGACTTGGTAAGATTGTGTTACACGAGTAATGAGTGTGTTGGGGTGGGGCGCTACGAATGTAGTGTGTGGACATAGAAGGTGAAAATGTGGGTCTCGCAGGAGGCGTGTGCGAGATAGTCCCTGCAGTCGCACTCACCTCTGTGCCCTCGGTGGCTCAGATGGATAGATCGTCTACCATGTAAACAGAAGATTCCGCATTCGAGTCCCGGTCGGGACACATATTTCCACCTGTCCTCGTTGATATATATCAACGCCTGTCAGCAGCTGAAGGGATTAATACACTACTGGCCATTAAAACTGCTACAACAAGAAGAAATGCAGATGGTAAACGGGTATTCATTGGACAAATATATTATACTAGAACTGACATGTGATTACATTTTCACGCAATTTGGGTGCATAGATCCTGAGAAATCAGTACCCAGAACAACCACCTCTGGCCGTAATAACACCCTTGATATGCCTGGGCATTGAGTCAAACAGAGCTTCCTTGGATGGCGTGTACAGATACAGCTGCCCATGCAGCTTCAACACGATACCACAGTTCATCAAGAGCAGTGACTGGCGTATTGTGACGGGCCAGTTGCACGGCCACCATTGACCAGACGTTTTCAATTGGTGAGAGGTCGGGAGAATGTGCTGGCCAGGGCAGCAGTCGAACATTTTCTGTATCCAGAAAGGCCCCTACAGGACCTGCAACATGCGGTCGTGCATTATCCTGCTGAAATGTAGGGTTTCGCAGGGACCGAAAGAAGGGTAGAGCCAAGGGTCGTAACACATCTGAAATGTAACGTCCACTGTTCAAAGTGCCGTCAATGCGAACAAGCGGTGACCGAGACGTGCAACCAATGGCACCCCATACCATCACGCTGGGTGATACGCCAGTATGGCGATGACGAATTCACGCTTCCAATGTGCGTTCACCACGATGTCACCAAACACGGATGCGACCATCATGATGCTGTAAACAGAACCTGGATTCATCCGAAAATCGCAGGCGCTCCTGTCTGTGATGCACCGTCAAGGGTAACCGCAGCCATGGTCTCCGAGCTGATTGTCCATGGTGCTGCAAACGCCGTTGAACTGTTCGTGCGGATGGTTGTTGTCCCCGTTGACTCAGGGATCGAGACGTGGCTGCACGATCCGTTACAGCCATGCGGATAAGATTCCTGTAATCTCGACTGCTAGTGATACGAAGCCGTTGGGATCCAGCACGGCGTTCCGTATTATCCTCCAGAACCCACCGATTCCATATTCTGCTAAAAGTCATTGGATCTCGACCAACGCGAGCAGCAATGTCGCGATACGATAAACCGCAATCGCGATAGGCTACAGTCCGACCTTTCTTAAAGTCGGAAATGTGATGGTACGCATTTCTCCTCTTTACACGAGGCATCACAACAACGTTTCACCAGGCGACGCCGGTCAACTGCTGTTTGTGTATGAGAAATCGGTTGGAAACTTTCCTCATGTCAGCACGTTGTTGGTGTCGCCACCGGCGCCAACTTTGTGTGAATGCTCTGAAACGCTAATCATTTGCATATCACAGCATCTTCTTCCTGTCGGTTAAATTTCGCGTCTGTAGCACGTCATCTTCGTGGTGTAGCAATTTTAATGGCCAGTAGTGTATTAATCTAATTTCGTTCTAGACGGCTGCTGGTATATGTCCGAAAGAACAGACACCATATCCATATAAATATATTACTTCTGCCGGTATCTCGTCTCCTACTTCCAAACTTCACAGAATGTCTCCTGCGAACTAAACCATGTCTTTGCAATATCATTTCTTCCAGGATTGCTTGCTCTGCAAGGTTGCAGGAGAGCTTCTGTGAAGTATGGAAGGTAGGAGACGAGGTAGTGGCAGAAGTAAGGCTGTGAGGTCGGCGCGTGAGTCGTGCTTGGGTAGCTCAGATGGTAACCGGCACGGTAGCTCAGCGTGCTGCCGGCACGGTAGCTCAGCGTGTTCGGCCAAAGGGTTAACTGCCCTCTGTAATAAAAAAACTGAGTTCACCGATCAGCAACGAACTAATGAACGGGTGTCTTCGACGTCCGCCTCGAGCATATACAACGAACGAAAGCGAACAAAACGAGATAAAAAAAAAGAAAAGAAGCGTGTTCGGTCAGAAAGCTGCGTGCCCTTTGTAATAAAAAAACGGAGTCTAGGAATCAACGGTCAACTTCAACGCATGTCTTGTGACGTCCGCCCAGATCAAACGCAACGATCTACACCGAAAAAAAGAGAAATGGTAGAGCACTTGCCCGCGAAAGGCAAAAGTCCCGAGTTCGAGTCTCGGTCGGGCACACAGTTTTAATCTGCCAGGAAGTTTCATATCAGCGCACACTCCGCTGCAGAGTGAAAATCTCATTCTGGAAACATCCCTCAGGCTGTGGCTAAGCCATGTCTCCGTAATATCCCTTCTTTTAGGAGTGCTAGTTCTTCAAGGTTCGCAGGAGAGCTTCTGTAAAGTTTGGAAGGTAGGAGACGAGGTACTGGCAGAAGTAAAACTGTGAGTACCGGGCGTGAGTCGTGCTTCGGTATCTCAGATGGTAGAGCACTAGCCCGCGAAAGGCAAAGGTCCCGAGTTCGAGTCTCGGTCGGGCACACAGTTTTAATCTGCCAGGAAGTTTCATATCAGCGCACACTCCGCTGTAGAGTGAAAATCTCATTCCGGAAACATCCCCCAGGCTGTGGCTAAGCCATGTTTCTCTTCCAGGAGTGCTAGTTCTGCAAGATTCGCAGGAGAGCTTCTGTAAAGTTTGGAAGGTAGAAGACGAGGTACTGGCAGAAGTAAAGCTGTGAGTACCGGGCGTGAGTCGTGCTTCGGTAGCTCAGATGGTAGAGCACTTGCCCGCGAAAGGCAAAGGTCCCGAGTTCGAGTCTCGGTCGGGCACACAGTTTTAATCTGCCAGGAAGTTTCATATCAGCGCACACTCCGCTGCAGAGTGAAAATCTCATTCTGGATTCAAAGTAATGTTTATTTTAAGAGTTACTGGTGAGAGTAGTAAGGAGAGAAAAGCGTGTGAAGTGAGAGGAGTATATCCTGCAGGGGTCAGCGCTAATCGTGCCCAGCGCCGCTGACATTACTGAATGGGGCGTCCGACTGCACACGGATCTGCGCAGTGATATGACGTACTCAACAGTGAAGGTGTTAATGCTATGAAAATAGTGTCCCCAGAAAGATCCCTGTCAGGTTGCAATTTTGAGGGTGCCTTTGATAAAAGTATAGGAACTGGACTTACTGGAAGAATACAGGGATTGATAAAAAGTCCGATTATTAAGCCGCATATGTGCTGCAGAGTCAGATCTTCCACCGAATAGTGTCGATCAAGCGTGGATGAAGGAAATGCCCAGTGCAGAAAAGGTCATGAAATTCGCTGACTGTATTATCAATCAGTGGATGGAAAATCCTAGTATACCAGTTTAAATGTGGAATGTTCTTAACCAGTAACACAGGACCACGAAAGCTGTCGGAGCCTGGCATAGGAAACTACACTATTCAGCAAGTGAAAAATGCGATAACATATCTGATAAAAAGCCGAAGGAGAAAACACTAAATACTATATTTGAATTTAGAGAACATTCTGAATCTGGAACATTCAGGCACTCTGCCAGGTGGCATCGTCTAAAGGCGCGATATTTCGGCAAGCCGACTTCTTGTCATCTTCAGCCGCTCTTGACGACAGCCGCAGTAGAACCCAGCAGCTCTCACACAGTCATCAGGAGCGCCTGAAGACGGTAAGAAGTTATCTCGCCGAAATGTCGCTCCTTTAAGACGACGCCACGTGGCTGAATACCCGAGAACCACTGAAGATTTTCCTACACAGGAAAACCTAAAATCACACACAGGAGATCCTATTCGCTTGGACATATATCCTGACGAAAGGTTAAAAGACAATGACTCATTGGATTTACATTGAAGCACCAAAGAAAAGCCGGCCGTGGTGGCCAAGCGGTTACAGGCGCTACAGTCTGAAACCGCGCGGCCGCTACGGTCGCAGGTTCGAATCCTGCCTCGGGCATGGATGTGTGTGATGTCCTTAGGTTAGTTAGGTTTAAGTAGTTCTAAGTTCTAGGGGACTGATGACCTTAGAAGTTAAGTCCCATAGTGCTCAGAGCCATTTGAACCATTTTTTGAACCAAAGAAAACTGGTATAGACAACGGTATTCAAATACAGATGTATGTAAACAGGCAGAATAAGACACTGTGGTTGGCAACGCCTGTATAAGACAGCAAGTGTCTAGTGCAGTTGTTATATCGGTTACTGCTTCTACGACGGCAGCTTATCAACATGCGATGGGACACAGCACCCCGAGTTAGCGATGAAGTGGAGAGTTCCCGTTCGACCATTTCACGAGTGTATCGTGAATATCAGGAATACGGTAAAACATCAAGTCTACGACAACGCTGCGGCCGGAAAAAGATCCTGCAAGAGCGTAACCAACGACGACTGAAGAGTATCGATCAACGTGACAGAAGCGCAATCTTTCCCCAAATTGCTGCAGATTTCAATGCTGGTCATCAACAAGTGTCAGCTTGCGAACCATTCAACGAAACATCATCGATATGGGCTTTCAGAGCCGCAGACCCACTCGTATACCGTTGATGACTGCACGACACAAAGCTTTACACCTCACCTTGGCGCGTCAACACTGACATTGTTCTGTTGATGACTGGAAACATGTTGCCTGGTCGGACGAGTATTGTTTCAAATTGTATCGAGCGGAAGGACGTATACGGGTATAGAGACAGCCTCATGAATCCACAGACCCTGCATGTCAGCAGGGGACTGTTCAAGCTGGTGGAAGCTCTGTAATGGTGTGGAGCGTGAGCAGTTGGAGTGATAAGGTACCCCTGATACGCCTAGATACGATTCTGACAGGTGACAGGTACGTAAGCATCCTGTCTGATCACCTGCATCTATTCATGTCCATTGTGCATTCCGACGGACCAGCAGGACAATGGTACACCCCATACGTACAGAATTGCTACAGATTGGTTCCAGGAGCACTCTTCTGAGTTTAAACACTTCCGTTGGCCAGTAAATTCCCCAGACATGAACATTACTGAGTATATCTTGGATGCATTGAAACGTGCTGTTCAGAAGAGACCTCCACCCTCTCGTACTCTTACGGATTCATGGTGTCAGTTCCCTCCAGCACTACTTCAGACATTAGTCGAGTCCATGCCACGTCGTATTGCGGCATTTTTGTTTGCTCGCGGGAGACCTACACGATATTAGGCAGATATACCAGTATCTTTGGCTCTTCAGTGTAAGATCTTTAAAATCTCTGACTTTTTTACGAGAAATAGACTGAGAAATTAACATTTATAAAATATGACAAGATACTTAATAATTTGCTGCTGTAATGTCGTAAAAAGGAAAAAGCTTAAAAAAATAAAAAGTTAGAAATAAGAGGAAACGTTTAAGCATGCCTGTGTACTATTTGTATAGCCAGTCCCAGGCCAGGATAAAATGTGAAGGGACGTTCTTGCTACAAAATGGTCGGCAGAGCCTTCCCACTGTTGCGACTTCCTTTGAAGAACGGAAAACCAATGACCATAATGTTTATGGTCGGAAGCACTGCTTTGACATCACGAGTCGCAAAGCTCACACTAACGGCTACTGGACGCGATCGGTTGATTACAGCGCAATCAAATGGTTCAAATGGCTCTAAGCACTATGGTACTTAACCTCTGAAGTCATCAGTCCCCTAGACATAGAACTAATTAAACCTAACTAACTTAAGGACATCACACACATCCATGCCCGAGGCAGGATTCGAACCTGCGACCTAGCAGCAGCGCGGTTCCGGACTGAAGCGCCTAGGAGCCCCTCGGCCACAGCGGCCGGCACATCGCAACCGGTGACAGCTAGCGAGACCTCTCGCCTTTTCAGTGTGCTGAACTTAATTTTAGCAAAGTTATGATCTGACCGTTCGTTCATTAACGTCTCTGTTCACTGTAATAAGTTTAGTGTCTGTGTTTTGCGACCGCACCGCAAAACCGTGCGATTAGTAGACGATAGGACGTGCCTCTCCAGTGGGAACCGAAAACATTTGACGGACGGACGGACAGATAATAATTGTCTGAAAATAAAAAATTTAACTTTCCACTCGAGAAAAGACTTGAACCAAGGACCCCTCGTTCCGCAGCTGCTCACGCTAACCGCGGGACCACGGCGCTCGTGAGCTCACACTCTCCTTGATGTTGCCTACGTTCCCACATGGACTACTCAGTTTGCATATTTTGATTTTTTTATTCAGAGTTCCACACAACTTCTTCTTGCTTTCTCGATTGATCTGTGTTAAGTTTTTCAAGGCCTATCCACTGTGACAACTTGCAACTAAATCTGAGGGGGGTGCGATGGGGAGGTTCCCTTGTAAGAACGAGATAATTACTTCCTGTTGTTCCCGACTGTTAAACGTAAAACTAAAGTGCATGCCGCTAACTAGTTGGAGCAGTACTAACAGCCTTTATTCTTTGGTGCTCTGGGGCTTTACATTCTATGTTAGAAATGAGTAGAAGCCACAGCCCTCCACCATTTCCAGATCGGCTGAGTGAAAGTTTACCATCATCAACTCAGGTAGGCGCTAGCACGGCGACAATTGTTTCATTCTGATTCACATTGCCTGTAGTCTTTGAACGCTTACATTAGACGTATTCAGTGATGTGACTGATGAGAACGTCATTTACAGCTATATTATTAACACAGTAACGTGTCGGGAGCCGTTGATCCGTGTGCTAGAAATAGTTCTAATGGAACCAAATAAAAACAAATGTTATAGTCACAGGTTACAGTGGTTATTAGCTTCATTAATATCGCATCTAGAGAGTGCAGATCTTACTGAAACGAAATTTCCTAATTTCGGTAATGAAAGTGGCAAACCAGCTCGCTACTTTTTCTAATAATTGCCTTATATTAACAACTACAAAGAGAAATGCTGACAGTTGATTGTGAACCTTTACAGTACAATATAATTGGTCAAAAATCGGCATGTTATTAAAATTATTAGTGAAAATCAAATGATAACAAACTGGGATCAAATGCCAACACATACGATTATTTGGAATGTCATTTCAAAGCATCGAGTTTTGCTAGAACCATTAGCTTACTTACTAACCAGCTGACATAACCTTAGCCAACAAACTTCGAAGCTTCTTCTCCTGTCTTTCTGTATACAGTTCACTGCGATTTTGCCATCACAAAATAGCGTGTTCTGACAGCCGAAGCGTTTAAGACTGCCGCTCGCGGCAAGCGGCATATCTGGGTTCGAATCCGGTCCAGCAGAAGTTTTCATGTCTCACCAATAGGTAATATATTCATACCTAATGTAGTTATTGTCAGAAAGATTCTGCAACTGCGAACAAATTTCATGAATTTAGTAAAGCTCCAAGATCGTCACCAATGTCTGTTTCTCGTAATGCTAATGTTTAATACCTTTGTCTCCTAGAAACCAGGTGGTGGAAATCCATGTAAAGCTGCCAGCGATGGGGTCATAGGCAGTATGACATTTGGAAGTTTGGGGCGGTCTTGGAAGCGTGCTCAAATAGCAAACGTGGCTAAGGGGGGGTAGGACGTCAAACGGGCCGAATTACAGCAGGAGAGGCACCACAGGACATTTTAATTTCCACTGTCTATACTTTTACAAATAAATTCATAAAACTTTGTCAACACGACCAGGAAGGATTCAGGATTCACACTGATAGCAGTGAAAGGTCAAAAACATAACAAAATAATTTTTTTTACATCTCAAATTTCATCATTTTTTTTTCACTTACTATTTGCTGCTCAAATGGTTCAAATGGCTCTGAGCAATATGGGACTTAACTTCTGAGGTCATCAGTCGCCTAGAACTTAGAACTAATTAAACCTAACTAACCTAAGGACATCACACACATCCATGCCCAAGGCACGATTCGAACCTGCGACCGTAGCGGTCGCGTGGTTCCAGACTGTAGCGCCTAGAACCGCACAGCCACCACGACCGGCTTGCTATTTGCTGCATTTGTTGCTATAGATACACTTTTTTTCATAAGGAAGAGAGATTCTTATTTGAATTTTGCACAGCATACAAACCATACTTACAGGTGTATGAAACTGTAGAATTTATTTAATTTATGAAAAAATGAATGCGCTGTTACATTTTAAACTTAGAAAAAAGTCAAATTTTATAGTTAATTACCTCATTTTTACTACATATTTTAATAAACAACTGGCCATTAAAATTGCTACACCACGAAGATGACGTGCTATAGACGCGAAATTTAACCGACAGGAAGACGATGTTGTGATATGCAAATGATTAGCTTTTCAGAGCATTCACTCAAGGTTGGCGCCGGTGGCGACACCTACAACGTGCTGACATGAGAAAAGTTCCCAACCGATTTCTCATACACAAACAGCAGTTGACCGGCGTCGCCTGGTGAAACGTTGTTGTGATGCCTCGTGTAAAGAGGAGAAATGCGTACCATCACGTTTCAGACTTTAACAAAGGTCGCACTGTTGCCTATCGCGATTGCGGTTTATCGTATCGCGACATTGCTGCTCGCGTTGGTCGAGATCGAATGACTGCTAGCAAAATATGGAATCGGTGGGTTCAGGAGGGTAATACGGAACACGGTGCTGGATCCCAACGGCCTCGTATCACTAGCAGTCGAGATGACAGGCACCTTATTCGCATGGCTGTAACGGGTCGTGCAGCCACGTCTCGATCCGTGAGTCAACACATGGGGACGTTTGTAAGTCAACAACCACCTGCGCGAATAGTTCGACGACGTTTGCAGCAGCATGAACTATCAGCTCGGAGACCGTGGCTGCGGTTACTCTTGACGGTGCATCACAGTAAGGAGCGCCTGCGATCGTGTACTCAACGACGAACCTGGGTGCACGAATGGCGAAACGTCATTTTTTCGGACGTATCCAGGTTTTGTTTACAGCATCGTGATAGTCGCATCCGTTTTTGGCGACATCGCGGTGAACTCACATTGGAAACGTGTATTCGTCATCGCCATACTGACGTATCACCCAGCGTGATGGTATGGGCCGGCCGGGGTGGCCGAGCGGTTCTAGGCCCTACAGTCTGGAACCGAGCGTCCACTACGGTCGCAGGTTCGAATCCTGCCTCGGGCATGGACGTGTGTGATGGCCTTACGTTAGTTAGATTTAAGTAGTTTCTAAGTTCTAGGGGACTGATGACCTGAGAAGTTAAGTCCCATAGTGCTCTGAGCCATTTGAACCATTTGATGGTATGGATTGCCATTAGTTACACGTCTCGGTCACCTCTTGTTCGCATTGACGGCACTTTGAACAGTGGACGTTACATTTCAGATGTGTTACGACCCTTGGCTCTACCCTTCATTCGATCCCTGCGAAACCCTACATTTCAGCAGGATAATGCACGACCGCTTGTTGCAGGTCCTGTACGGGCCTTTCTGGATACAGAAAATGTTCGACTGCTGCCCTGGCCAGCACATTCTCCACATCTCTCACCAACTGAAAACGTCTGGTCAATGGTGGCCGAGCAACTGGCTCGTCACAATACGAAAGTCACTACTCTTGATGAACTGTGGTATCGTGTTGAAGCTGCATGGGCAGCTGTATCTGTACACCCCATCCAAGCAAGCTCTGTTTGACTCAATGCCCAGGCATATCAAGGGTGTTATTACGGCCAGAGGTGGTTGTTCGGGTACTGATTTCTCAGGATCTATGCACCCAAATTGCGTGAAAATGTAATCACATGTCAGTTCTAGTATAATATATTTGTCCAATGAATTTCCGTTTTTCATCTGCATTTGTTCTTGGTGCAGAAATTTTAATGGTCGGTAGTGTATATTCCAAGCCAAATGTGCGCATCACCATTGAAACGGCTTGTTGGTGTACAGGACTCAGTGGTACTCAGCGCAAGGGGCGTCGTGATCTCCGCCCCATTTCTGTGAGCCGCCCATTAATGGTCCTTGTGGTCACTGAAGCACCAGTTGCACGTCAGATCGATGATTACAATCAACCTGGAGGTCTGAGTGCCTCTCTTACGATTGCTCGGTTTTCACTTTCTGTCGTCTCTCCCGGTCGACCGCTGTCTTTCTCTTCGCTGTGTTCGGCCATGGTTCACCCATTCCTGCCATCATCGTCAAATAGTGACATCACTCCTATTCAAGTGTCGAGCGATGAGCCAATTACTCCAACCGGCTTCTTTGAGCACAAGTATACATCCTCTCTCAAATGTTGACATACGCGTATTTTGTTCACGCGCGTATCTACGAGGCATACTTACTGCCCAACGGAGTACATGAAATGAAATTCGGAAGGAGGTTATGCTTTGGTATCGACATGACCCGTGATCGCTATCCGTGGCAGCTGTACAATGAAATTGTCACTGCAGCATCACACATTCATCCATTGGCCGCCAGAGTTTTCACTTTTGCATTTTGCATCAGTACCTGTATGAATTTTAGTTTGTGAGCAGTTTGCATAACTGCTTCGTGGTGTGTGGCTTTTTGTCTTAGAAAGCACCACGCACAGTTAGTCTCTAAACGGTATGTTTGTACACTTAGTCCAAGCAATACAGAAGTAGCTTCACAGGACTATCACGAAAATATGAATATGTTGCAGCGGGGATAGGAACGTAACGAAACCCAGTTAATAAATTATTTAGTGCCACAATTAAGTCAATAAAATTGTGTTAAGTTGTTTAAAACCGAGAACTTGTGACCGTGGCTCAGTGCAAAATACAGGTTCGTTCCTGAAGAGGAGAAAACAGCAATCAGCCAGTTTCAATAACGATATTTATTCACACGAATAACAGTGTTACTGGTTTAGAACCGAGAGGTTCATCATCAGACGGCTATTCTAATTAAGGTAAACATATGCTCTTGATTACAGTGAATATTCATTGGGGTGAGGGTAGCGTCGAAAATCCCACTTCCTTACGTTTTCAATGTTGATTGCTTGTGTTCATGCAGTAGTGAAGACTATGTGAAGAACTTTTTTGTGGTTTGTATGTGGTGCATTACGCTATGTGCGTAAATATACATAAAGAGTGCTTCATATAGTCTTTTACCGCAGCTCCTGCATCGCTGTCCGCAACCCCGGACGTAGACTGCCTCAGCAACCTCGACCGCTAGGCTAACTCGATGAAACCTCGCCCCAGGCGAGTATTGGATCGTTGGGCCAACTCGTCTTAAATGAACGTAGCAGACCGAAGCTGTCGCAGTGGCCACAGTTTCAGTTGCAACGTTTGCGAGTGATGGACGAGTGAGAGAGTTGGTGTGCAACCGAAACGGGAAGCCTTCGCTAAGCCGGTACGCAATGGAGCTGTCTACAGGACATCACTGACTGGTCAGAGGGGCCCGTGACTGAACACAAAAAAGGTGGTGGAGTGGTTGGTGTTTTTCCCCAGGCCGGAGGACAATGATTCCAGTGGAAGTAGAGAAAGGAGCTTCTGCATTTCAAGAGGAATACTACCCACGTGTTTTAACTTCTCTCCCCATGCATTTGAAGTTAAATGGTTATGACTTAATAATATCAAGTTACTTGACTGGAAACTTTTGGGAGAAGTCGCTTCCCAGTATTATCTCTCACACTTCCGGGTAGAAAATTATTTCCTAATTTAACTTTCAAGTCCATAAAACAAAATGATTAGAAGTTGCAGTTCATAATAAGTCTCTGTTTGCCTCTCGATGTCGAAGTCAGCAGCTGTGTCTCTGCAGAATTCCTACTATCGTCGACTCCGAAAATTCTTAAAATAGAGTTACAATCGTATACCGCGGGGAAGCCGTCTTGGGTGCCACGACGTACTCATCCTGCAGCATGGGAATCAGGGTGCAAGTTGTGTATTCATTTCGATAAAAGTCCAGAAATTAATCTCTCAAAATAGAGCATAAACGACAGTGGTGCAGGCTCTACTGATTTCCGGATAGAAAGTTCCCTACGAGTTACGCTAGACCAAATAATGTGCCGACCCGCAAACAAGGGAGAAGTTAAAATAACCCAAGAATCAGACGCACATTTTCCATTCATGAAATAATATTTTTTCTATAAATGGTCTTCATAGCTACATTTCAGGATACTTGGTCCACTTGTATGAGATGAAATGTTATCATGATTAATCAAATTACATTCCGTATTCAAAATGGCAGCTTACAACAGTGCTGCTAAATACAGTTCCTCTGCGCTCATACTCTCCGCATTTGCTAATCAGAATAAGTCCATTGTACACGTAACGTTGCACAGAGTTTTAATATCACGAGTCAGATAATCTGTCTCTCGCAGTCGTAATAAGTTTTTGAGCTTTATAAATTACTTGCGCAGTTAATATTGACTTGTTATTTGCTATGTGACTATGTTTTATGTACTGAAGAATATATTAAGATATATCTACAGTTAGTCCGGTACCACTCAATGGTAGGGTGTCATAGCGATTAGTTGGTGACGGGAGTAGACATCGGTCAGTGGTTAGCTGCGTGCTATGTAGGTAATATTAATTAAGTCTCAGAGTTGACTCAGTGGCCTGTTGTTAATTGCAAAAGCCATATTGATGGTCTTTTCCTGTCTGTGGCCAAGGGCTATATATTGTAATTATTATTGTTGTAGCCTGAGTCTGTGTGCTGGGGCAAAATTAATTTTAATTCTGTTCCTCTGAATTCTGTTTTATTGTCCTGAATGCATTTTAATTTTTATTGTCATGTTTAAGTCCTGTTTTCAAGAACTATACTGGACTGCAAATTGATTTTTACTTAACTGTTATTGTTCTGTTGTCTCAAATATTCTAAGTTTAAAAAATTAGTTGGTAAATTGAACCGCTGCCTCACAACGTCCATCCCGAGCTCCAGTCAACCGAAATCCTATGTAACACAATATGGATTATGCAAGCAACTGGCAATGTTGTGCTATTGTTAAAAACATCAGTAAAATAAGAATGACATGATGCTACGGTACTTCTTTCATAAGAGTTACTCACTCTGTATAAAACTGCACGTATTTAAGGATAACCACTAACATAAAAATATATAAAAAACACATTCGGAGAAAAATTAGTACGTCCTTTTAAAGGTTTCTAGATCACTCAGGATTTATTGCTGCAAGAGTGCATATGGAGTATATGAAATGATTACATTTACAGATCAATAGCACAAATGGTTCTGAGGTACCTGGTATCGGCACATGCTGAAACACCGATGTCAGTATGTGGTGTGACCTCCACGGGCTAATGCAGGCGCTCTCTCTGGCATCCAGTCGATCGTACCGATGACGAATACCGTCCTGAGATACATTATTCCACACTTAAGAGCTGTTGGTTGACGAGTCATACGAGTCACTTTTCGTCCCATACATGCTCAATTGCAGACAAGTCTGGAGATCGTGCTGGGCAGGGAAGTTGCTGCACGTCTTGGAGAGAAAGTTGAATTTCTGGGGCAGTGTGGTGGCGAGCATTATCCTGTTGGAACAACACATCACCTTCCTGTTGCAATAACACCAAAGAAACCGAAGAAATGCAAAGAGAACCGGTTTAACAAGATTCTACACGTTTCGAGTGCTGGTTAGTTTCCCCTCCTGAAATAACAAAGGTGATGAGAGTCTGCAATGCAGCGCATGTATCTTGGAGGAATGCACTCTACGGGACAGTTCTCACCAGATCTACGTCGTACGCGCAGAGGAACATCAATTGCGTGGAGGCAGAATCTCCTTTCATTGCTGAAGATCACGGCGCCCCATTTCATCTTGCAAGCGAACCACTGACGGCAACGGTCTAGCAGTGCACATCTATGTTGTAGCGTGAGTGGACGACGGACTAGAGGTGTGCATGCCCGTAGTCCCACTGCCAGTAACCGGATCGCAACATTTCGTGTTGAAACATCTGGATTCACAAGCCTTTGTATCTGTGCTGTGTTAGCTGTACGATATGCCACTACTGCCCTTACAATACGACGGTCCTGGCAGGCGTCTGTGATGCGTGGACGTCCAGAACTTCATCTACGGGTATGACAATGTTCATGTGGCTGCAGATACCAGCATCGCTGCGCAACTGAAGCAGCACGTCCGACTCCGGTGGCAATTCTCGAAACGTACATAAGTGTGAATTGCAGAGTAACCATGTAGACCATTCGCTACTCGGAAGTCCATACTTTGAACCCTTTCAAACTCGATCGGTTGGCTGTAAGAAGGACGAGTTTGTCTCTGTGCCCTGGTTGCCTACTTGCTTCACACGTTTGCACCACACTGAGACTTCTGACTTTGCCATTACACTGTCTGTAGGCGGGCGACGTTGAAACTGTTATCAGTACATCTACTATTCACCATGTGGCGTATCCCTCATAGGATCAAAATCGACTTAGTTTTTCCTAATGTATAAACTTTTTTTTGGCAGTGTATATATTACACCATCCTTGACTAGCATTATTTGCCTCTTTACTTTATGACACCTGTCAAATGCTATTAACAGTTTAGTAACTCTCTGAGCCATATTATGAAGTAGACTTTCTCTGTAGTTTGTGTATGTCTTTATGTTGGCCATAGTGTCAATAGCTCTGAAGAGTATAAGCAATAAACTCATCTACGTATCTCTCAAGGAAACAAAATTCCCAGCCACCACTCACCTCTTTTTTGTCTTTTGAATAAGATCCTCTTATGGAACTTATAAAAATTTTTCAACTTCTCCTAATCTTTCATGTCAATACTGGTTTTTATCGACTTTCATTTAGGATCTTCAGTTTATCTTCTTCACAAATTGTTGCACACTTACCTTATTGCCTGTTATGTACGTTGTTCGAAATTTATTATGTGTATCACACTCTGACATAACTGGTTCTCCCCTACTGGCAGCCTTGTTAAAGCTTTGTTCTCAGTTCTGTGACTATATTCACTGCTGTAATTGTATTGTTTCAGGAAGAAGGCCCATTCGGTAATAGGTTCATAATCTACATTCTTGCAGATATTTTGGTGCCTTATGACCTGAGTGGACAATAGAAAACCTTCTTAGAGGTAGTACACAAATTCAGAAAATGTCAAAGAATCGGCAACCATTCTTTCTCTGTCAAGATGTTGAGCTGTCTTGTACATAGCCAGTAATTCATTTTTAAAACATTGTCTGGTTCTGCATCTCCCCATTTACCTTTTTAATTCTGAAGAATTCTGAATTCAGCCAATAAAAACTGGGGTCTTCTGTTAAAAATGCCGGTGCCTAATCTGGCTTATGGAAAATTTACTTTTACATAAATATTTTGTTAAAAGCAACCTCACAACCTGAGTTTCATGTCCAATCTCTATTTTGCTTGAGAAAGTCGTTAAATTGGGGTACTTTAAACTTTATGACTTCACAAATTTTCCGAAAAAAAACACATTTACTCTTAAGAAGGATTTTACTTGCTTCCGGTTTCCAAGAGCAGGAATTTGTGAAATTGCTTCGATTTTATCATAGTCTGACACAATTTCCTTACTAGTTATCAAATATCTAAAAAAATTATTTCTTGCTTCATAAATTCACATTTTGCGATTTTTAAAGTTATGCCCCACTTTTCAGATACTTAAATAACACTTGAAGTGTACCTCAATTCTCATGCCAGTCAGATGTTGTTATCAGGGTACTGTCAACATAAACACTTTATTTTGATATTAAATCAGGGCCCAATATGAAGTCTACGTGTTGAATAAATTCGTCTAGAGAAATATTTAGTCCAAAAAGAACAACTTGGTACTGTTCACGTATACCATCATAGAGGACTGCAGTGTACTTCTTTGAACCAACAGCCAATGACACTTGATGGAAGAGTAAGACTGACTGTAGACACGAACCTGGTAGTCATGAATTTATGAAGCAATTCATCCATATATTCAGTATATATAAATATAAAAATAGTATATTACGTAAAATAAAAAAAAGTTCATATAAATTTTTTGACTTAGGATACTTAACTTTGAAAGTACTATGCATACATAGAAAGTTTAAGTCACTGCTTAGATATCACCTACACTGTTACTTCTTCCATAGTGGGTAGTATCGGCGCGGAAATGATTGCCCGACCGAGACTCGAACTCGGGACCTTTGCCTTTCGCGGGCAAGTGCTCTACCAATTTTTTTTTCTTTTTTAATTTTAACTTCCCCCTTGGCAGTCCCCTCCCAGTGATATTTTTTATTTTGTTTACTTTTTTCCTTTTTTTTTTCTTTTAGGTAAGGAGAAAACAAATAAAAACCTCTTGTGTAAGAAAATAAAAGACGTCATTCTTCATAAAATAACACAATATCCTTTGAAAACGTAAAACATAAAAGGTAGCTATATTTCCGCAACGGCCTTCTTTTATTTATTTATTTATTTTTGTTACATGTGTAAGGAAAAAAAACTTAGAAGAGGAGGAGAAAAGAGAAGTGAAATAAAATAGGAATACTTTCCGCGCCATGCTCCACTTTGGCGCGCCATCAGAACAAAATGCATTCTATCATTGAATGGTACGTGGGATCGTCCAGTCTTGGCTGGCTCCGGAACCGCGCGACTGCTACGTCGCAGGTTCGAATCCTGCGTCGGGCATGGATGTGTGTGATGTCCTTAGGTTAGTTAGGTTTAAGTAGTTCTAAGTTCTAGGGGACTGATGACCACAGATGTTAAGTCCCATAGTGCTCAGAACCATTTGAACCATTTTTTTCTTGGCTGGCACAGTTCGTTGAGATTCCAGCTTTGAGGCGGGTTGGTGAAAATACTCTGTAAATAGTTCGCGAAAGTGGCCCGATAGTGTCGATGTCGGCGAAGGGTGTGGTGATGTACTTGGAGGCGTGTCCAAAAGTCCGCCGGATCGACGATCTCGTCCCGGAAGAGGTGGGTGACAGCCATGCCACTGATCCATGTGATGGCGTGCCACTTAGCCGATGAAAAGTAGGTCGAGTCGGGATATATCATCATGGTAGGAGAAACGTGATGTGGTGGTACTCGGAGGTAGAAAGCAACAATCTTCTGTGCGAGGCACTTAAGGCACAGGGGTGAGTCCACCAGTGCGATGCGATGCAGTTTCTGTCTTGTAGTATACTTGCCATTGACGAGAAAGTACCACATGGAGGTGGTGTCAGTGGTGTGATATGGTTGGTGGATCGCTTTCCAAACTGTAGGCCATGAAACCTGGCGGTGAAGTGTTTCGACGAGGAAGCGGGGTGGAGACTTTCGGAGAAGGCAATAGATGTCGCGGCTGGTCGTCTTCCTGGTCCTGGAGAGCTCGGTTCATATGTAGCTATACTGCAAAAAGAAACGTCCGATATGTGACATCGGAGGTGAGATGTGTGCCAGAGACGTCGGTGGGCGTCTCGAAACAGGTGCGAGCTCAGTGGTCAACATTCCAGTAAAACTAGCATTTTGGCTTTTCCATTACCGGAGCATAGTATTGGTGTAAAGTGCCGTAGTCCTGGCTCTCACATTAACCAGATCGAGGCCACCGTCCCGCTTCGGTAAGGTGAGAGCTTCATACTGGACTTCGAAGATGTGTCCAGAACAAATAAAATAGCCGAAAGCCGCCTGTAATCTGGCCGCCATTGTCGCAGTGATGGGCAGAATCTGCGCTGTATGGGGTATCCGGGCTGCCAGATGTGGCACATATTCAGCGGGCGTAGTATGTGATTTTGTATGTTGGCCCGGATGCGTTGTAGTAGCGCCCGAAAATTGATCGCCGAGGTGCGGCGAATGTCTCGCGTGTACACCAATCCGAGACAACGAAGGGTGTCCACCAGTTGAAATGGGACTACGCTGTCTGCTGGAAGGCCGCGGCCGATCTTCATGGCGCATGATTTTGCCACGTTCATAGCGCTCCCTGCCCCTGCACTGTAACGAGTAATCCACTGCATCGCAGCTTGTACGTCGGCCGCTGTACGTAAAACGAGGGCCAAGTCGTCCGCGTAAACTCGGCAGCGGAACATATGATCCCAGAGTGGAATACCTGTCAAACGTCGCCGTAATCCGCAAATGAGTGGTTCCGTCGCAATGGCCTAAAGCACCGTCGACAAAGGGCAACCCTGCCGTACTGAGCGTTCAATCCGTATAGGTTCTGTAAGTCTGCCGTTGACGAGTAGTCTGGACGTTGCTCCACGAAGGAGCCGCATAATCACTTGCGTGAACGTCGGGGGAATTGTCATTCGGTCCATCACTGCGTTGAGGAATGCATGATTGACGCGGTCAAACGCTTGTTTGAAGTCGATGGAGATTAAAGCGCCTGGCAGTCGCGAGTGTGTTGCCACAGCGATCACATCTCGATATTCACTGAGGGCTGTCTGTATATTACGATCGCCGTCTATGGATGTTTGTTCGTGGGAAACAACGTTTCGTAAGACATGTTTGAGTCGCAGTGCTAGAAGGCGTGTGAAAATCTTGAAGTCGGAATTGAGTAACGTGATTGGCCGATAACTGTCGAATCGTGTTCCTCCTGCGGGTTTCGGGACTGGTACAAGTAAGCCTTCCATGAACATTGGTGGCGGGTTCGCCGCGCCGGACAAAAGTTCCCAGTACATGACCCTCCATCGTGGCAACATCAAATCTTGGAAGGTTCTGTAAAATTCGAGAGGTAAACCATCCGGGCCGGGAGATCGATTCAGAGACCCTTTGGCCACAGCGCCTTGGACGTCGTCGGTGGTCACTTCAGGAGGGCTGCAGCTGCTGCGTTTAGAGTACCAAGTGTCTCCTGGGCAACCTCAGCAATGGCCTCTGCACCGGCAGGTACTTCTTGATAGAAAAGGCTATAGTGCGTTGTGAATGCATCCGCAATTGTAGCTTGCGATGTCAGCCGTCGTCCATCAGGTAGGTCTAAAGTTGACATTAAATCCTGTCTGCGGCGACGAACATTTTGAAGAATATGATGCCTAGAAGGTTCTTCACCGTTAATCCTATCTTGGCTGCGTGCTCGTACAATGGCTCCCTCTAGACGGCATCTGGTCAAGGATAAAATCTTTGCCTTGATGCGTTGAGCTTCTTTGAGGCGATCCGGGGATGGAGGATGATCCATGAGTTCACGTAGAGCGCTATAGTAGAAATCAGTTGTATGGTGATTCCACCTGGCTTTGGCTCTGCCATAGTGTGTCAATGTGCGTCGGATGGCCGGTTTGGCGCACAGCAACCACCACTGCAGTGTGGTCTCGTAATACATAATGCGTTGAACACAGGTGTGCCACGTGTCGGTGACCTGTTGTCGACATTCAGGGTCCCGCAGTAGTGTGACATTGAGTTTCCAAGGTCCTGCACTGCGCCATATAGGTTGTCGACGTAGGTTCACGGTACATATGTGGATGTCATGATCCGAAAAGGCAGACGGCCAACGTTGCGCGTCGAGGAGAACTGATTTCAGAGCGTCAGAGATGTATATTCTATCAAGTCGGCTGGCGGAGTGGCTCGTGATGTGTGTATACCCCGGGCGGTCGCCGTGTACCACTTGCCAAGTATCGAGGAGACGAAGGCGGCGGACGAGGAAGCGAAGTTCCGGACATGTGGTGAAATGGGGTATTGGTCTGTGCGCTCGAGAACACAGTTGAAATCTCCACCTACGATGAGATGATCGTGTCGGCCGAGGAATAAAGGCGTGATATCTTCTGCGTAGAACTGGGAGCGATCCCTCCGTTTATCAGTGCCTGATGGGGCGTAGAGATTTATGATTTTGAGTCCTTCAACTGTTATGGCCACCCCTCGCACCGTTGGGAAGTATGCGACATCGGAAACTACAATCCCTTCTCGTAGGAGGATGGCTGCGCCTGTGTGTTCCATAGCTGCAGGGGCGGCGTACGTCTCATATCCATAACACCCAGTCCAAGTTGCTGTCCTCAGTTCTTGTAACAGGGCGACGTCGATGTCCGCTGCTCTTAGCGTGTCACGGAGCAGTTGAAGTTTAACGTGGGAGCCCATATTATTAGTATTGATAGTAGCTATTCGGTACGCCTGATGGGAGATCCGTGCTGCCGATAGGTTCGTAGCTGGTGAAGATTGTCGTGGTGGATGCGTGAAGTCCATAGAAGTCGCAGGAGTCGCCGTAGAAACTTCCCCCACTTTAGTGTTGGTCTAACGGAGGAACAGATCTCATTTCCGCATCAGATGGAGGTGGGAAATCCGTGTCATCCGCCATGAAAAATGTCCGACAGGTTTGACATCGGCGAGAGGTGGCAGCGCTGGCCGAGTCGGCTCAATTGCGTCGGTGACAACAGGCGTGCTATGTTCCATGGCTTCTGGGCGCGGGACTTGCGCACGATCTCTGTTGGACGGTTCACCGTCTAGTGGATGACGCGTCTCCGTGGCAGAGGAGAAAGTGTTATCGTGTTCTCCGTCAGAGTGATGTGCCATCTCTTCGTCCTGCGGAGGGGGCTCAATGGTCGATTCTGACGTCTTGCGGCGTTTTTTTCGTCGTTTGGGCGACTTCTGCTTCCGGCAATGAGTTTCGGTGTCTGAGGAAGGAAGAGATTCACGTCGTTCCGGTACAAAAGCCGCGGGTGTTATGATGCGGTCGTTATTCTCCAGAACAGTCTCGTTGGTATCCTTGTAATTTTCTAGCGTGGGCGTGTCCGCTGTTGGACATCTTCACGAGCGGCATCGCCGGTGTCAAGGTGCTGGGACGTCTCCGGTTGTATCGGACCAGAGAGACGCTCATGAACAGCGTCTTGTGAGGGCTGGACGTGCAGTGTCACCGCATAGGTGACTGGAAGGGTAGTTGTGGTTCTGTCGGTGTTCGTGTCGTCGTGCCTTAGTTGTGTGATGCGGCGTTGCAGGCATTCATTACGGACGTGGCCTTCTTTGCCACAACCGGAACATGTTCGAGGTTGTCCGTCGTAAATGACCACCGCACGGCAGCCGCCGATAGAAATGTACGATGGAACGTGCCGTTTGAGATCGATTCGGACTTGTCTCACACCATTAAGCACCGGATACGTCGTAAACTGTGCCCATGTCTCGGCTACGTGGCTCTGGACTTTTCCGAACGGGCTTAGCGCTGCGATGACTTCATCTTAATTCACCTCGAAAGGCAGTTCGAATACACGGATCGTCCGAAGGCCAATTCCTGCATGGTCGACATCCACAGGCCCGACGTTTCCGTCGGAGTGCCGAAATTTTAGTCCATGTCGTGTCCTTTGAATAATCTCATTGCAGGCAGCGTCGGAAGTCATCTTAACATAAACGACGCTGCTAATGATCGATAGGTGTATGCTGATGAGTTCGTCACGGGTGATCTTCACGTCTTCGCTTAGGAAGCGTTCGACGGCCAGTGCTTTGGGTCGTGCGTATTCATTTGAGAAGGTGAACTTAAGAGTGTTCTTCCTGTAAGAGTTGGCCATTAGAGCTGTTCGACGGAGAAGCGCTGTGACGAGGACACTGTGCGATTTGTGCTTTTACCTGTGGGGGGGGGGATGTCTTAGGGGGTTAGTATAATTATATATGTTACTAGCTTGGACCATGGTTACCCATGGTTAAACAGTTATTTATAAATAGATGTTAATGCCGAAACTCACTATTGACGCGTATGAACTATCAGAAAAGCCATCCCTTGTTATATCTTTAAAAGTACATTATAGGCAAAGCTTATTTACAAAATCATCTACATACATGTATATGAGGGGAATTCAAAAAGTAAAGGCACATTTGTGAAAAGCTGTACTTATTCTGATGATAGAAAACTGAAACATGCGTTATTTTTCTACATAACCTCCCTGGACTTCAATGCAGTTTTCCCGACGTTTTACGAGTTTTTTTTTAATTCATCAGAAAATACGTTTTTCGGTTGCATCTGTAACCAATTTTGCACCGCAGCAATGACGTCTTCATCACTTTCAAATCTTCTTCCCTGTAGTGCTTCCGTTAAGAGTCCAAACATGTGAAAATCGCTTGGTGCCAGGTCTGGACTGTATGGTGGATGTTCCAGCACCTCTAATCTCAACTCCTTTATTGCGTCGGCAGAATGTGGGCGAGCGTTATCTTGCTGCAGGATGACACCTCCTCACAGTTTCCACGACGTTTGGATCTGATTGCAAGTTTTAGTTTCGTACGCAACACATCACATCCACCATACAATACAGACCTGGCTCTAAAGCATCGTCGCTGGGGCGACGTCTTGCAACATTGTGGCATGCTACGGAAATGTGGCGTGCGTCGTCTTGTAGCATGCTACAACAGGCAACATCTTGTGGCGTATGTTGCATGCGGCAGGTTAATTTATACCAAAGTAACAGAATTTGTGCCACACGTGTGTCGGTCTTGCAGTATAATGGATGATAAAGTGATCGCAGCGTCGGCCTACTTGGTACTTACACATGCAGCTAACAACGGAAATGAAAACCAAAGGAAAAGAAAAGTATGGTGGAAGAGAAGAGTATTTAAAGAAGGTCCATGAAATACTATCCTAGGAACTAGAAGCAGACGATGGTGCGTTATTTAGTAGTTTTACGATAATGTCGACTGAAGACTTTAATTACTTACTGCAGTTAACTACACGTCTTATTGTAAAGAAAGATAACAACTGCCAAGACAGTATTTCACCAAGAATTCGATGGGCCATCACATTATGATTTTTAGCCACTGGCGATTCATACAAGTCACGAATGTACTTATTTAAAGTATCATATTCTGCTATTTCCCTCATAGTGCCAGAAGTATGTGAAGCTATTTCATTGGTGTTGAAGAATTACATAAAGGTAAGCACCCAACATTCAGTACAGATTTCATTTAAGTAATGTTTTATTGGCATTTTTAAGCAAATTAAAATCGATATTAAAGAACTGTTAAAAATACTTATTTCTAAAATCGAATTAATTCAAGTTCTTCTGTTTCTGTTTGAACGAATTCGTCACAATTATTATGGTCCACATATACAATTTCACAGCTAGGTTTTGCAACCAATGTTTCGGTGCTCGGAGTTTGCTGTTCATACTCCCCCAAGGCCGCTTTAAAAGGAACATTTGAAAATATGTGCTTGACATATGTGGGAGGTACATGTTCTTCAAGAACTACATCGCCGTCATCTTTTGATCCTGTGTCCTCTGTGTCATCAGTCTGAAAAAATAGGGAAAGTAATGAGAATGTTTTACTTTTCAGATTCCAAAGGATGCTGAAGAAGGGCAGAAGGTAGCAAGAAATTTCGAAGTGAAGTGGAATTTCCTCCACTGCATAGGAGCCATATATGGCAAACATGTGCAAATTATGTGTCCTCAGAATATTGGAAGTGAATACATCAACTACAAAAAAACATTCAGCATTGTCCTTATGGCAATTGTAGACGCAAATTACTGCTTTCAATATTTAAATGTTGGATGTCACAGGGACAGAAAGAGAGGGGAGGAGGAGATTGACTTAGAGGGGGAGAGAAACTGACCTTAGTGAAGCGGAGAGTGATAGAGGGGGTAGGAGGTGATAGAGGAGAGAAGCAGATGGACAGAGAGAAGGGCAGGAGAAGATGGGGAGTGGGAAAAGAAGGAGATGGACCTAAGGGGAAGGTAGAGACATCTGGGCATTGCCGAGTTTCTTTACCTCATTTATAAAATTAATAAATCTTCATATGTTGTTAATTAACATCTTTGTAAATGATTCATGTTATATACGATACTCAAACTATTCTAAAATATGAGATGCAAAAAATGTAAAATTAAAAAATTTTTGTGTTGTTTTGTGCTTAATTTTAACACTCTGAAATTATAAGTGAATGTTAATTTGTTAAATCATCGTATTATGAGAAAGTCACAGCAAAGTGTGGCCGGTTCAGCTTGTACTACAGTGTATAATGGTCATTTTAACTTACAGAGTTTAGTTGAAGAGACGAGATGAATGAGACTGCTCCTGAAGATTCGAGGGTTTGCCTGTTGATTTGTCAAGGACGCTATGGTGCTGAGACTTGATCCACTTTGCTGCAAATTTTTATTCATCAAAGCAATGCAGTGGAGGTCCATTTATTGAAATGAAAAGTAGATTTGAATGTGTCGGAATTCGTAAGTGATTTCTGTGATCAGTCAGTGTTAAATTCACGGCACTAAATCCGCGTTCACATTCAGCCGTAGATATAGGTATGATTTCCTTTATAGATTCGAAAATCTTTAATTAGTGACGCACACGTGCTTTCACGTAACTTAAAATCCACCTCATTACACAAGCAAGAAATTGACATGTCACCATAAAACAGACGTTCATAATCATCTGAAGGCCATGTATCTGAACTTAATACGACTACATCCGAAAAGAAATCCAGGTTCTCAAAGCGGTTTTTTATATTGTCTACCAAAGACTGAAAAATTTCTTCCGAAACGTCTGAAATCTGTTATATTCATGACAAGATGGGTCTTTAATTAATACCTCTTTGAATGTGCGCTTTTCCTCCAACTCTTGTACTATCATCCTAATTCGTGACGAGTCATTTGTTTTCAGTGTTTCGAGAGATCTTATAGCCACGTCAGTTTCCTGTTTCGCTTTAAGGACTGAGGAATTTCTGTTCTGCATAAAGAATGATAATACTTGCAGAACTTCTAGGGCCTCATAAAGCAAAACTAATTCGATTACAAGCAACCACTTTCTGAAATGGTTTAGTAAACCTTCAAATTTAGATCTCTCCTGAGTTGATCGGGAACCATCATGTCTCAGTTTTTCAAAAAGATGGACAAGAGAGCTGTGACTTTCAAGAAGAGCTCGAACAGCATTAAATGAGGAAGCAACCCAACGTACGCGAAAAATACGGCATAGTTTTAATAGCTGCGAGGATAATTCTTGTGGAACACTTTGTAGTACTCTCTGATTTTTGGGAGTTCGAGAAAACACAGAATGTAAGGAATCTAAAAAAACTTGTATATGGTATACATCTGCTACATCATTCATAACATCGTGGACAGCTAATTCGATTTTGTGGTTCATACAATGAACGACAGTTAAATCCTTATGTAAATGACTACGCAGTAGAGCGGCTTCGCCTTTGTAAGGTGCAAGCATTGTTGAGGCACCATCTGTTGCGATACCTACAAAGTGGTTTTTTAGTACATCATTTGTAATGCTATACTTTTCAAGAGCTGCTAACAGTGTGCTGAAAATGCATTCTCCTGTCTCGCTTTCTAATTCAACAATGTCAAAAAAATAATTGTAAGCAACTCCCTCAAAGGACAAACGTAAATATATTATGAAACAAGTTTTATTGGAAACCGTTGTACTTTCGTCCGTCATGATACTAAAGTTTGTACCCGATTCTACAAGGAAGTGAGCAAGATTCTTTTTTATTTCTTCTCCTACAAACATAATGAAATTTCGGCATGCATGGTCAGAATGAAGCATATTACCGACTGATAAACCATTAAACTTTTGTTGTTCGATTACTGCAGGATACGATTTGAATGATAATTTCTGTTTAGCTATTACATATGCAGATCTGAACAACGAAGCAGTTGCGATTACTTTTTCTTGATGCTGCTTTCCCCACAATTTTTCACTCACGCATTTTTCTAAACTTTTCTTTTATGCTCATGATTTCTACGCACTTCATGTGTGGTTTGCACTTTGCATGATCCCCGATGTTATCATTTAATTTTTTGGCGTTATTAGCAGAAACACCAGATAAAAACGCGTTATCGATACGCATACCTTCACTACTTTCCACCTTAAGTTCACGAACTTGTGAACACACTGTTCATATTACTAAGTTTTTGTCATTTACGGACAGCCACAGCTTAGTCTTCTGCCAGTTTTGAATACGTGATAAGGCAACACAACTTCCTACTATAATCTCAAGAGTACTGTTACTCGCATTCGTACCTTGAGACGTGTCGCTGTTTTCAGCCACCGGAGATTCAGTCTCTTCCCCTGTATTAGCACCATCATTACCGTTTTCTTGTTTACATTCACTGTCTATTTTAACTCTTTTAGCACCACTGTTAGTATCCTGACTGTCAGAGTTTGTACACCTATCAGGTAATTCACTGCTCTTAAGGAAATCAGAAATTTTACTTTGTTTGAATGACATCCTGAAATTCCGTAGTTCTTACAGACCCGGACGCACTCAACTCACTAATGAAGCTACTGAAGCAGGAACGTGTGAAGATCGCCGTGTGTTTGGCGGACGCGAGGCAACGAACGGACGGCACTAATAATTTGGGGTACGCGATGCAGGGGAGCCTGTGTTAAGCTCCACCCACGTCGTTCGCGGCTAGCTAAGTCAGACTGTCCGATCCTGTCTGGTAGGTACCGTTGCTCACTTCACACTACTTTGTGCTTTCGTCCCAGGTGCGTTAGTCCGCGCCATACCGTTGCCAAAAAATGGCCTAAATATAAATGTTCGCACAGGTACCGGGCCGGTCACCACCCTGTATCAGGGCTCGGGGTGGGAATTTCAGACCCCACAGCTCACCCAACTCTGCGGTACGGCTGCTGCGGTATGACTGCCACACTACTTCCCTCGTAAGCTCGCAAGTAAACGGATGACGCACCTTAGACGGAAGCAACAATGACAACATGAGAATGATGATTTAGTTCTAAATGTTTTGAAATGCTTAACTACTACGTAACACTTTTTCAAAATTAATAAGCAAACATATTAACAGTATTAATAGTAAGACTGTATTAAAAACTTTCAGTGTTCGGCTCCAAAAATTTAAATTTTATGTAAAGTTTTATTCCAGTGCGTGGGAAAAAAACATCCCAGGTTGGGATGCATAAACTAAAACCAGAGGAGGGGATGGTCTGATGCAGAGGGGGGGGGGGGGAAATCCCCCCCATCCCCCCTGCAAATCGCACACTGGACGAGGAAGTAAACAAAACACTCCGCACGCGCAGCGGCGTGGACGGCCGAGCGCGGTGCGCACTGCTGCCCTGCCGAACGCAAACTGCCATCTGAGCCACCGAAGCACGACTCACGCCCGGTCCTCACAGCTTTACTTCTGCCAGTATCTCGCATCCTACCTTCCAAACTTTACAGAAGCTCTCCTGTGAACCTTGCAGAACTAGCACTCCTGAAAGAAAGGATATAGCGGAGACATGGCTTAGCCACAGCAATTGCCCGCGAAAGGCAAAGGTCCTGAGTTCGAGTCTCGGTCGGGCACACAATTTTAATCTGCCAGGAAGTTTCATATCAGCGCACACTCCGCTGCAGAGTGAAAATCTCATTCTGGATTCATTGTGTTTGTGATTGTGTGATGAAGGAATTTTCTCCGACCGTCCGAATATGCAACATTTCTTCTATTGCTCATTCAGCATCTGAAGTCTTCGGTTCGTGAGGCACAAAATATCTTTAAATGTTTTAGCACATATCTTCACGAAGCCATTATCTGTGGGAACAGTGTAAGCCAATGTTTGTCGCTTACTTTCAGCTGGGTCGTCATACCGTCCATGACTGCTACGTGCTACGGGAGTAATTTCTATTCAGTTAATCAGATATGTGTCTTGCTGTTCATCAAAAAATGTAGAAATAACACCTCTTTCCATTTGTTCGAGAGCTCCTTTACATTTGTACTTGTGTTTGCACGTTACCTGCCATAAAGTAATTTTAATATAATGTATTATACAAAATAAAATATTCATATACATTTTTCACTATTACAACATTTTAAACTTTAATTTCTAATAACAATCTGAAGAAATATGATTCACAAAATATATTTTGTGGTGATAACGACGATACATACTTCTCGTTTTGAAATTTTCGCTGGTTTATTTAACGCCGTTGAAAGTTTGTCCATGAACTCTCAAGCCTTCGCTAACAGCCACTTTCGTTCTAACAGTATTACCTTCTGTAGTCAGGCCCAGCTTAATACAATAAGCTAATAAATAACTTACTGATGCAGGTAAATGCTCAAGGGTAAAGCACAAGGAACAGAATATATACAAGATCTCACTAACAGATCACGTAGATGGCACTTATATCAGTCTCCATGGAAAGTGTAATGGAGATCAACGACCAGTATAAACAACATAGAAAGGAAACCAGCTGAAAAGTTAGCTGCCATGTTTTGCAACGTCATGTTGAGTGAGGCAACCGTCTGTTACCACAGAATCATAGGGTTTCGTTCGGCTTGCAATAATATTTGCCAGTCAGATTTTTTCCGTATTTATTGCCGCACAACGCGCTTCGTGAAATAATTCCTAAATATAAAGAGCGCTTCTCGTTTTCTGTGGCATCTCAAGCGCGATGTTTGCCATGTGCGACATGCAGCGTTATTCTAGCGACTTTAGTGTACACACACGCATTTCTGTATCATACCTTATAGATATGGGCGAATACCTGTGTAAGTCGTACTTGTTGTTATTACATCTTTTATTTCGATGATGTTCAGCGTACTTCACGCTAGGAAGTTCTGTCTTACGTATCTACCAAACAAATGTATTTGTATGGGTCGTTGGTATTTACAGAAAAAGAAGACCGTAGTAGTCGTAAATAAACGGTTTAATACTCGATTATCGTTGCCGTTTAGGAGAATTCGATATATGTGGACTTTTTGTTCTAGCGTCAGCTGTTTTGAGTGGCTTTCAGCATTTGCAATGGAAGATAGGACTGACATCTTTCAGGTCATATTTGCGTTAGGATTTTTGTTTCTCGGAAAAGAGCAACCAACACAACCTCTGAGACGACAAGAGTAAGCATAAATATACTGAGTATGCCAACGCTTGTTCCAGCCTTACATGGTTGCAAATCGTCGCCTTAGCCTTTGTTTTTCGAAGGAATCCTGTGCAAAAAGGTTAGCCTATAAACCCGTTGCAGTTATGATGTAACACGTAACTTTAGTATGGACAGACGGATGTACTGTCGACCCATTGAGACACATTACATGCAGTAGTGGTGTGTACTTCATTAAAGTCGACTGCCTGACATTTGAGATCACCATGATGTTTCAGAAAATAAGATATAGAATTTGCAGATACAATAGTTACGTAGAAGAAATGTTAGAAACGAAAACATGCTCGTACTTAGATAAAGTACGAAATTCCAACTGTTTCATTACTACGATTAATATAATTGTGCACTGAATACACACTTGGAATGATTTACGCCAACAAAAATAGTTTTAAATTATATTACGATCACAAAAACATGATTTTACAGTATCTGTTGCATCTGCCCGACTCGCATTCGGAACTACGCTTCAAAAGCACGTAAGACAATTCTGACTTAGATTTTCCGTGATTTCCCTAAATCGTTTAAGGCAAATGACAGGAGGGTTCCTTTGAAAGGGTACTGCCGCTTTCCTTCTCCATCCTTCCATAATATGAGCTTGTGCTCCATCTTTAATGACCTCGTTGTCGACGGGACGTTGAACGCTAATCTCTTCCTCCTCCTCTGCATCTGTCCAACTTAAATATTCTGTGTGCCTGACATTACAAAAAATGGCGGTCAGCGTTGCTCGTTGCTGTCAACTTTTTTTTTTCTTTGTTGATTTTCAATTCCCCCCGAAGGGGGCGGGCTGATAGCAGCTTACTACGCCGCTCTACAGCCTTCGTTGCTGTCAACCAGAGCCATGTTGGTTATATACAGGGTGTTTCAAAAATGACCGGTATATTTGAAACGGCAATAAAACCTAAACGAGCAGCGATAGAAATACACCGTTTGTTGCAATATGCTTGGGACAACAGTACATTTTCAGGCAGACAAACTTTCGAAATTACAGTAGTTACAATTTTCAACAACAGATGGCGCTGCGGTCTGGGAAACTCTATAGTACGATATTTTCCACATATCCACCTTGCGTAGCAATAATATGGCGTAGTCTCTGAATGAAATTACCCGAAACCTTTGACAACGTGTCTGGCGCAATGGCTTCACATGCAGATGAGATGTACTGCTTCAGCTGTTCAATTGTTTCTGGATTCTGGCGGTACACCTGGTCTTTCAAGTGTCCCCACAGAAAGAAGTCACAGGGGTTCATGTCTGGCGAATAGGGAGGCCAATCCACGCCGCCTCCTGTATGTTTCGGATAGCCCAAAGCAATCACACGATCATCGAAATATTCATTCAGGAAATTAAAGACGTCGGCCGTGCGATGTGGCCGGGCACCATCTTGCATAAACCACGAGGTGTTCGCAGTGTCGTCTAAGGCAGTTTGCACCGCCACAAATTCACGAAGAATGTCCAGATAGCGTGATGCAGTAATCGTTTCGGATCTGAAAAATGGGCCAATGATTCCTTTGGAAGAAATGGCGGCCCAGACCAGTACTTTTTGAGGATGCAGGGACGATGGGACTGCAACATGGGGCTTTTCGGTTCCCCATATGCGCCAGTTCTGTTTATTGACGAAGCCGTCCAGGTAAAAATAAGCTTCGTCAGTAAACCAAATGCTGCCCACATGCATATCGCCGTCATCAATCCTGTGCACTATATCGTTAGCGAATGTCTCTCGTGCAGCAATGGTAACGGCGCTGAGGGGTTGCCGCATTTGAATTTTGTATGGATAGAGGTGTAAACTCTGGCGCATGAGACGATACGTGGACGTTGGCGTCATTTGGACCGCAGCTGCAACACGTCGAACGGAAACCCGAGGCCGCTGTTGGATCACCTGCTGCACTAGCTGCGCGTTGGCCTCTGTGGTTGCCGTACGCGGTCGCCCTACCTTTCCAGCACGTTCATCCATCACGTTCCCAGTCCGTTGACATTTTTCAAACAGATCCTTTATTGTATCGCTTTTCGGTCCTTTGGTTACATTAAACCTCCGTTGAAAACTTCGTCTTGTTGCAACAACACTGTGTTCTAGGCGGTGGAATTCCAACACCAGAAAAATCCTCTGTTCTAAGGAATAAACCATGTTGTCCACAGCACACTTGCACGTTGTGAACAGCACACGCTTACAGCAGAAAGACGACGTACAGAATGGCGCACCCACAGACTGCGTTGTCTTCTATATCTTTCACATCACTTGCAGCGCCATCTGTTGTTGAAAATTGTAACTACTGTAATTTCGAAAGTTTGTCCACCTGAAAATGTACTGTTGTCCCAAGCATATTGCAACAAACGGTGTATTTCTATCGCTGCTCGTTTAGTTTTTATTGCCGTTTCAAATATACCAGTCATTTTTGAAACACCCTGTACCTCTGTGATGGAGATACTTGAGGTGCCATCTCTGGAAAAGACGTTGAACTACATAAGAATGGCCTGGGACTTGTATTCTTTCCCAAAGTGTTAGTAGCAGTACGTAGAACTATTTCAGTGCAAAATCTCTAAATGATGTATCCCGTCACTTATACCGTCGTCAGTTACGTCTGCTTGTCGTCATATTATACATGTTTACTGGGGGGAAGAAGTTAATAAGTGCAGCTCTCGTCACTGGTTGCCTAAGTGAAGACGGATCGTCCATATCTTGAACAGTCCAGAAGAAAAGAAGCGTTACTAGTATACTCTGCGTCTCTGAATATGTACTTGATTTGCAACTCTTTAACACAAGTGCCTCTTAATGCTGCACCGGGCCTGCGGCGGCTATTTGATCCGCTAGTAAGTCGCGCGGCAGATTAAATATGCAGGGCGTTAGCGGCTTTTATGTCCGGCGGCTGCGAGCACACGCTGTTGTGTCGGCGGCGTGCTAGTGTTGCTGCTACTGAATCGCGTGATAAATGGGCCTGCGAGAGGGCTGGGATATTAAAGGTCCGCAGCCGGCTTTGCCGACACAATGTGCCCCTTTTTGCTGCGGGCCCTCGGCGCACCACGCCATGCCACGCCACGCCGCAGTTTCAAATTAAAACTGTATTGATTGAATACACAAAAATTTTGCAGCGTTATTGATGGCGGGAAATATTAAAAGCAGGCACTTTTCACGCTTATTAATTGAGCCTGTCCCCCATTTCCATATCGCTACTGAAGTGAAATTGTTAACTTCTTTTTTTGTTTTCGACTTTCTCATTCACTGCCGTTACTCCACTAGATTTGGAGCCTCAATATTGCTAAACACGGAAGGTTTAACACGGGAGCAGACAGTTAACTGCATGCGTTATCACATTGACACATCCTGAATTCTCATTTTTTCAGACCAATAACCTGAATCCTCCTTATAGTACTTTGGAGTCACCGGTATTGTAAACAAGTATGTTTTCATAAGGAAATGAAGCTGGGCTATATTAATACTGTAATCAAGAAAGGGGATCGCAAAAGCTGCTCAAACTACCGCGGAATTTGTGTTATAAACATATTAACGAGAATCTTTCGCAAAATAATTAAGAATAAATTTTAAAACCCAGGAAGAACAATGTGGCTACACAGCTGGTAGATAATGCGTAGACCATATTTTCACATTACGACTGATCTTAGAGGAACATGGGGAATAATCAAAAAATATGGAATTAATTTTCACAGATTTAGAAAAAGCATATGATACTGTCCCTAGAAAACTACTTAGGAGAGTATTACATTTGGCGTGCATAAAGGATTCTTTAACTAAAATAATACAAGAAATGTGTAAAGATAAGATATGTTAAGTGAAAATTGGTAGTAGACTTTCACAGAAATTTAGAACAATCAAGGGTCTGTTACAAGGCTGTCCCATGTCACCAACATTATTTAAAATCTGTATAGATATCAGTCTTAAGACATGGTCTCGTAAATGCAATGGGATTGGGATATAAATTAAAGATGGAGTTTATTTACTATTTGCCGGTGATCAAGTAGTTACAGCATAAGACGGGGAGGATGCAAATTATATGTGTAACCAATTAGCAGTGATCTAGATGACTTACACATAGAGGGAAAGAAAATTAGGAAGGTCAATACCTTCTGTTACTTGGGATCCATTTTAGAATTGCAGGGAAAATCAGGGATAGAAATTAATGAAAGAATTAGCAGTGCAAGAAAGGCATTGGGGCGCTCAACTCAATATTATGAAGCATAAACGAAATAAACCGAACCAAAAAAAAAATCATATGTAAATCGATTCTGGAGAGCGTAGATATGTTTGGAGTGGGGACTTGCACTACAAATCTGAAACACCTAAAAAAACCGCAAGCAGTGGAAACGGATTTCTGGAGAAGATCAACAAGAATTTCTAGAAAAGAGAAAGTAATAAAAGACGAAAAAATAAAGAGAATGGAAGCAAGAAAAAGAATAAAAGACGTGATGGGTAGAAGGGTGCAATGGTACGTGCATGTAAGAAGAATGAAGGAAGCTAGAATTCCGAAAATGATCCTGGTATGGGAACCAGAGAAGAGAAGAGAACGCCATGTGACTACCCGGCTCCAAAATGCACGATTAACAATGAGAAGACTTGGCGCAGAGGAAGAAAATATACAAGATCGTAATACCTGGAGGGACATCCTGAGGAGATAAATTAAGATCTTATGTAAAAGATGTAATAATTTCTGGGTATTTGCTACGCTGGAGAAAAATCTTTGTATAGAGGAAAGTCTCAATAAATAGATAATACTTCTTTTTTTAAATTTTGTTTGAAATTGATATTCAGATTCGAGACCATATATATGACTGCTCCTGTTCTTTACATAGGGCGGATGAGAAGTTACTTCCCAGTTTTGTCAGACTGCTGATCATCTACAATCGCTGCAGGTTGGGGACTATTCCTACAAGAGATTGCAAGAATTCAAATACCTAGGGGCACTTTTCACAGGGAACTCGTCAAGTCAAGCAGAGATCAATGGCAGAATACAAGCAGGAAACCGATCTTACCACAGCCTAACACAACTGTTTCGGTTCAAATATCTCTACAGACAGTTCAAGATTCGACTGTGCAAAACCCTGATCCAGCCTGTTGTTCTATATGGCTGTGAGACATAGAGTATCCGGAAACAGGACTTCCATAAGCTCCTTGTTTTTGAGAGAAAAGTGCTTCGGAAGATCTTCGGTCCGGTTCTGGATGCAGATTCAGGGGAATGGAGGATCAGATACAGCCAAGAGCTTGAGGAACTATACCAGCCCAACATAGCAGGAACTGTCAAAGCCAAACGAATGCAGTGGGCCGGCCAATTGGCCCGGATTGAAGATCACAGATGGCCTCGGAAGCTCCTGGATTTCACACCTATTGGAAAGAGACCGCCAGGGAAACCCAAGAAGCGTTGGAGGGATGGACTCCATGAAGATTTAAACCAAGTGTCAATAGATGTGGACGAATGGCGGATAGCAGCAATGGACAGAATACAGTGGAGTAGGAAACTTGTAGAAGTGTGGTCCACTGGACCTGATCACGTAGTAGTAGTATAAGTTCTGTGATTGTTGATATTTATTAATGAACGATGTTGTTTTTAATTACTGGATCTCTGTGAATACCTTGACCGTGCGTAGCGTATTCTTATGGTGAACGAAGAGATGGTAGGAAAGCTGACTTTACAAGAGTGTGCCGAGGTCGCATCGCGGTTTGAAGTGTGGCTATCTGTAGCCCTTGTTCGGCGATGGTGGCGGGTTGTTCATGGCCCTCATGCCACACTTGATGCTAAAACCATTAGGAATTGTCACACAAAGCTAACGACAGCTGCATCAGTTGTTGGTAAACCACGAAGAAGTCGACATTTCGTGTCACGATCTCCAGAAAATGTAGCGGCAGTGAGAGACATCTTCACGCGCAGCCCTGGTAAATCAACACGCCAGGCGGCTCGTGAGAATGGAATGAGCAGAACCACGGTGCGTGTTGTGTTAAGGAGGGGCCTGATTTAGAAACTCTGGAAACCCCATTATTTTCAGGAGTTATCGTTGGAGCATTGTGACAGGCACAGGTGATATGGAGAAATTATGCTGTCATGGCGTAACAGAAACATTATATAGAGCGAGGAGGTGGTGTTTCGCTTTGGGACATTCGTACATCGACACAACTGGAATTATTGGGCAGAAGCAAAACCAGGGATGATAGCTGAAAAATCAAAACATCGACCAAAATTGACAGTGTGGTGCGTTTCGACCGGGGTTCGGTCCATTCATGTTGCCAGACATCATCAACAGTAACGGGTATCTGATAGTAAATGAATGTGTGTGGCCACTGATATCACAATGGGGCAATGTTTCGGATATACTTTTTCAGCAATATTGAGCACCGCCTCATTTTTCCTGCATCGTTAGTGAGTATCTGGACGACCACTCTTCAGGACTAGCTGGGACGGCGAGGTCCCCTCGAATGATCTCCGAGAAGCCCCGACCTCAGCCCTTGTGATTTCATTTTGTGGGGTTTGGCCACAGAAGAGAAGTACCGAACAAACCCAAGCACTCTGGACGAATTAGAAGACAGAATCACAGTTGTCCTCGGAAACGTACCTGTGACTTCCTGCAGAAAGCAACTGATAACATTCGTCTACGTTTACATCGTTTTGTCGACAACGCAGGAGCATATGCGGAATTTTACTGTAGTAAACATATTCTCAAGATGCTGAGAACCGGCTGCAACGTTTTCCATGAGCATAAATAATTAATAAAAATTATGGGGATTCAAGACTAGGGGCGAATTCCAAACCACCCTGTATAATGTACATTAAAAATCTGGCGGTTAAGTTGGGCAGCAAGCTGCGACTGTTTTCTGGTGACGCTGTAGTGTACGAGAAAAAAATCGTCTTTAAGTGTCTTTATGAGGATACGGGATGACTTGGATAAAATTTCTATTTGGTGTGATGAATGGCAGATGCTCTCAATGCGGGAAAATGCACGTTAATGAAGATGAGTAGGAGAAACCAGTCCCACAGTGTTCGAATACAGTATTAATAGTTTGCTGCTTGGCGGTCACAAGAGCTAAATGTATAGGAGTAACACTATACCGTGTCATGAAATGGAACGAGCAAGTTAGGACGGCTGTAGGGAAAGTGAAAGGTAGATTTCAGTTTACGGGAAAATTGTAGCAAAACATTGCTCCCCTACAAAGGAGACAGCATTCAAAAAACTTGGGCGACCGACTCTTGAGTAACGCTCAAGTGTTTGGAAGCCCAACGAGATCGGATTAAAGGAAAACATATAAGAAACTGAAAGGTGTGCTGTTAGATTTCTTACCGGTAGGTACAATCAACTTGAGAGTGTAATGGAAATGTTACATGAACTCAAATATGAGCCCATGGAGGAGACCAAAAACCCTTTTTGCGAAAAACTATTCATAAAGTTTAGAGAATTTGTGATTCCGAGAGACTGCAGAACGATCCTGCTGTCACCAACGTGCATCGTGCGTAAGGACAGCGAAGGCACGATAAGAGAAATCAAGAGTTGGACGCAATCATATATACCGGGGTTTCCCAAACTATGTTCCACAGAACACTTGTGTTCCGTGGAAAGTGAATAAGTGCTCCACAATAGTCTGTTAATAACATGGCGAATTTTTATTTATGATCTTAATTATTTTTATTTTTATTTCTATACGATTAGTTACGATTTAAAATTGAAGTAATTACTGAGTAAAACAAATTATTCTCATGTTTAAAATTTTTAACGTTTCAAAATAAACAAGGAGTTCTACAAAAGTACCAGGATTCTCAAAGTGTTCCGTCAGAGGAAACGTTTCCAAACATATGATATAGAGAGTTGTTTTTACCTCTTTCCATTTGGGAGTGGAAGAGGACAAGGAATCGTTAATAATGTATACAGTATTCTTCGCCATGCACAGCTTGATGGCTTGCGAAGTATGTATGTACATGCAGATCTGTTTCATCAACTTGGAAGATTCATCAGTCGTCTTCGCAATCTTTTTTATGTTCATTAGTCGTCTGTGTATCTAGTGTCAACCTTTCCATTTTAGCGTGGCGCTTGCACACAATGTCTTCATTTATTTGTTGGAACTATTAGAATGCCCTACAGTCTTTACGCTGCGTGGAATCCTCTAGATTCATGGAAGACATTCCCTGATTTCTTATCATATGTTCTATCACAGGGCTTAACAACTGGCCGGTTTTGAGTGCGAGTACTCGCGTCTGCTCAGGCACGTGCTCGCGAGCAGGTGCAAGGTCGCGGAGTAGTGTGGGAGGGGAGGGAGGGGAAATGCGCGCGCACGTTTGAATAGGGCCGCAGCTTGCCTATTGAAATATCGCTGACTGTGTAACGTTTAAAGTACTACGATCAGCTCTAACAATCACTTTGCTGGTTAAGAATCATGTCAAGTCGCCGTTGTGTAACCCCAACCATGCTTTCGCAGTTGGGAGGAATTGTATCTATTTACAGAAAAAGATGGTGTTGCAAAATGTTTAGTAAGTCACAAAACGCTGAATTCTTTTAGGAAATTTAATTTGCAGCGACATTATACGTCGTACCACGCGAAAGACTACGGAAGTGGAAAATGTGATGGACCAGATCGTGCACAGGAAGTTATTAAACTTAAAAGAAAGCTATCCGAAGAAGATCTGGACGACGAAGGAAAATCAACTGAGGCAGCTCTCAGAGTGAGTTACAAAATTGCTTTGCTTTTAGCAAAATCCCTGCGCCCCTTCACTGATGGCGATTTAATAAAAGAATGTTTGGTAGTTGCAGCGGAACATTTGTGTCCATCTCAAGTTGAACAGTTTCAGATTGTGCCATTATCTAACATGACCATTATGCGTCGCATACAGGACATGGCAGACGACGTCCAGAGCCAGCTTGCAAATATTTGTATAGATTTTATGGCTTGATTCGTCCTGAGCTGCAACTAGAAATTCTTGACCTGCAGTGTGACAGAGAATACAGGGACAAATTTCAGAACAAGAAAAACATTTTGGAATTCTACAGACACTTCCCTCAGGATAGATTTCCCCGTTTGCACAAACTGGCGGCTACAATAATATAAATGTTCGGTTCCAGGTATGTTTGTGAACAACTGTTCTCTGCAATGAAATGTAACAAGACGCGCCTGAGAAACGCATTGTCTGATCGAAATTTAAACTGCACGCTGCGCCTACGATGCACAAGAACAATTACTCCGAACATAGACGCAATTGTAAAGGGCAAAAAGTACAAGATAATCAAGAATCCCACACTTCAGTGACACCTTTTATTGTGTAATAGTTCACAAATTAATACGAATGTAGAGGCATACACTAACCTAATAAAATTATGTGGCACGTGTACATTCTCCTTTATTTGTTTCATTTGTCGCAGTAAGAATTCGTGAGTGATATCCCTGCAGGTGGCCGCGGATTTACACTGACTGGCGGCAGCTGTTGTGTGCCCCACGTAACTCTCCCCACTTTCTGCTCTGGTCCGGTAGTGGGGGTAGCGTGCTCGCGCTGCTCCGTGCTCGCGCCTTGCTGCTCACAGCTTGCTCCACGAGCACGTATGTTGTGAAGCCCTGTTTTGTCTCTTCTTCCTGTCAGTGTTTTTCAAATTTACTTTCTTCGTCGGTTCTGCATGGAACCTCATCATTTGTCATTTCTGTTCACCGAATTTTCAACGTTATTCTATACCATCGCATATCAAACGCTTCGACTTTCCTCTTGTTCCCCACAGTCTATGATTCAGTTTCATAACTGCCCTATTTGTCTGTGCAAATTTTTTTTTCCTCCATGCTTCGCCCGTGACATATTTTTCTTCCACGGTAGCACAATCCCGTCACTTCAACTACTTCGTGGTCTCCAGTTTTGATGTCAAGGTCCTCAGTAATCTCATTTCTAATAATCATCGCTTTCGTCTTCATTAGGTTTTCTCTCAGTCCACATTCAGTACTCACTGACTGTTCATTCCATTCAACAGGTCTCGTAATGTCATCAGCACATATTACATGCACTGATCCTTAATTTTAATCCCACTGTCATATTACGTTGTAAGACCAAGGATGCTGCTATGTTTGGTTAAAACGTTGATTACAACAGGCCTACGTCGGCTTGTTGGCATTTTCAGGATATCTGTTAACAGTAAATAGTTTGACACATTATTTAAAGTTTTTAAGTGGATAATTTAAACTATTGTAGAATTAAGTTTAGCTACATTCATCAGGTGATCTTGATATCCATAAGACATCCAGTCTCCCTTGCAGTCACACTATTTTGTAAGTTCCCTCCCGTAATGCTGTTGGAGCCACAGTAGATGATAAATTTTTTGTGTTGTAATAGTTATTTACATAATTGTAGAAGTATGAAAATTTATTTCATGACTATGTTTCGTGACAGGTATATTGACAGCTGAGTCAGTGATGTTACATGTTTACAGGCACTTTGCTTCTTTGCTATTCTTCAGATCACATCTTTATTCTTATCAGCTATATCATACCGACTGTACGATTCGTGTTTATGAGGTTCTACTATCACACGTAATTAATTCCTTTTGTCTTTTATAGGATTCGTTATGGCAGTGTTGTGGTGTGCGAGGTTTGTAAAAATTTCCAACTGTTGTTTACGTAAATGCATGCTTCCAGTGATTACTTTGAATTTGGTGGTAACATGATCTCTGATATGTTTGTAGATTTGGTTTTTTACTCATCCCTTGTTTGGAAAGATAATTACAATAAAATGTTTCATGCAAAGTTTATGTTTAAAGACGATCTGTTCCTTTAGTATTTCTTGAGGGTAATTTTGGGTGTGTGTCTAAATTTTGGTATCTTCAGGAATACTATTTAGTGGTCCTTTTTGTGAAATGTGTCTCATTCTATGTCCCATTCTATTTCGTCTGTTTTCAAGTGGTGGAAGGAAGTTGATAGATTATTGACACAATCTCTAACGTGTTCTACGTGTCGAATACTGAAATATCGTTCGGTTTGACCCATATAGAATATATCACATATTTTACGTTGATTTTGATATATTCCCGGATTTGAATATATGATTGGTTTTGTTTGCCTGGAATGTAGTAGGGTTCGGAGGCTATGATATGTCTAGTATGCAAATTTTATGTTACAGTAGTATGTTTTAGTAATGCGCTGATTGTGTGTGATATCATTCGTAGATATGTAGCGGATATATATAGGTGGTCCATCTGAAGTTTTGCATGAGATTATCTCGAAAACTATACATCGGGTAAAAATTGTGGATAAGACAAGTTCGTAAGCTCAAAGGGGGACATCAAATGATACTACACGTAACCTCCAGCCCCCGTCCCCTTGGGTTGGGCGGGGGGCTACTTTTAAATCTTAAATGGAAAACCTCATTTCTTACTGCAGATTCGGATGCTCCATAAAAAAAGTAATCAAGTTTTGTCTGAAACATTTTTTTAAACCATTGACAGATGGCGCTGAAATCGAGAAAAAAGTAAAATTGGGGAAGAAGTCCGATTTATTTAGAATTATCCGAGAAAGACGCATGAAATCGATAAAAAATGTAGTAGAATGACGTTCCCACGGGGTGCTTCATTAGTGTGAGTCCCTTTGCCTCTCACATGTTGGGGTGCTTCATTAGTGTGAGTCCCCTTGCCACTCACAATTTGGGGTGCTTAATTAATGAAATTAGCCACAAAAAATTGTTCAAAATTATCCCCATTTGCTTCAATGCATAAAGTCAATCGTCTGCGAAAGTTGTCCACAGTTTCGAGCAGCACGTCCCGTGGTATGGCTGCGCACGCTCTTCGAATGCGTTGCTCCACATCGTTTCGGGTTGTGGGCTGTCTTTCATAAACAATATTTTTTAAATAACCCCACAAGAAAAAATCAGGAGATGTTAGGTCTGGTGAACGTGGAGGCCACTGACTTGGTCCACAGCGTCCTATCCACCGACCAGGGTACAGTAAATTGAAAACGTTCCCCACAGTTTTAGTATAATGGGGAGCTGCTCCGTCCTGTTGGAACCACATTCGTTGTCTAGTTTCTAAATCATCATCTTCCATTAGCTCCAACAAATCATCGCAGAAAAGTTGTAAATAAGATTCCCCAGTAACATTTCGGTCAAAAAAAAAAAAAAAAAAAAAATACGGTCCTATCAAGTATATCAAGTAACCGTTTAAAATTCCACATCAGACCATTGACGACCATTTGTGTTGATTGTCAACTGGTCTGTGCCAGTGTGGATTGACAGGGGACCAATAATGACAATCATGACGATTTAATTCGCCATTGTTTTTGAATGTGGCTTCATTGGTGAACATAACATAGCTACAAAAATCATTGTCACCTCTTATCGTTCCATGGACCATTGGCAGAAATGCACGCGTATTTGCATGTTTTTCGGCGTTAGTACCAGTGTCAGTGTGATATGATACGCATGATATTTATCTGCCTTCAAAATCCGCAAAACAGTTGATTTCGGCATTCCAGTTTGTCTGTGATTCGCACGGCTGCTAATTTCGGGATCCAGTTGAACACAGGCGAGAACGGTAAGGGCACGAGCGTCTTATTCATTGTATTCGCGACGAGGTAGACGGTGCATGTATCCCTTTCGAACTGGTTGAGTGCAATTTCGAATAATGTTTTCGCTTGGATTTCGTCTGTTTGGGAAACGATCCGCATACAATTGCGCAGCTGCAGCGTAATTGTTATGGCATTCACCTAAAATTAACATCATATCAACAGTCTCTGTAGGAGGACAGTGAGCCACGTTTCGCTAAAGAATAATTTACTTTCGTGAGTTGATGTTTACAGTTCACAATCTGAAATTGAAGTGACGTCTGATCGCATTGCACCGCCCTTTATACTGAGCCATAGTTCGCAGTTTGCCCACGGTAGCGCCACAGTCCGATGAGTAATGCAGTTGTGAAGAGTTCCCTAGCGAGATTTTAATACCACTCCGCCTCCCTCCATAAAATAATTGTGGAGGGTAGGATACACTTTGTAAAAAAAATAGCTTAATTTGGCGTAATGTAAGAATTGGTGCACATTTTGTATCGATGTGATGCGTCCTTCTTGGATCATTCTAAATAAATCGGAGTTCTTCTCCAATTTTAATTTTTCTTGATTACAGTGCCATCTGTCAATGGTTTAACAAAATGTTTCAGACAAAACTTGATTACTTTTTTTATGGAGAATCCGAATCTGCAATAAGAAATGGGGGTTTCCATTTACATTTTAAAAGTTGCACCCATCCCACCCAAGGGGGCGGGGGGCGGGGACTGGGGGCACATGTAGTATCATTTGATGTCCGCCTTTGAGCATACGAACTTGTCTTACCCACTATTTTTACCCGATTTCGAGATAATCTCATGCAAAACTTCAGATGGACTAACCTGTATACACTGCTGGCCATTAAAATTTCTACACCACGAAGATGACGTGCTACAGACGCTAAATTTAACCGACAGGAAGAAGATGCTGTGATATGCAAATGATTAGCTTTCCAGAGCATTCACACAAGGTTGGCGCCGGTGGCGACACCTACAATGTGCTGACATGAGGAAAGTTTCCAACCGATTTCTCATACACAAACAGCAGTTGACCGGCGTTGCCTGGTGAAACGTTGTTGTGATGCCTCGTGTAAGAGGAAGAAATGAGTACCATCACGTTTCCGACTTTGATAAAGGTCGGATTGAAGCCTATCGCGATTGCGGTTTATCGTATCGCGACATTGCTGCTCTCGTTGGTTGAGATCCAATGACTGTCAGCAGAATATGGAATCGGTCGGTTCAGGAGGGTAATACGGAACGCCGTGCTGTATCCCAACGGCCTCGAATCGCTAGCAGTCGAGATGACAGGCATCTTATCCGCATGGCTGTAACGGATCGTGCAGCCACGTCTCGATCCCTGAGTCAACAGATGGGGACGTTTGCAAGACAACAACCATCTGCACGAACAGTTCGACGACGTTTACAGCAGCAGGGACCAGCTCGGAGACCATGGCTGCGGTTACCCTTGACGCTGCATCACAGACAGGAGCGCCTGCGATGGTGTACTCAACAACGAACCTGGGTGCAGGAATGACAAAACGTCATTTTTTCGGATGAATCCAGGTTCTGTTTACAGCATCATGACGGTCGCATCTGTGTTTGGCGACATCGCGGTGAACGCACATTGGAAGCGTGTATTCGTCATCGCCATATTGGCATATCACCCGGCATGATGGTATGGGGTGCCATTGGTTACACGTCTGGGTCACTTCTTGTTGGCATTGACGGCATTTTGAACAGTGAACGTTACATTTCAGATGTGTTACGACCCGTGCCTCTACCCTTCATTCGATCCCTGCGAAACCCTACATTTCAGCAGGATAATGCACGACCGCATGTTGCAGGTCCTGTAGGGACCTTTCTGGATACAGAAAATGTTCGACTGCTGCCCTGGCCAGCACATTCTGCAGATCTGTCACCCACTGAAATCGTCTGGTCAATGGTGGCCGAGCAACTGGCTTGTCACAATACGCCAGTCACTACTCTTGATGAACTGTGGTATCGTGTTGGAGCTGCATGGGCAGCTGTACCTGTAGACGCCATCCAAGCTGTGTCTGACTCAATGCCCAGGCGTATCAAGGCCGTTATTACGGCCAGAGTTGGTTGTTCTGGGTACTGATTTCTCAGGATCTATGCACCCAAATTGCGTGAAAATGTAATCACAAGTCAGTTCTAGTATAATATATTTGTCCAATGAATACCGGTTTATCATCTGCATTTCTTCTTGGTGTAGCAATTCTTTATGTCCAGTAGTGTATATATACATATAATTTTTGTTTTGTTGGCAATTCTCTTGTCGGAGCTGTTTTCTTATGTAGAGGCATAATGCTTTTTTGGGGTCAAATCTCGGTAATTTATTGTTTTGATGCTTGCTGATTCTATTGTGAAATTTACTTTGGGGTTTAATTTTTTGAGATTTTTTACTTTTCAGAGTAACCATTAGAAAGCATGCATTTAAGTTAACAACAGCTGGAAACTGTTAGAAACCTCGCACACCACAGCACTATCTGGCTTAACCAACTCTATAAAAACAAAAGGATTAAATTACATATAGTCGTAGAACGATATGAACACCAATCATAGAATTAGATAGATATAGCAGGTAAGAATAAAGATATCACCTAAAGAATACAAAAGAAACAAACTGCCTATAGTCAAGTAATACTGCTGACGCAACTGTCAATACAGATGTTACGAAACATCATTACGAAATATAGTTTCATATTTCGACAGTTATGTAACTAACTATTACAACACACAAAATTTAATATCTGCTACAGCTCCAACAGCTTCAAAGGAGCAGACTAATTTATTAGTGTGACAGCAACTGGTGCCTTTATCTTACCGAAAGCGAGACTGATCGTTCCCTCAGTTACTTGGCTGCACGCGATGGAAAATTGATTGTCGTATAGTTTTTGCATTTTTGAGACCTTGCGATCATCGGGAGTATATGGATGATAATTTTCCGAAAGTCTGATCGTATATCTGCAACCTCATAGTCACCTGAATAGTCGGTTCGTTGCCACTTTTCAATTATTTTTGAAATTCTGCATGGATGTTATTTATCCACCTGTCTTATTTGGTAGCAAGTCTTCTAAAGATCTCTTAAACATTTAGTCTGATACAAGGTTCCTTAAGTCTTCCCCATTGGCCACCATTTCTTTTTCTGTCACTTCACTGGACACTTCTTCCTCATCGTGTGGACCTTTGATTGACTCTTTCTGTCTGCTCTCTCCTGTTGATAACCCAATTTTGCGATCAAATGAAATAATCGGAATTAGATTAAACAAGCCTTATGCTCCTGAGGAGTGTATGAGCGATAGCCCCAATTACTGGAAGGTATCACCCTACATTCTGTGATGTGAGGTATTACCTAAGACGACGGGCTATTCATATAAAAAGCTTCACGCTTCTTGAACACCACAGAGCACTCCCGAAATGACAGTTTCAAGTGAATCCTCAAACATTTTTTTTAAAAGTGCCACACATAATTTACGAGGGTTGGAACTTAAATAGTGGCAACTATATATTCACAACCGCTACAAAAGAGTTACATGTTTGCACCTGTTGCTGTCCTTCAGAGTAGTGACCAGCGTTATGTAGAACACGCTGCCAGCGTTGTGGAAGGCTTAGTATGCCGTTAGCAGAGCCTTTTCTGTTGATAGTGCGAATGGAGCGGTCTACTGCCTGTCGAGTCTCTGGAACAGTTTTGAAGCTAATGGCACGAAGTGGTTCCTTCATTTTCGGAATCAAATCAAAGTCACGAGGACTTAAGTCCGGGGAGTATGGTGGATGGTACAGTACTTCCCAGTCCCATCGACCGAACAGAACAGCCACAGCTTACGCTGTATGAACCCGCGCATTGTCGTGCAAAATGATGGGTAGGTTGCGCAGAAAGTGTTGCCGCTTCTTTCGCAAAGCTGGTCGCAGGTGACGCTCCGAAAACGAACTGTAATACTGTGCACTGACGGTAGAAAAGTAATGCGTTAGGATAGCACCATCACAGTCGTACACGAGAATCACCATAACTTTAGACCGCTCCATTCGCACCGTCAACAGAACAGGCTCTGCTAACGGTATACTACGCCTTCCACATCGCTGGCAACGGGTTCTACGCAACGCTGGTGACTACTTTGAAGGACACTAACAGGTGCAAACATGTAACACTTTTGTATCGATTGTGAATAAATAGTTGCCACTATTTAAGTTCCAACGGTTCTTTGCTAAATCGAGTACGAAGTCCAGATTGCCTTAGTATCAAATCCAGTACTGAATGACAAGAATAATCTAATACTCCCTATCCCTTCGTAGTATTAAAATCAATTAAAAGACGATCAACCACGTTTTCTTGTTCTGAATCATGACAGACTATTATCTGTAACTGTATCGATACAGCCTTGCAATTCTCACAACTTGCTAGAACCAAGGAGAGTCGATTACTGAATGAATTTACAGCCATAAATTATTCCATTGTGAACGAATACCTGGACACCAAACACTGCCGTGTGCCGAGGATCGCCTGGTGAACTAGTAAATTCCGCTTTTCTTTTGCGTCTAGTATATTGCAGTGTTTTGTTCCCTGAGACGGTATTGAACGCAGCCTGTGTTTTTGTACAGCCAAATTCTAGGATGTACTTTCGGCTGGACAGTCTGAGTCCGACGAATAGTGGAAGTGGAGGAGAGCCACCGAGAAACTGGAAATAAGGAACTTGTATTGTAGTAACAGCCTCTCCATTGACAGAAAGCCAGATTACTTATAACCAGTGGCACAAAAGCGACCGAAACGTTCGTCTTCCCCTGTCGCCTAGATGCTTTTGTGTCTTCGGGCAGCGTTACACTCTATGAGCCCTGCCCAGTATGCGAGACGAATCACGCTTACGAATTCCCGGAAGACTTTCTCTGAAACGTTTGATGGGGGACACGGATTGTTTCTATGCACTGTTAGACATTTGCTATTATCCCATGTGTGGCGCTAGAAATGACTGGTAGGACTGGGGTCAGCTTTGAGTGGTCTATTGCCCGTAAAATTTTTATTCAATAAATTCTCAAATTTAATTTTACAACAAATATTCAGCAAACTTGTATATCACAGTTCAAATTTGCATTACAAAGCGCAACGTTATTAAGACTTGAAAAGTGAAGAGAGACACAATGACATTTCATAATTTAAAAAAAGACAAAAATAACAATTAAAAAAAGAGTAATACACCCAAGGAATCGCAAAGTAATTTTAAAACACTAAAGGAAGAAATTCTTTGAAGAGTTCTATGAATGCTTGAATTATGAAAATAGCCCGACGGCAGTTAGCTAAAACACACTTATTAGAACCTTCTGAAGTACACGCGAAGTCCAATATTATGCAAGGAGCGTAGTCCTGAACGCAACAAGAATTAACAGAATGGTAAGTACTCTCACATGGAACTATTTCAGGACTTGTACACACTGTCTGGCCAGTAAATCAATTTCAACCAACGGACCATTTAACCAGACGCGGCCAGATAGCAAACCACCTTCAGAAAAAGCCAAGAGCCTTTAAAACTCCTTACGTAACTTAAAATTATCGTTCTGAGTGAGTACACTGAAACATAAAGAAGGGAAACAATCCTGAGATATAGTTCAAATGGTTCAAATGGCTCTGAGCACTATGGGACTCAACTGCTGTGGTTATCAGTCCCCTAGAACTTAGAACTACTTAAACCTAACTAACCTAAGGACATCACACACATCCATGCCCGAGGCAGGATTCGAACCTGCGACCGTAGCAGTCCCACGATTCCCGACTGCGCGCCTAGAACCGCGAGACCACCGCGGCCGGCTGAGATATAGTTAACTGAGAAAGATCCCACTCAAGACAAGCGGACTATGAAACAAATATGCTACGAGTATGTCCACTATACAGCGTGATTCAGCTGCCCTGCCGACGTGTTTTATGCAACCCGAGCTACATCTGTATGAGAAACGTATCCAGAGAGGCGACAGCCATCTACACTACTGGCCATTAAAATTGCTACACCAAGAAGATATGCAGATGATAAACGAGTATCCATTGGACAAATATATTATACTAGAACTGACATGTGATTATATTTTCATACAATTTGGGTGCATAGATCCTGAGAAATCGGTACCCAGAACAACCACCTCTGACTGTAACAACGCCCTTGATACGCCTGGGCATTGAGCCAAACAGAGCTTGGATGGCGTCTGCAGGTACAGCTGCCCATGCAGCTTCAACACGATACCGCAGTTCATCAAGAGTAGTGACTGGCATATTGTGACAAGCCAGTTGCTCGGCCACCATTGACCAGACGTTTTCAGTTGGTGAGAGATCTGGAGAATGTGCTGGCCAGGGCAGCAGTCGAACATTTTCTGTATCCAGAAAGGCCCCTACAGGACCTGCAACATGCGGTCGTTCATTATCCTGCTGAAATGTAGGGTTTCGCAGGGATCGAATGAAGGGTAGAGGCACGGGTCGTAACACATCTGAAATGTAACGTTCACTGTTCAAAGTGCCGTCAATGCCAACAAGAAGTGACCCAGACGTGTAACCAATGGCACCCCATACCATCACGCCGGGTGATATGCCAGTATGGCGATGACGAATACACGCTTCCAATGTGCGTTCACCGCGATGTCGCCAAACACGGATGCGACCGTCATGATGCTGTAAACAGAACCTGGATTCATCCGAAAAAATGACGTTTTGTCATTCCTGCACCCAGGTTCGTTGTTGAGTACACCATCGCAGGCGCTCCTGTCTGTGATGCAGCGTCAAGGGTAACCGCAGCCATGGTCTTCGAGCTGAACGTCCCTGCTGCTGTAAACGTCGTCGAACTGTTCGTGCAGATGGTTGTTGTCTTGAAAACGTCCCCATCTGTTGACTCAGGGATCGAGACGTGGCTGCACGATCCGTTACAGCCTTGCGGTTAAGATGCCTGTCATCGCGACTGCTAGTGATACGAGGCCATTGGGATCCAGCACTGCGTTCCGTATTACCCTCCTGAACCGACCGATTCCATATTCCGCTAACAGTCATTGGATGTCGACCAAAGCGAGCAGCAATGGCGCGATACGACAAACTGCAATCGCGATAGACTACAATCCGACCTTTATCAAAGTCTGAAACGTGATGGTACGCATTTCTCCTCCTTTCACGAGGCATCACAACAACGTTTTACCAGACAACGCTGGTCAACTGCTGTTTGTGGGCCACTGGCGCCAACTTTGTGTGAATGCTCTGAAAAGCTAATCATTTGCATACCACAGCATCTTCTTCCTGTCGGTTAAATTTCGCGTCTGTAGCACGTCATCTTCGTGGTATAGCAATTTTAATGGCCAGTAGTGTAATTGACATAAGTTACCTCTCAGAGCTTTGGGCGACTGGTAACAAACGGAATCGTGCTGAAAGAAATATAAATGAAATGAGAATCGGTCATGAATTACGTGGTATTTTGGGGGCATCCAAATGTCTCTAAACTTTATTTCAGTAATCAGGAGTGGAGTCATACAGATTCTGATCTCTGTAAATTTATTCAGTTCACAGAACTCAGTCTGTCGTAAATGATTCAGAAACTTTAGCTTATTCAGTGAGTTTCACCATCTAAAATAACGAAATTGACAGGATTTCCAAAAACGAGTGGCGTGGAAGTAACAACTTCCGGTGCTAGTCCAATGAAAAGATTAATACATGACTCGCCACATAAATGTGCTAAAGTAGTTTCATAAGCAAAATTTGTGAAATATGTCTAAGATTTTCTCGTTTATTTTACAGTTATTGTGCCGCATTTTGACAATGTGCTTCACATCTACAGATCGAACTAGCCAACAACATCGTCCTGTCATGTAAGATTGAATAAAACAACATCGGTAGGGGCGGCTGAACCACCCTACATATGAGCACATGTCGAGATAACAAGCACAAAATATGTGTAGTGCGGAGAATACTACTGCACTACTACACTGACTGACCAACATATCTTGTACAGAGGCAACGTAATTTCATTATCAATCTTCGGAAGACACAGTAATTAAAGATCAGCCTAGTTATGGCAAGAATATGTTGTACTTAGAAGTCGCTCTGCTCACTCCAATGGAACACACTATCGAGCACATCAGGGAGAGAGCCAAAGAGTCAACCACCACTCATCATGGAAAGTTAGAATAGCACTGCCTGATCACACACGCACAAGACTAAGTCGCTGTGTCCAATTTTGCTTTGCAGGAAATGACCAGACGGATAGTCCTAAAGCAAACTGCGCCTGGCGTGCTACACCATAAGCGTTCTGTCAGCCCACTCTTTTTAATGCCAGCCGACTCAGATATGGCTGCCCAGGCGTGATGTTAAATCCATACAGCTCGCTTCTCGGGCGGTGTCCCCAGGTTACTTCTTGATGTTTCTCGTCCACTGCAACGCATGAAAAGCTATGCTAAATAAGAGGCGCATGCCTCGCTTTGACTGGCGAAGCAGCCACTTTTCTTATACCACTAATCAGTGCGACTTAGCGATTCGACTACTTTCAAAAGACTTTCTGTCCCTACTGCTGGAATGGAGAATGAGCACAGCAGACAGTCTCTGTACTGTCTTCAACCGGTTAGCAGCACCTCCTCCATCTAAAAAAAAGGACAACAATCTAAAGTTAAAAGGAAGACTAACGCACGCAGAAAACACCACAAGTTAGCAGTCGGACGGATGGGATTTTTTGTCTCCTATTAAGTCTATGCCAAGTCCACCTAGTCTAGCAGATATTTCGATGTTTCTGTCCAGCTAGGAAATACTAGTTCACTAAGTTTCTCCTTTTCTCGCAATAACCGGAAAATAACTATGCTGAACATTGAGAATCACTCACGGTCGACCTCATACACAGAGCTTGAAATCTCAGCTCTGGCCCACAGGGCACAAACACTATCCCTGGCCGGCCGCGGTGGTCTCGCGGTTCTAGGCGCGCAGTCCGGAACCGTGGGACTGCTACGGTCGCAGGTTCGAATCCTGCCTCGGGCATGGATGTGTGTGATGTCCTTAGGTTAGTTAGGTTTAAGTAGTTCTAAGTTCTAGGGGACTAATGACCTCAGCAGTTGAGTCCCATAGTGCTCAGAGCCATTTGAACCACTATCCCTGTCCTCCCCTCACGATGGCCACCAGCTGACTCGCAGCTCGAAAAACCACTTTATGAAATTGTTTCAACACGCAGAATTTTCATCCGAACGGCCTCGAGGGCAGAATGTAGTCACTCTTACTGTCCATTTTCTGTTAAGGCTCGTAGCACTTGCTGTGAAGTGCTGCCCCGTGCCAACACTTTTAACACCAACCATGATGTGGAGTGTACTCTCTTCTGAAAACAGCCGGTTTGGTTCAGACCACCACACATTTAGCCCGCTTAGGGGAAGACTGATACGTTATCTTCCGGTTGGAGAATAGCCATTGTCCCTCGGAATCCGAAAACTGGCGCTAGTGGTCGAAACAGCGACCAACACTAGCCGACGGCTGCGGCACAGAAATGGTACGTTACGTAACGAACGCTGGTGTGTCAGAAAGTGCGGACAAGAGGAGAGTCAGAAACAGGGAAAGGTCACCCTCAGAAGAAAACTGTACCCCCTTACTCACTGTTTTCCCGAGTTTTTCCGTCACCTAAACGTTCGACTCGCCTTCATGTTCACTGATGGTGTTTGGCAGCTGTTTATCTAGTCTCTCGTCGGTTAACTTGCTGGCGTGTGAAACATTGGTGATGCGATAATATCCGTCTTTGGCAGAGTCGAACCCGAGGATGTCGACGTCGACCATGCATGGTCATGTCCCCGTTCCACCAGCTGGAGGCGACAGTATTCTGCTCGCGCGAGAAACACCTATAAATAATATATCGCCACTTGTGCCTGGTGTCAAATAATTAGTGTACACTTAATCTTTCACCCAGGTCAAACTCTTCATTCAATGATATGTATGATTAAAACGAAAATATACAAGTATGTGTTTCGAGGTGTGCGGTTTCCTAGTAATAACTTTTGCTTCGAGTAGCTTGTTTCTAACGCCCACAGTCTGTTGATAGTTAAAAACCGTGTACATGATAGGAAACGAGTTTTGCTACCAACTAGCTTTTCCCGACGTAGCACCTATTTTTTATGTGTTAATTAACCTCATCCGGCCGCTGTGGGCGATCGGTGTAGGCGCTTCAGTCTGGAACCACGGGACCGCTACGGTCGCAGGTTCGAATCCGGCTACGGGCATGGATGTGTGTGATGTCCTTAGGTTAGTTAAGTTTAAGTACTTCTAAGTTCTAAGGGACTGATGACCTCAGATGTTAAACCGAGCGAGGTGGCGCAGTGGTTAGCACACTGGACTCGCATTCGGGAGGACGACGGTTCAATCCCGTCTCCAGCCATCCTGATTTAGGTTTTCCGTGATTTCCCTAAATCGTTTCAGGCAAATGCCGGGATGGTTCCTTTGAAAGGGCACGGCCGATTTCCTTCCGAATCCTTCCCTAACCCGAGCTTGCGCTCCGTCTCTAATGACCTCGTTGTCGACGGGACGTTAAACACTAACCACCACCGCCACCACCACATCAGATGTTAAGTCCCATAGTGCTCAGAGCCATGTCAATCATTCAGTTGGAAGTTACAAACCCATTTACTGTCGATTCACGACCTTCTATCATAAGAGCAGAAGAATACGAAACTTATATTGACCTAACATGTACTACATCACTGGAAGAAAAACTTAGGGTAATGCCTTTAGCGGAATTCTGCTGTGGTTTGAAAGGTTAATATCTGCAACTTTCACAAAAGACAACGTTGATAAGGGCGAAACAGGATTTTCGCTTCCTTGTCGACAAAAAATAAATACCGTGCTAGGTTTGACACCGAATCTGTCACGAGGATTTATCTTTCATCCATAATATTAAGTACATCTGCGACTACAAGAATGAGCACCACTCAAGTAATTATAATTTAGGTTTGAAAATTCTGTTTTATTATGCTAATTCAAATCACCAGAGTGTTCATATGGCTTCAAGGAAATCTTCTTACAGTTACAGAACATAATCATAAAATTCTCGTATTTGAATGAAATAGGTCTCAGGTATACACTATATCGCATAATAATAAATAATGGATGAACCATCTGCAAAGTGGGGTTAAATCAAAGATAATAATAACACCCTTGATGTATTTGCATGTTTTCTCTTTTTAAGTGACACAGTACCTAACTATAATAGATTTAAGGATCCTGAACACTTTATTGATGCTTGTTTTCCATTTTTCACCAACAGTGTACACGAATTCAATCAACAGTTTAAGACAAACATCTAAGTTTTTAAATTCCTGTCCAAGTCAAGTGAGGTTGGAAAAAAGGAAAATAAAAGGAAGAACGCGCCTCTATTGCTGTCTGATGACATCTGTGAATGGTATTCAACCAGCATTACAGTTCCACTTATAAAAAAGACTGGAAACTTCCCCAAATTGTGATTCCGCTGGGGTTTACAAAAATTTTAATCTTCCTGTTAATATGGATATAAATCAAGGTTTTATGCAAGAAAGAATAAAAATATCCAAATATTATTGCAAAGAAACCTGCCATGATACCTGCTGATTGAAAAAACAACTATAATTGCTTCAAATGGTCAGTTGTAGCTGATTAATACGTGCTTATCTTACCAGATGCATTAAACTCGGTAAGTATTTCATTCCAAGCTGTCTGAAGTAAGTCTAAATTTGTAGGAAAACAGCGAAAATATGTCTATTGATATATGCAGTATACAGTATACTCAGCATTCGTCGATGGTTATAGGGGGGAGGAAAGGATACACAGCTAAAGAGATTCAACTGATTCCGCTGTATGTCTTGAAAGATCGTATTCGAGAGAAACATGTAAACCTGTTAATGCTACCAGTCGAAATCACGGAAATTTACGATTTCTGTTACACAAAAATGCTTTTGGCGTTAGCACGTAGGGTACTACTATTTCTAATTATTATACTGTACTATGTGAAGGCTGTGAGTGCTGCTGGTGCTATTTTTATTCTAAAGAGTAGCTGGCTAAAACTTTACATTATTCGGAATTCAGAACAGTTTCTTCTACCATTTGCCATACACGCAGATATCGCATGCTTATTACAACTTAGTGCTACTGATAAAATTCATGTGCATGAGCTGTATAACCTTTAATTCACAAGGTGTGGCCTCTCAGTCCGGGCGAAAATTCTCGAAGTCGGTCTCCAAAGACGGTTCTTCCGGAATCCTCCTATAACCCCCGTATCCTCCTTAACTCGCCAATACTACAATGTTTGGTTGTTGGTTACATTATTTTCAATATAGGTCACAATGGAATCGCATGAGCGTATTAATGTTAACGATCCTAACTTTGATGAAATTCTTTGTTGGTCGATGGAGGAAGTTTTCAGTGATACAGATCAAGAAATATACGAAAAAGACGACGATTTGACAATAGCCAGTGATCACGGTTCTGCTAGTGGAGTATTATTCAGAAGAGCTACAGGTCAGTTGTGCTAGGGATCTCTCTGTTTCTGCAATAGAGTTTGTAAATATTATTCTGGGTGGTGATAAAGAAAAATGTACATTCTAGCACTGAATGTTAGATCTGCAGAATTTTTTTCTTTTTTTACATGTCGTGGACAATTTTTATGCGAAAATTGAATGCCTAGAGTTTTGTTTTATGTCAAAATTTACTTTCTACAGAGATACTATAATTTTTCAGAATGTAAAATTCATTTCTGAAAGAGTTCGTGTATATCTACTGTTTGACAACCGAACAAAAGTATGTGATTTTGTGAGATAAAAAGTACAGTACTTCAGGCTTTATTTAGTGCAGCAAAATCAGCAAGAAGTATTGAAACAACACTTAAATTATCATAAAAATAAATGTTATGTCACTTTAATTAAAAGTTTAAAATGATACGCCCCTTAAATCGCGATCTAAACTAGAAGTCCGAGAGACTCCACTTTGTAGTATACATACAGGAAAATCTCTTGAGTTAAGGCAGGAGCGGCCAGAAATTCTGCACGCGTGCGGTGCTCCTGCACATGTGCAACTTCCGGGTCACAGCGTGCACGCCGCAGCCGTCAGCGTTCATGTAGTGCATGTTTCTACGCACAGATGTCGCTTTATCCACTTGCTGGGATACTCTGTACCAGCGCATTCTAGTGCTCTTTCCACAGCTTGCAAGCCAACCATGGGAAGGTATTTCGCGTATTAAACATTTAAAATACTGTCACAGTCTACTCATTGAGACGTCTACTTTTATGTTAACAGTTTAACCCGGTAAGACAAGTAATACAGTTAACAACCGTGGGTTTTTATTAAGTCAGCTTGACTGACGGCACGTAAATACGCGTAATGTTTTTGATCTAGTATTTAAGAAAGAGAGCACTTATCGACTCCCAACGAACCTTATTCATGATTTCAAATAACATTAAACTAATGCAAGATTTCCTATAACTAATTCTCGGTGCCCTCAGTTACACTCACATAATTTCTGTCTCACTGACCTCTGAACAGAATGATAACCGCAGACCTCTCGATGATCGCCTGTTATTTCAATACCATTATTGCTATATCTTTCATCAGTTACGTCTGATATCTGCATAATAACCGACAATTAGATGAATGTTATGTTTTATCACTTCAGCTGAGCGTAGCCCTTCACACATTAAAAAAGAAAACCTAAATGTAAGTATACATTGGAACAATCAGTTTAATGACCAATTTTCCTGATAACAATGTAACATGGAGCAGAATGAGGCAATAATGCACAGTTAGTAAACAATAATTTTTAATTATGAAAGGAATAAATCCAAACACGTTTATCACTGGTCATGAGAGATGATATAGTTAATATCTGGCACAAAAGCACGGTTCATTGACAAACTCAAGCAGTTGCGAAGATTTTCATCACTTATGCTTAATCCAAATCTTGATTTATTCATTTTCATCACCGAGAAAAATCTTTCACAAACATATGTCGAACCGAACGTTGACATAACTATCGCGGCTTCTCGGTGCAGGCGTGGAAATTCTTGTTGTGAAAAATTTTCGTAGAATTCTTTTGTACTTCGCACTGCAAAGAACTTGTCCTTCAGTCTTGCATTGCACTGTAGGTCGATCAGTTCCATCTGTAGATCATTCGGAGCATCTCCAACTGACGACGAGAACGGTCGAGCAAAGAGGCGAATGACAGGAGACAAACTCGTAACATATGCAAATCGTGCTCGAAATTGTTCCTTAATTTTTACAATTATTGACACGTATTCTTGAAATCTAACACTTTCATGGACCAGTCGAAGAGTCGGGAAATGTGCAGTGTTTTCTGTCAATAGCTGGCTCTCCCAAAGCGCAAGCTTCCTTTCAAAGGCATTTACTTTTTCCAACATGTCAGAAATTAAACTATTTTCACCTTGCAAACTGACGCTCAGGCTGTTCATGTGAGACGTAATGTCCACGAGAAAGGGAAGGTCTGATATCCAACAAGGGTCTTCCAACATAGGTTCACTTTTTCCCTTCTCATGTAAGAATGTTACTATGACCAAACGTAAATCAAAAAATATTTTCAGCATTTTACCTCGACTGAGCCAGCGTACTTCGGTATAGTAAGGTATGTCGCCGTATTCCGCTCGTAATTCCTCCTAGAACCGCCAAAACTGGCGATGCGTAAGACCATGTGTCTTCAGATAGTTTACAGTACACACAACAACTTGCATGCCGTTTGCTAACGTTACTGATTTTGCACAAAGGGTCTTTCGATGCAGAATGCAGTGAATTCCATACAACGTCTCGTCAGTGCACCCTAGCTTTTTGCGCATCCGTGCTATGAATCCTCTAGTCCTCTCTGATGGCCTTGCATTGATGGTGCTCCATCTGTGGTCACTGAAACTAACCGATTCCAGTCCATACCGACACCATCAATCGCTTTATCGACAGCTTGTAGTAAGTCCGCACCTGTAGTAGTCCGTTTCAAAGGTATTAAGTCCAGAACGTCCTCTGTTACACAAAGTGCATTATCGATACGTCGTATGTATATCACAACCTGGGCTGTATCTCTAAGATCTGTTGCTTCATCGAGCGCAACAGAGAAAGCAACGAAGTCTTTAGCCTTATTTATTAGCTGCCTGTGCACATCGTCGGCCATAGCACTGAGACGTCTTGTCACTGTTTGTTTGGATGGATTGATTTGTTGAAACTGCTAACGTTCGTGGGACACACACGTTCTGCAGCAGAAGCCAGACACCCTTTCACAAACTCCGCTTCGGAAAAGGGTTTCCCAGATCATGCAATTCTTAATGCGATTTTAAAACTTGCTCGCAATGAAGATTTAGTGTGGTTGTCATTCTGGAAAATTGAAAACAGTACATTGTACAGCGTACAGTAAAATAGACATAAATGTAACACAAGAAACTAAGAGTTCAAGACGTATCAGTTACTTTGATGTACAGTAAAATCGAGTTGATGTGTCTCATCCATTTTCTCAAGGACATTTAATTTTGCTTGCCGTTCTTCACTGTTGACTACACTACACTCGTCTTTCAATTGAAAACTTACGCTGGCCGCCTATTATCCGGCGGCACAGCACACGCTTTGAGTTTTCACCAATGGCTACAAAAAAGGATTGCAGTTCCCAGTCAGTTTTAAACGACTGACAAGGGAACCTCCCCATCGCAACCCCCTCAGATTTAGTTATAAATTGGCACAGTGGATAGGCCTTGAAAAACTGAACACAGATCAATCGAGAAAACAGGAAGAAGTTGTGTGGAACTATGAAAAAAATACGCAAAATATACAAACTGAGTAGTTCATGCTCAACATATATAACATTAAGGAGAGTACTACCTCAGTAGCGCCGTGGTCCTGTGGTTAGCGTGAGCAGCTGTGGAACCAGAGGTCCTTTGTTCGAATCTTCCCCCGAGTGAAAATTTTAATTTTTTATTTTCAGACAATTATCAAAGTTCAGGCACACACACACAATCAACTTCGCTCTCCAAAATTCCAGGACATGTTCAGATTTGCTTGGACATATGCAGGATTTGACGGTCTACACACGGAAAAAATTGAAAACGTTAAAAACATGTTTTGACAGAGCACAGGGAAAACTGTGCGACTGTTGCAGTCATTTGTTGCAGTTTATGTGACAAACTCTTATGTTTTCGTCACTTTTTTGGGAGTGATTATCACATCCACAAGAAAACCTAAGTCGGGCAAGGTAGCAGAATCCTTTTACCCATTCGCCAAGTGTACAAGTTAGGTGGGTCGACAAAATATTTCTGTCATGTGACGCACATGCCGTCACCAGTGTCGTATAGAATATATCAGACGCGTTTTCCTGTGGAGGAATCGGTTGACCTATGACCTTGCGATCAAATGTTTTCGGTTCCCATTGGAGAGGCACGTCCTTTCGTCTACTAATTGTACGGTTTTGCGGTGCGGTCGCAAAACACAGACACTAAACTTATTACAGTGAACAAAGACGTCAATGAACGAACGGCCAGATCATAACTGCGAAAATAAAGAAATTAAATTTTTCACTCGAGGGAGGACTTGAACGAAGGATCTCTCGTTCTACTGCTGCTGACGCTAACCACGGGACCACGGCGCTCCTGATCTCACATTGTCCTTGATGTTGCATATGTTGCACATAGACTACTCAGTTTGGAACTATGAAAAAAATAAGCGAAATATACAAACAACTTCTTCCTGTTTTCTCGATTGATCTGTGTTCAGTTTTTCAAGGGCTATCCACTGTGCCAACTTATAACTAAATCTTAGGGGGGTGCGATGGGGAGGTTCCCTTGTGAGAACATAGATCTCCCGTCTAATAACAGATGACGCTGTCGCTCGCTGTCGCACACGTGCGCACATGTGCAGCACTTCCGCACGTCTGCACACTGTGCAGCGTTTGGCCGGCTCTGAGTTAAGGGATAATATGAAACTTCTGGCAAATTAAAACTGTGTGCCGGACCGAGATTCGGGAGACAGAGGATGAGGTAGTGATGAAGTAAAGCTGCAGGGGGGGGGGGGGGGGGTGTCGAGAGTCGTGCTTGGCAGAGCACTTGTGCGCATAGGGCAAAGGTCACGAGTTCGAGACTCGATCCGGCACCCAGTTTTAGTGTGTCAGGAAGTTTCACATCAGCGCATACTCTGCTGCAGAGCGAAAATCCATTCTGTGATATAATACTGTTTTCTACATACACTATAGTTACAGTGAGGAATTTGAAATATTAGCGAGTTTCTGACTGTATGGTTCAATCTGCCTGCTGAGTGGATAAAAGATTACTTGTTGTAAAGCAAGTACCGGCCGGAGTGGCCGTGCGGTTCTAGGCGCTACAGTCTGGATCCGAGCGACCGCTACGGTCGCAGGTTCGAATCCTGCCTCGGGCATGGATGTGTGTGATGTCCTTAGGTTTGTTAGGTTTAATTAGTTCTAAGTTCTAGGCGACTGATGACCTCAGAAGTTAAGTCGCATAGTGCTGAGAGCCATTTGAACCATTTTATAAAGCAAGTTCATGATTATTAGCACTGAAGAGAAAGTAGCGTTTCAGGCAGTAGAAATTTGCCACTCCTATAAGGGACTTTTCAAGCAAGCTGAAGTAAGACACAGAGATCATTGTTGTAGTACAACTGCAGACATAAGTTTAAAGTGCTGGTGGTGTTTCCCATTATGATGAATTGCGGTGGTCATTTTACAATTATGAATGTATGCAAGCAAATGGAAGAAAATGAGCACTATAAAACGGTGGAAACAAACCCAAATTATTTTTGTCTTATTGCGATACACATGGATAAGCATAAAAGATCTACTGAAACTATCGCAATGAAACATTATTGAGACATAAAATTTCGGGTTATGGATTCCTTCAAGTTTTGGGGGGTGCTCTAGAAAAATGGGTCTCACATTTAAAATGTGACGAGTTGAAAATAACAAGAAAGTACAGTGCACGGTTTAACTGATTATTAACTGACGATTCCATTTTGTTGACTGAACAATTGCTAACAATCGAAGCTGAAAGCAGTGTCAAAGAATATGAATATCGAACAGCATATACAGACCATGGTGTTTATTTGAACGTGGGACTATGAGAGATTACTCTGAGTCATGTTTGAAAACCGACTTTTTGCTTTTGGCTGATATCTTTTATATCTGCCGCGCCCCCTAACTCAAAACATATGAACTTTATTCCACACTTTATGTGAGTTCACTTGGTTTCCTGTTGAATGCTTTACTTGTTGACTATGGCATTACAGGTTGTATTGTTGTGCTCGCACAGACATGCTGTCAACCAACGATAGATTTATACCTGATTATACTGAAAATTACGATACGTGTTATATACAGTGAAAAAAAAAGAACAATCATGAAGGGATTATCCGAATGTAGTGGAAATCGATAGATGTGATGCATATGTGCAGAGAAACGAATTACTCCAATTTCAGAAAATCTGTATGATTACTGAAGAGAAAGAGTTTCACAAATTGTGCAACTCAATAACACAGTGGTCCACCTACAGCCTTTATGCATTAGTTACTAGGCTTGGTACTGATTGATGTGGTTTTTGGACGTCCTCCTGAGGGATATTGTTCCAAAGTCTGGCACGTTAGGTCGTCATAATACCGAAGCGGTTGGAGGACCCTGCCTATAGTGCTCCAGACGTTCCCATGGGGATAAGATCGGGTGACCTTACTGGAGAAGACAGGATTTGGCAAGCACGAAGACACTTGCCGTGTGAGGGTACACACGCCTATGGTGCTCATCGGGGCTCAGTTCGAAGTGGAACTCATCATTGAAGACAATTCTACTGCAGTCAATGAGGTTCGAGGCCGAAGACGTGCCTCGACACTCCCCAAACAGCGCTAAGTTGCCAGGCTGACTGTCGCCCGCCATACTGTCCGACAGCCAGAAGAGATGGTCTGTGGTGTCATTTCTTTTCGTAGCAGGGTCAGTTTGGTTGTCATCCGTGGAATCCTTACAACACAGCGGTATGTCGGCGATATTATGCGTCTCGTTTTCTTGCCCTTCATGGCAAAGCATCCTGGGCTTATGTTTCAGCAAGATAATGTCCGCCTGCACACAGAGAGAGTTTCTACTGCTTCTCTTCTTGTTTGCAACTCCTACCTTGCCCAGCAAGGTCACTGGGATCTCACCCTTTCGTGAAAGTTTGGATCCTTATGGACAGGTCCCTCCAACGACCCAATTGGACAGCATTTGGCACCATATCCCTCGGGAGGAAATCAACTAGTGATAAGCTGAATAACTGCTTATATAAGGACCAGAGGTGCACGAACGCGTTATTGAGTCGCTCAGTTTATGAAGCTCTTTCTCTTGAATAAATCATCCAGATTTTCTGGAATTGTAATCATTTATTTGCCTATAATGTCCATCAAATTTACAGATTTCTTTCGCATTTGAATAGTTCCTTCGTGTTGCTTCGTATCACAGTGTTAACAGCCTCTGATGATGGGCAGTGATGCGACAGCTACCATCCTCCGATTTTGGTTGGCTGTCTATAGAAATGGTGGACTGTTTTGAAGTAATGAGCATACTATATGATTAAGACATAGGTTACATTTGAGGAGTAGGCCTTGAGTATCTAGAAAATATCCATGAATTTTATTCCGATATATATTAAGCCTAGAGAAAACAGAGCCACCACGTAGCATCAACAATCCAGGAGCTAATGCTGATATTTGAATTTCCAAAGAAGCTGATTTCTACATTATAAAATAAAAAGTTGATGTGATTCACTACAGATTTTAAAGCATTATTCCAGCAATATCCTTATTTAAGCTCAAATTCACCATATACTGCATCATCATTCCGTCTAACTTCTCGGATGAAATCATATATCGGTATTAATGATGAATAAGGTATGAATACAGAAAATCATTTCGAAAAAAACTGATTCAAATTTATGAATAACAGTGTTTTGGCAAATCTGTGCAGAGTATGTGTAGATTGTGTGATGCGAAGTAGTGACGTGTTTGGAAGGGACAGGGATGTTGCTCTAATTGCTAGACCAAATTACATGTGAATGTTTCAGTAGATTTTCATTATGAGTTTATATTGAAGAAATACGAGGTGAAAAATATGTTAAAGGACGTTATACAGACACGGATAGCTTAGTATATCATGCAACTATCTCCATTATTTATGATTTTAGTAAAGGTGATCTGCCTAGCTGCTTTGACATTTCAGACTATCTTGATAATAACGTTTATAACATCTAGTGCAAATACAGTAGTTTAATGAAAGACGAATTATCAAGGGATATCACTACAAGTTCATAGGACTAAGAGCAAGAAATGTTTGCTCTATAACTTGAAACACCACACGTAATGCATACAGCGAAAAGAATGAAACACTCATCGGCTAAGGAATTAAGCATTGGTAATTACCAAGATTGTGTAGACCGTTAAGTAATATTGATAAATCGACTGTTCTGCATATTATTCGCTCCAAACTTCATACAGTTTCCACTACGAAGTAATGTACACGGACATTTGTAAAATACACTCCTGGAAATTGAAATAAGAACACCGTGAATTCATTGTCCCAGGAAGGGGAAACTTTATTGACACATTCCTGGGGTCAGATACATCACATGATCACACTGACAGAACCACAGGTACATAGACACAGGCAACAGAGCATGCACAATGTCGGCACTAGTACAGTGTATATCCACCTTTCGCAGCAATGCAGGCTGCTATTCTCCCATGGAGACGATCGTAGAGATGCTGGATGTAGTCCTGTGGAACGGCGTGCTATGCCATTTCCACCTGGCGCCTCAGTTGGACCAGCGTTCGTGCTGGACGTGCAGACCGCGTGAGACGACGCTTCATCCAGTCCCAAACATGCTCAATGGGGGACAGATCCGGAGATCTTGCTGGCCAGGGTAGTTGACTTACACCTTCTAGAGCACGTTGGGTGGCACGGTATACATGCGGACGTGCATTGTCCTGTTGGAACAGCAAGTTCCCTTGCCGGTCTAGGAATGGTAGAACTATGGGTTCGATGACGGTTTGGATGTACCGTGCACTATTCAGTGTCCCCTCGACGATCACCAGTGGTGTACGGCCAGTGTAGGAGATCGCTCCCCACACCATGATGCCGGGTGTTGGCCCTGTGTGCCTCGGTCGTATGCAGTCCTGATTGTGGCGCTCACCTGCACGGCGCCAAACACGCATACGACCATCATTGGCACCAAGGCAGAAGCGACTCTCATCGCTGAAGACGACACGTCTCCATTCGTCCCTCCATTCACGCCTGTCGCGACACCACTGGAGGCGGGCTGCACGATGTTGGGGCGTGAGCGGAAGACGGCCTAACGGTGTGCGGGACCGTAGCCCAGCTTCATGGAGACGGTTGCGAATGGTCCTCGCCGATACCCCAGGAGCAACAGTGTCCCTAATTTGCTGCGAAGCGGCGGTGCGGTCCCCTACGGCACTGCGTAGGATCCTACGGTCTTGGCGTGCATCCGTGCGTCGCTGCGGTCCGGTCCCAGGTCGACGGGCACGTGCACCTTCCGCCGACCACTGGCGACAACATCGATGTACTGTGGAGACCTCACGCCCCACGTGTTGAGCAATTCGGCGGTACGTCCACCCGGCCTCCCGCATGCCCACTATACGCCCTCGCTCAAAGTCCGTCAACTGCACATACGGTTCACGTCCACGCTGTCGCGGCATGCTACCAGTGTTAAAGACTGCGATGGAGCTCCGTATGCCACGGCAAACTGGCTGACACTGACGGCGGCGGTGCACAAATGCTGCGCAGCTAGCGCCATTCGACGGCCAACACCGCGGTTCCTGGTGTGTCCGCTGTGCCGTGCGTGTGATCATTGCTTGTACAGCCCTCTCGCAGTGTCCGGAGCAAGTATGGTGGGTCTGACACACCGGTGTCAATGTGTTCTTTTTTCCATTTCCAGGAGTGTAGATGGTTCACACTTGATGATAAATGGAGTACTGTAGTGTGGGGTCATTCTCGAGGAGGCTGGGCAGGTCAGCAGCTCTGTGCACAACGGGACGAGATTTAAAATTGTTTTAGCAGTAATCTACTGGTTGTGGAGGTAACAGTGTCCAGTATTGTAATGTACATATGTTGATGCCTTATGAACATGTATACACGTCCCCCAACAAATTCGTAGTTATCTATTTCCCTGAAACATAAAACTAAGCCAGTGGGACTCACTTTACCTGCTGGGAAATTTGGAGAGTCCTGTGTCAGTAGGGGGCAGACACAAAGGGTAGAGGCCTATCAACCTTCGGCAGTTCAAACGAATGTAGGATGATGGTACACTTTATGGAAATGGCAACAAGAGACAGGAAGGAACACTAGGTGCTCAGTGGGTGTAGCTGGGGTCTCCTTTAGAGTATTGAAGAAGCTATTCCGGCAGCCATTGAGGAAACAGTGTGCTACCAATAGCAGATTACGGCACACGTTGTAACAAAAGACATCGTCTAGGCTCCGAAGTCATACTTGGATCAAGCCAGCGACTGGCACACAAGGTTGAGTATACAGAGCTTCTTCAACGGAGGCCACAATTTGCAGCAGTAACTGATAGTGGTCCCCTGATTCAGAGTCGAGTGAACAAGCTAGACTGCAACATCTGGACTTGCGTCACACGTTTGAGAATGGTAGGATCCCGCGAAATCGGTCAGGCGTACACTACACATCAGATGCTGTTACCCAGCTGGGATGCATAGAAGGTTTTTTTTATATTTTAACTTTTTGGCTTTGCGATCAGCAACCGCGTGTGCAAATATAAAAAGTGTAACAGTCAGCCAACCGGTTGCACACAACGTTTTTTTTTTTAAAAAAAAACACATTAATCAGGTTTCGATAGCTCCAAGACTATCTTCATCAGAATGGTAAAAGTTGCATGAGTTCACATGACAACTTTTAAATTTTCAGCAACAGTGCTGTCGTCAAATGATATGGTTTTGTTCATGAGTCAAGAATATAGTTCATGATAAAAAAGACATTTATCAGAGTAACACAATCATAGTTACGAGCGGCGGCACAAGTTAACTGCTGTGGCCGGCTAAGACCGGCACATACACAGCGCAGGTCGCTCTCCATCCATTCTAGATAAAGACAGCTGTAGGAGATCCGGCAGCATTTGTGTAAGATCCAAAGGATACCCTCCACACGCATCAGTGTTAAATCCTAAAAGTTAACAGTAGAGAATTCACAACAATGTGCCACAGTTTGAATTGCTACTGAAAAACTGTGAAGCTCACATAATACTAGGCACAGAGAGCTGGTCAAAATCTGAGGTAAGTTGCAGTAACGTTTTGGGGAAAATTTACCCGCATGTCGAAAGGACAGCCGAATGGGTAATAAGTAATTGTGGTGGTGGTGTATTTGTAGCAGTAGAGCAGTAGACAATAAATGCAAATCCGCAGTGGTAGAAAGTGAAGTTGCATGAGAGATTGTTGGAAAAAACTCAGTATCATTGGTGGGCGTATCTATTGACCACTGGACTCACCTCCTGATGTAACCGGAAACTCTAGAGAAAACCTCAGTAAGTCAGTGCCTAAGTCCCCCAATAATACTGTTTTCATTAATGGAAACATTAATCATCCAACAAGCAATCTGAAAAATTAGTTTTGCTAGTGGTAGGTCTGACAAAGTATCCTGTGAAATATTACGAAATGCCTTTCCTTAACTCCCTATAACAGATAGCTGAGAACACCAGTCGTGATGGACATACATTAGATCTAATGGTAACAAATGGACCTGAGCTCTTTGAGGAAGTCCACATCAAAACCGGTATCAGTAACCATGAGGCGGTTGTGCTAACAATGATTACAAAAGTACAAGGGCAGCTACGGCAAGTAGAAACATTTGCATATTGAGTAAACTAGATAAAAAGCAGAAGCGTCATTAATGTCATAACTCAATCGGGAATCAGAAACTTTTTTCACAGGAGAGGAGCATGTAGATGAACTATCTCTCAAGTACAAAAGAACCGTTGACCATGGACTGGACAGATGCACATACAGTAGAATAGTTCATGATAGGAGGGCCCTTCGTGTACACATTCACTGTAAAGAAACTTACAAAGAAACAGATTACTGCTTAATGTGTGTAAAACAAAGCGTCGGGCGACAGATAGAGTAATGCTGAATTAAACGTGTGAGCTGTCAAGAGAGCACCACATGAAACTTTCAATGATTGTTGTAGCAGAATATTGTCAAACGATCATTCACAAAACCCAAAGAAATTTCGGTAATATGTAAGGGTTGTTATTGGCGCCAAAGTTACCATCCAGTCATTTGTGAATGAGCCAAGAAGTGAAAGTGACGGTTGTAAAGCAAAAGCAGAAATCCTTACATCTACATATACTTAGACACTCTGGAAATCATATTTAAGCGCCTGGCAGAGGGTTCATCGAATCACCTTCACAATTCACTGTTATTCCAATCTCGTATAGCGCGGGGAAAGAACGAACACCTATATCTTATCGTATGAGCCCTGATTTTCCATATTTTATCATGGTGATCGTTTCTCCCTATGTAGGTCGGCGCCAACAAAATATTTTAGCATTCGGAGGAGAAAGCTGGTGATTGGAATTTCGTGAGAAGATTCCTCCACACCAAAAAACTCCTTTGTTTTAATCCTGTATCATTTCAGTGACGCTCTTTCCCCTATTTCACGATAATACAAAACGTGCTGTCGTTCTTTGAATTTTTTCGATGTACTCCGTCAGTCCTATCTGGTAAGGATCCCACAATGCGCAGCAGTATTCTAAACGAGCAAGGACAAGCGTAGTGTAGACAGTCTTCTTAGTAAAATGGTTCAAATGGCTATGAGCACTAGGGGTCTTAACTGCTGAGGTCATCAGTCCCCTAGAACTTAGAACTACTTAAACCTAACGAACCAAAGGACATTACACACATCCATGCCCGAGGCAGGATTCGAACCTGCGACCGTAGCAGTCACGCGGTTCCAGACTGTAGCGCCTAGAACCGCTCGGCCACGCCGGCCGGCAGTCTTCTTAGTAGATCTGTTACACTTTCTAAGTGTCCTGCCAATAAAACGAAGTCTTTGGTTAGCGTTCCCCAAACATTCTACATGTGATCGTTCCAATTTAAGTTGTTCGTAATTGTAATTCCTAGGTATTTAGTTGAATTTACGGCCTTTATATTTGACTGATTTATCGAGTAACTGAAGTTTAACGGATTCCTTTTTGCATTCATGTGGATGATCTCATGACCTCTCAAATGTACAGTTACAAGGGAAAACTCAGGACTATTCCCCCAAATTGTTTCGTATAACACTGAAAAGATGATTGACATGGATATCAGCGTGAGATTAGTTTAGAAATAGCTGAAAGCATAGAAACTGAAGAAAGCGCCAGGGACCTATGGAATCCCTCTCAAATTCTATACTAAATTTGCGTCTGAGTTAACTCCTCTGTTAACTATAATCTATCGTAGATCGCTCAAAAAACGATGTTCAATATTTGGAAGAAAGCACGGGTCACACCAGTCTGCAAGAAGTGTAGCATAAGTGATACACAAAACTACCGTCCAATAACCTTGACATCGTTTTGTTATTGAATCTTAAAACATTTTCTGAGCTCAAACATACTGAGGTATCTCGAACTGAACACTTTCTCCATGCCATACAGCACGGATTTCGTGAACATCCATCATAGGGAAACCAGCTCGTACGTTTCTCACATTATATACTGAAATCCTTGGATCAAGGCAGTTAGGTAGCAGCAGTATTTGTCGATTTCCAAAACAGCATTTGACTCAGTACCTAATCTACGCTTTTTATCAAAAATACAATCGTATGGGGTGTATAGCGGAATTCTTGGCAGGCCTGAGGATTTTTTGACAGGGAGGACTTAGCAAGTTATCATGGATGGAGAGTCGTCGACAGATGTAAAAGTAACTTAGGGTGCGCCCCAGGGAAGAGTGTAGAGATTCTTGCTATTCATATTGTATATTAATGACCTTGTAGACAATATTAATAGTAACCTCATACTTTTCGCAGATGATGCAGTACCCTATAATGAAGTACTGTCTGAAACAAGCTGCATAAATATTCAGTCAGATCTTCAGATTTCAAAGTGGTGCAAAGATTGGCAACTTGCTTTAAATGTTGAGAAATGCAAAACTGTGCCCTTCACAAAACGAAAAAAGCGTAGTACTCAACGATTATAGTATCAATGAGTTAACAGTTGGAATCGGTTAACTCATACGAACAGCTGGGTGTAACACTTGAGTGGGAATATGAAATGAAATGATCACATAGGGTCAGTCGTGGGTAAAACAGGTGGTAGGCTTCAGTTTATTGGTAGAATACTGGGGAAATGAAATCAGTCTCCAAAGGAGATTGCTTACAAATGACTCATGCGACCCATCCTAGAATACTGCTCAAGTATGTGGGACCTGTACCAAATAGGGCTAACGAGGATATTGCACGTAAACAGAGAAGGTCAGCAAGAATGTTCACAAATTTGTTTTGCACGTGAGAGATTATTGCGAGATGCTGAAGGAACTGAACCGGCAGACTCATGAAGATATACGTAACTATTCCGAGAAAGCTCACTTACGAAGTTTCAAGAACTGGCTTTAAATAATTACGAATGTACTTGAATCTTTGGGGATATAAAATTTTGTATATGTGGGGATTCACAGTCTCCAGATGTTTAATAAACCTAAACATGGTCCGTAATATGCTGTAATGTGGTCATTTTCAAGCACCTGTAAAACCAACACGGAGAATCAGTAAATTGTCTGCATACGTCACCATGTACAAATAACACTTTACACACTTCACATTAATTTTATCTTAACGTGAGGCGTGTAAAGTGTTATTTATATGCGGCGATGAATGCAGACTATGTAGTACTTTTCCATGTTGGTTTTAAAGGTGTTTGACAATGCCAAGTAGTCGAAATTACCTACTCGCACAATTAACTAAAAATCACGTTACAGCCTACTAGGGATCATGTTTACGTTCATTAAACTCTAGGGATATACTTTAGGCCCTCCGTATCACTTTCTAGGGATCATGGACAAGATTAGATTAAATGCAACATCTGCGGACGTATTTAAAGAATCGCGTGGACAAGATTAGAATCAACATAGCGCGCATGGAGGCATTTAAACAATCGGGAACACGAGATTAGATTAAATAAAGCACACATGGAGGCATTTAAACAATTATTTTCCCGAGTTCCATACGTGAATGGAATGGAAGGAAACCCTAATAACTGGTACAACGGAACATACTCTCTGCCATGCGATTCACAGTGGTTTGTAGAGTATAGATGTACACGTAGATTTAGATAGACGTAGAAGAGAATTAATGTGATGTACTGAAATTATAAACCCACCGGTTGTAGACGTAGAAGAGATGTTGGCGTAATGCACTGAGATTGTAACATGCCTATTGCAGATGTATTATGAAAATATAATTATAATCTACTTGTTGTAGACGCAAATAGCTGTAAAAATGTGCCTGAACACTGGTTGCAGATGCAGAAAAAATACAATAGTTTTATTATGACAATGTAACAAATAATTCCCTAAAATACTGAAGTAATGCTATATTTTATATTATATGCTACATATCTCAAGAATTTTTATTATAATCAAAGCCCTACGAGACAGAATACCCATTACAAACGTCATGGCAGACCGAATATTTTACCTGCTTAATGCATATGTACAATTGTGTAGATTATATCACGTGAGAAATTTCGTGAAATGGCTTACTTTGGAAAAGAAATGCATACGGAAGTTTTGGGTGTGTGCAGGCAAGTGACGTATAAACTTGTACGAACCTGCATGCCAGACTGTTCTAGGGAAAATGTTCAAACGTATCCAGCCATTATGCAGTTGTTTAAGGAGAGCCATTATTGGATCTGGATTAACTCATACACAGACTAGCCTCGTTGTAAGAAGCTCTGTAATTGGTTGTTTAAATTTTTAAGGCTATTTCCAAGAAATAAAATAGAAAAGGGTGTGGGGAGAAGTAGAGTGTTGCCTTATGAAGAGGTAGGGGTGGTGGAGGGTTGAGCGAAGTGAGGGTTAGGGAGAGGAGGAGGATGGAATGATACAGGAATGCAGGGGGCAGGGAGGGAAGGGGAGAAGGGGTGAGGGCAATGTCAAATTGGGTCAAAAATCAGGATAGACCTCTTACTAGTATCTCATGTTTTAATCTAATTCCCTCAGAATCTCCTGATTTACTGCGACTACTTTCCATTCCCTTGTTTTACTTTTGCTAATGTGGTTTTTATAATTTTTTTCCTGAGTCCATCCATTATATAACAATAATCTACCAAGATGTACCAAAACTTTCACCGTTTCTTACAGACATACAATGTCATCATGAACATTCAAAGTTTTTATTTTGCGTTCTTTAACATTACACCCCTTTCCGACTTTATCCTTGGTTCCCTTTACTGCTTGTTCAATGTATGAACTCAAGAGGTATCCTTAATGGGATGAATGACATAGAAAAAAGAAGGTAGGAAGATTAGTGTTTAGCTCTCCATCGATAGCGAAGTCATTAGAGACGGAACCCCAACTCCAATTAGAGAAAGATTGGGAAGAAAATCAACCATGCTCTTTCAAAGGAACCGTCCCGGAGTTTATTTGAACAGACTTAGGCAAATTAAGGAGAACACAAATGTTGATGGAGATTTGCACCGTCGTCCTCCATAGGTCTAGCCCATCGTGCTAACGAATGCGCTACCTTGTTCCCGATTTTTCTGATATTTCTTTGTAAGTGTATTTGCGATGTTCTGTTTTTATTAACACATAAACAACAAAACATAGACAATTCACTGAGTTAGAGACTGTTAAAAAATGGTTATGTTTTTTTACGGGGGATTTTTACTTTGACATAGAGACAACTGTTGAAACTAGAAGCACTTTAATCTCGCTTAGAGTCCATAGTTTACTTCAAGTCTAACAAACACATTCAGTAGTTACACGTTGCCTCCGCCGTAAACTGTGTTGACAGTTTCACAGAGTTGGAAGAACGATGTTTGTCGTAGGTAGGTTAAGTAATTAGTTGGCTGTTGTATTTCTTACGGGTAAATTAGCCATCCCTTTGGGACTATGGATTTGAACAAACCTATAAGCTCCCATCAATTGAACTATACCTTTACACATTGCGGCAGAGCTAACTGTATCTCTGTTTTCATATCAGAGGTAAATTTAATAATATGACACAGTAAATGTATCTTGTTTGACAGAGGTTAATGTATCTGTGGCTATCATTAACGTTTAATTTACATCTGTTAGATATAGTGTATTCAGTGTCAGTTAACTGAACACCGCTTGTCACATGGAAGAATAAAAACACTTAACTGCTGTACTGAAGCACTTCTGACCTATGTAGATGAAGAGTCGTCGAAGACAGATTACAAGAAATGTAGTCAGCACTTGGAAATATATCGAGGTTCGGCTTTATTAAAATTGTAGCCGACAATATGGCGAATTTTCTGACATACACTAGTAATTTTTAACGTTAAAAATTGTAGAGTTAAAATACCAACTTTTTGAAAAATATAAGTAATTTTTGTCTGCGGCGTTGGAAAGGGTATTCGAAGTGGATTTAAATGACATCACAAATGTGGACAACAAGGCAGCAGCACAGCAAAACATTGTCCTACAGTTTGCCCCGCTGCGTGTAAGGGAAGCAGACATGTAACTCAAGTACCGTTTTTTTGTTTATTATTGAGACAGTTACACGACGTGTTCAAAACGTTGACCTTGAGTATTGATAGATACTATAAAGTGATTCTAGATAGATAATAATGCCGATTAAATTTTATGTGTATCTGCTTTTTAGGTTCACGTTATACGGTGTTTCATGCCTACCGTGAGTTGTCTGTGTTTCCTTGTGGGCCTATTCTTTTAATTTTTTCCCACAGATAAAAGTTCAGAGGTGTTAAGCCTGGTGAGGATGTATGCAATTTTATGCTTCCCGAATGACCGACAGTATGATGTCCAAATATTCTATTAAGATCTGCAAATAACTGTGCGGAATAGGCGGGACCTCCGTCATGTTGGAACTACATGCATGGCTTTACGTCCAGTTGTAACGCCGGAAATGCATATCCTCCTATTTCCATCTATTGTACTGTAAGTTTTTTCCTTAATTTGTTACCTGAATATATGACATTTCTGTGCCTTTATATATATATATATATATATATATATATGCATTTATGTCGATGTATAATTGGTTTGTTTCGTAAATATTATTTGTATTTTTACGCTGGGTCTTGCCTAGGGAAAACTGCTATCGAACGATTACATCGATAGGTCGTGTGAAGAATCAAAGTGTGTAGGATCTTTGGTAGTGTTAACGCTGCCGCGTCGAGCGCGGGCAGGGCAGTTGGAGTCTGGCTGGAGTAGCGAGTGGAGCAGGTGTGTGGTGTGACGCTCCCGCGAGGTGCCGCGCTTTCGGGGTTTAGCAGCATGTAATTGCGCTCGACTTGCTATGTTAGTTTCTGGCACGGTGTCGCGGACGGGAAGCATTAGCCGGCGCACATCAAGAGCCCGTTTCGTTTGGTGACCGTGTCGAGAAGAAGGCGCGCCAACATCCAGCTTCTGCAACAGCGACGGCCGACAATGAGTGACCGTCGCCACCTCCTCGATCGACGGCTTCAAACCTTCAATCAACCAACAAGGAAGACTAAAAGCACGTAAAGTTTCAGAACTGTATGGCAGACCTCAGCTTTTCAAATTGTTCCATTTGCCTCGCAAAATTACAGCAACTTAGCATGAACCTTTGTTGCTCATTGTCCCAATTGCATTACCAAGCAGGGTCCCTTCCTTTTCCGAAATGAACCCGAGTGTCGTTGAAATTCAGACGCCAGCATTCAAGTACTATCATTGCATTTCATTACTTTAGTTTCAAAGTGCAGTTAAAGCATTCATAGCTGGCTACAATAGTTAGATTACACAAGCACAAATTAAGAGTGCGAGTTTTGTTAGCATATTTTAGCTTACCTGTGACTGCAGCTCAGCTTGGTACGTACTAAATTTTATTATTGTTAATTATTCAGAATCATTTAATTCAAGTTCAAAGTTAAATCTCTTGTTTCTAAATTGCGTAGAGTCAAGTTGCTTTTGAAATGATTGTTGAGGTAGTCCAAGACTAACCGTATTCTGCTGGATTTCGATGTGCTTCAGAAAGAAAGCTCACTATTAACTTCAGTCACTAAATTAACTTTCGATTTTCCGGTTTTATTAAATCTTTTGCTAAATTAAGTCAGAGTGTAGCGAAATTTATTACTTCTGACAAACTTTCAGTTTTCACACTACACGTGTCAACCTTCAGTTGCCACGCTTCTAGTGCTAATTATATGTGTAATAACCTTTCTTTTTCAGTTACTATAGTAATTGTCCTTAGGACTGGCGACCGTGATTTCCCCCAAATCTCAAATATCTAATTACCGCTAGTTAATTGTTGACGTAACGGCCGCACATTTACTTTCTTTATTAACTTTACCCCTTTTCAAAATTAATTTCCACCAGTTTCATTTGCATTTTTCCTTTCATTTAGATGTAACCCTTTTCTCCCTCTTTACCGACAGATTAACTTCGGTGACGATTGCTTTTCCAAAATTCCCATTAGGTACACGCGGTTTAATTTTTCACTGTCATTAAGGTCGATAAGTGAGGGGGAGGTTACACGTGGCGACCTGGTGACAGGACAATCTTCAAATTTGAGGTTGTTCTGGACACGAATTTTGCATTGTGCAAATCTCGTAACAAAGTACTGGTTACGAAATGGTCGATACGTCAGCGAGAATATTAGTCTGAGGAATCCTAATTAGATTTGCGATTTGTTATTTATATTGAAAATTATTAAAATGAGTGAAGGCAACAATTACCAAAATTTGGTAGACTTGGGTACGGAACAATCGGTCGAACCGTGGGAAACACGCACCGCGGTACCCATTGTTCAGGGGCAGGCGGCTAGCATGAAAGACGCGACCGCCGAGACGCAACAAAGAGCAGAAATGGAATTCCAAACATTAGAAAATGTTTCGGAATCGGAAGTGAAAATCAAATCGGAATCCCTTGATGACGAATACGGGGGGACAATTAAAGAGGAAGCCGCTACGGAAGTAAAACCGGTAGTTTCCGGGAATTTAACTGATTTATTGAATGTTTTGATTAACGAAATCAAGGCTCAGTCTAGCAAGATAGAAACTCAATCGGCAGAAATTAAAGCTCAGTCTGAAAAAATTGACAGGAAGCTAGACAATCAGAACAAAGCTATTAATGTTGTTAACAACAATGTTGGAGTTGTTAACACAAAAGTTGATAAAATCAAAGAAGATATTGTTGTGATTAATACCGAAATCGGTAATCTTAAACAGGAAATGATAGGCGTTCAGGCGGAAATTGCGAGCATTAATACGCGTTTTAATTCCGAAATTAGCAGAATCGAGAAAAGTGTAGGAGACGCAGTTGCTCCGATCATCGAGAATAAGGTGACGGAACAAATTCAATTAGTGAGAAAAGACGATCAACAGAAGGTGGAAACTTTAAAGGTTTTAGTATCCGAAGTAGATACCAAAGTGAGGAAGCAGGCTAATACCTGCGAAGAGAAAAAGAGGGAAGTGGAAACGCTTGCGACAACCACTTGCCAAGTGATTACGAGAGTGTCGGAATTAGAAAAGAAACTTGAAGAAAAACAGAGCTATGTGCCAATCTGTGCACATAGTTCGGAATTGTTGACGAAAGAGGAGCGGTTCGACCCCTTGAAAAAAGGCGGTATACACGCGACGGATTTCATTAAAAACTGTGAAAGAGTTTTACCCAGATCATGGACTAATGAGAGAAAAATTAATGCGGTTATTGATGTGTTGGCTGGTGATGCCAAGCGTTGGGGCTTAAACCTCAACATTACGAACCTGACCTTTGACGAGTTTAAAAATTTGTTTCTGGCTGAATACTGGTCAGAGCAAAAACAGCAAAGTGTCTGGCGCGAATTTGTCGTATCGAGGCCTTTCGATGCGAATTCGCGCGGCTCGATGAAGGAGTTTTGTGAGGGCTGGATCCGCAAGTTGGAATATTTGCGTGATCGCCGCACGGAATCCGAAATAGTCTGGGAACTCTACAAGAAGCTTCCAGATGATACAAAACGCTACGTAGGAAGCAATTACAGGACAATCAATCATTTCCTGGAAAGAGTTGAGGACGAGGACAATTGGCGCAATAATCGCGATACTGGTAGAGGCCGTGGTAACAACAACGGGTACCACAGCAACCACAACAATCATAACTATGGGAATAATGCATACCGCAATCTTGGCAGCAATAACAATAGTGGTTCGGGCCGTAATGACAATCGATACACTGCAAATAATAACAGGAATGACGGAAACCAGTATCATACTAGCGTGATAGGGGCTTCGCAGAATAGTAATAACGCCAGAGTGTGTGATCAGCCGCCTCAGCAGCATCCGGGGAGCGTATCTGCTGGGACGAGACAGGGAAACCATTAGCCGCGCCGGTGAGGGGCCGACCGGGCGTGGAGAAATTTTGGCGGCCCAATAACAGTAGAAAACCCAGGTGTCGTCGTTATGAAAATTCCGTGTGGAATAATCAACGGCGGGAGAGTGTGCCAGTGTTAGGAGAAAGGAGTGCGCCCACAGGTAGTAAATCAGCTGTATACACGGCAGTAGGAAGTACATTCACTGTCAGTGAGAACAATTTAAGTAGTGTTCCGGAAATCGATTATAAAGTGGTAGCTGTAATACCCACAGCGGAACTGGAGATTGAGTTTAAGAATGATTCGCAAGTGTTGAGAGAGGATCAGATGTCGGATAAAACGTCCGTCATCGAGCGAGGGGATGCAGAGAGGGATGAGGTCTGGTTAAGGCAGTTCGGTCGCTTATACGACGAACTAAGAGATTATAGGGGTCTGTATGGGAGAAGCGTTTATGGGGAGCGCGGGCAGGATTTGCCGCGTTTCGTCCCACAGGAAGATAGTATTTGTGAAGTGATAGGAAGTTCTGGCCCTAACCGGCAGACTTTACTAGAAATAGTTGATGTTAATGGGGAGCACGAGCAAGATTCGTCGTGTTTCGTCCCGCAGGAGTTGGCTGTTGAAGTAGTAACGGAAAGTTCTGGCCCTAAACGGCAGACTTTACCGAAAGTTACAGTGGTAGAAGTAGCCGACCCATCCGACGCAAAACTCCAGTTTAAACATTGCGAAAGTATTGAGGAGAAAGATTACGAAAATTTTAGTGATAGCCGGACACGATTGGTAGAAAAGCATGTGGATTACAGCGTGTATGAGGTTAGAGCTGACATTATACGGTCAGACGATAGCAGTGTGGGTTGCGCAGATCTAGCGGAAGTAATTGCAGAGACTACTGGGCACATTCCTCCAGGTAGATTGGCGGATGATATCAATCTGGCCAAAGTGGAATCAACGAAGGTGACAATTAGTGAAATGATAGCAGGGCAACACTAACTAGTTGACGAGTTAGAGGAAAAGGTTTCGGTATTGGAGGCGAAGCTACCTGTCATTAAGGTCGATAAGTGAGGGGGAGGTTACACAGTGGGATGTCTTCCAATAAACAATAAAAGAAGAATCAGTTATGTGATACCTGTTAAGACCGCACCACACGTTGACAGACCAAGGTCGTTTCTTGTCCGCTTCTCCCAGGCAGCTCACATTTTCAACTGAGCAGAAGTGCATATTGTAAAGATTGATTTGTGCATAATTTGTAACGGATGCCTTATAAGAAAAAAAATATCTTGCATAGAAACGTAACATCACTTTGCAATTTTCATAACCACCATTCGGAGATATGTAACCGATTCTGAATGAAATTGTCATGAAACGGTCGCGGCAAGTTAAAAGTGGAAAGAACAAAATGCTTTGAGAATTTCATGCTGCATATATTTTAAGTTGTTGAAAGCAAAACAATATGCGGACTATTCAAGCACGTCTGACTGATGATAAAAAAACAAGCTCACCTAAGTGTGAACGTCGCATCTGACTCAGGGTGGTTATTTCAGCGCAATTGTTAACAAATTATACATCTAAAGATTAGCCAGTAAAAACCACTAAAACGTACAAAAGATAAAACTGTGATTCGCAATGGTATAAATTTACCATTATTTAACCAAAATCGCACACTGTATAACGTTTCTGACTGCACAAAGAAAACCCATTATTTTGTACCTAAACACATCTGAAACGTCCTAGTAGGTTTGTGAAGCTAGCTGTCAAGCACCTACAAGTAATCTTGTTTGTAGCCTGCTTTACACAGAAACAGAAAGCTGAAATAAATGCGATGCTGTACTAAAAATTGGTCGTAACCATGTGGTTAGTAAGATATTTACAAAATTTCTCAGTAATTCTCTGACTGAAGTAGTAGATCAACCTTTAGACAGGACATCTGTTTTAAGAAAAAGAGTCAAAGCTGTGGACATAGATGGCATGTGGTGACTAAGGGTAAAAAAAGTCTTCCTCAATAAATGTCAATAAGATCTAAGTTCAAGAAAAGATGGATGTATTATTCACGCACCCTGTACTTTGCCTCAGGACAAAGTATTCGGAACAAACGAAATCCTGTTGTATAAACTAGCTGTTAAAGTCTATTTGTATGTATGTATGTATTCCGAAATAATATTATTAGGGAAAGTGATTTGATATAGACAGGTAAATTATACAGGTAAATACTATAAGAGAGGCATCAAGACACTTCTTCTCATTCTATTAGATGTGAGCTGCATCAGATGTTGACTGGTTACCGTGAAGGAGATGGAGATGCCGTATACTCGTGTGAAAAACCGTTATCAGCATCTAATAGAGTTTGAAGAGCATATAAATGTGGATCTCAATTGGGCCAGCTGGCTAAATCATGCAGTAAACAGATTTGTGGGAAATCCTGGTGTGACAATGGCTCAATATTGTACTAAATGGGCTCGTCACGAAGGTCCTGTCGACCAAGTCTGACCACAACAACGAATGATCGTCATATTGTGCACTAAGTACATCATAACCCCTTCGCATCTCTCCCTGCCGTCTGAGAACATTTAACGGAATCCCTGTAATATTATGAGTCATTGTGCATCGTTAGTTGAAGACTAGCAGCTGTCAAACTAGGGAGTTACCGTTCCATGCGTAGGCTGTAGTTAACACCACGACGCAAATGGCTGCATTGGCATTGGTGCGATGACCAGGATATGAGCTGCTCGGGGGAACAAAATGGTAAGCGCCAAAATCACAGTTTCGGGATACAGCGCATCTTAAGTTTCAATTGATCTGCAAATCTGAATAATTTTTTTGAACATCTATCTTCTACATCTATCTTCTACTATACAGACATAAATGAAACTCAGAACTGACCAAAACAAATGAAATATACAAAAATTATTGCATTACCATACACCATTAACAACACGTAGTGATAGAACATTTCATATTAAATTTTACAGTAAGTCTTCAACACTTTACTGAAACTGCAAAATCATTCATCACTCTCATTACTAAAGTCTTTTTCATCCAAAACTGTTGGCTTTAGTGACAGGATAAATCCATGGGGGACAGGAGGTATGTAATTTAGGAGCGACAGGACGTCAGCAACTTTCTTCTTTTCAATAAGCCTTTGCCCATTGTATTTAAGTCGAAGCATAGGAACTGGTCTTTGCCTTCCACGTTTCCTGAAGCTTATTGCATGCCAAATGTCATAACAAAATGTCTCGCTGATGAATAAAGATGATGGATATTCGGAGGTCACCTTCCACCTACATACTTTCCTTAGGTTGACATCTCGACTATCAACTGTCTTCTTTCTGAAGACAAACGCTTCTTTAGAGTATTGCATTTGATAGAAACCCTCTCTTTTCATATTATATATAAGCAATGGATTCTTCTTAGCCGACTACTTGATAATCTCGCACCACTGATCTGGACTGTACACATCTTGTACTTGTCGGCGAATGTAATTTTCAATTCTCGCGAAATCTCTATCGGACGGCAAAATTGTGTGCCCGCTCACGGGGAAGTGGTGTTCAATCACACGAAATCTACCAGTTGAAATTAGATATTTCCAAACCAGTACCATGTTCGAGTTCTTATTTTGGCCACAGCAGCACCTTTTCCGAGACGACGTCTTTGTCTCTTCCTGAATGGTTTCTGCAGGAGCAATACACTGTTTGTTGTTTTGGGCAATATGATCTGATTCGTTATTAACCTGTATAACAACGAAAACTACTATTATCGTTACCATTATTGTTATTACATGTAACAATATAAATGAAAAATGCGCTTTCACACACCACTTAGCCAAAAAAATGTAGCCATTCTAAAATAACTCAAAATTAAATAACATAATGGTATGTACATGCACTTACCATTATGTTCGTGAAACGTACTAAAGACAGTATATTTACAAAATAACATACCTCTGAGTCATCTGAATCGTTAGGAATGTATTCTGGATCCCTCTCGAAGATATTAGTATCATTGGAAGTATATTTCTCGTCTTCTGCCATGTTCACTGTTGCCATAATCTCGGAGATGTTTTTACTTGCCGCCATTCTCTCTGTCACTTACCATTATGTTTCCGCAACATACGGACAGTAGCGCTTACCATTAAGCTCGGCCCTGACGTCTGTTGAGTGTATTTGGAACTACTAGTAAGTTTACTGCATTGTGCATCCCACAGGTGGTGTCCTTAGCCACCTACCGCAAAATACACTGCGATGGCGCTTACCATTGTGTTCCCCCGAGCAGCTCATATATGGACTGCTGATGAAAGGCATTGCTTTGAGTTCAGTGACGAATCGTGTTTCTACACTGCACTGGATCAAACATGTGTGAGACTGGTTCTGATCTACCTTCCTACCACAGTTGCGCAATGATGCTCTGTGAGAGTCTTGGGGAATTAGTGTTGAACCTACTGCCTGCAAGATAGGAAGATACCATCCCAGCCAAGCAGAGTTCAGAAGAGTACAGTAGTACAGATAGTGATGCACTCAGACAATGATCTCAATGTTGGTTCCACTACACTCCCTGTAAAAGAAATGTTATCGCTAACAGAAATTAATGTATATGTTAGCAAAAATGAAAATCTTAGATTTTCGTTTTTCAGGTTTATTTTTACTCTTACTTTATGACATAGCAATCATAATTATACTACACACAAGATGGTAAAACATTGGTATTGGGTGTTCACAAGTACGAAACGAAGTTTTTAACTATTCTACGGTTCTAATAGTAAGATGGTTGATGGCTATGTCTGGAGGTCAGTAAAATACAAACACATTAAATAAATTGGGAACAGAGATATCAATTACACTTAAATCCACAGTGAAAATACCCAAAATGAATGAGGTTTGTATGGGGTATGTAAATATTACTTCAAGTACAATGGGACAATTAAAACAGTTCGGTAACTTCAGAGTGTAAAGCACTCTGCCGTGGCTGATCAGGTATATCGCATCTTTTCATTTCAGTTAAGTTTGACAATTATGAATATGTTTAACTACAGGTCATGGTTGAATGTATGAAAAAACAGGAGAGGCAGAGACGACTGCAAGTCCTGAGTGTCAATTGATTATCACATGCTGGCATGGCGCAAGCACGAGTGATTACCTTTCGTCGACGGCAGCAGTGGCTGCTGTAGGCGCGAGCTGTGAACCTGAGAATCTGTTGCAAATCTCTCTGGACTGTTAAACGCCAGTCTGATGCATTTCCTACGTCTTCGGTGAAGCCGAGACTCCTAGTTATTCCCTAGCTAAGTTTATTGGCATTGTACATGCTATGCGGTTGGAACAGCGCATACATCGCTGCCTTCAAATCACTAACATTTTCGGCGCAGTTCTTTGTACTAGGAGACTTTGCAGTTCAGCTCCTTAAGAGTTGTAACGAGCCAGTGAACAAGTGTTCACGTAATTACTGTTGCAATCGTCTCAACTCAGTGCGAGTTACCTTGCTCAAACATACGACGATTTGTTGCAAGAGAAGAGAGAATTTTTCTGTCTGAATTTTACCTATATCAAAGCTGGTGGCAATGCTTTTCCTTTCTGGCCAATCAGAGCATTTGTACTTGTTACAACTCCACCCACTAGAGTTTCTGTAGCCTATCGAAGGCGTCGTTTCTTTAACAGGCAGCGTTTAACGTCTTCTACATAATACTGAGACAAACAGCTTTTTTCCACATGTGTTTTAACGCAGGTGGCCACGGTGGGTCACCAATGCCTTGAGTTGGGTTTCTCCCTGCCATCTCCAGCCGTGTTTCTGCAGAAAGGCTTTCTGAAGGGTCGTCATTAAAAGCTAATTTAATTGAGCTTCTTCCAGGGACAGGAGTGGTTTCTGCCGGCAGCCTGCTCAGTGGATAAGGCGTCTCATTGTATCAGCTGGATCTCCTCCTGTGAAGGTTTCGGCCGGACATAGGATGGGTGTTGCCTTCAAAAAATTCTCCTTTCCTCAGAACTGCGTCTCATAGCTCGGGTTTGGCAAATTACTTGCATGCAACTCCTAGTGTGAGTGTTATTGGTTTATATTCACGAGGTATCGCCTTGTTTATTGGATTTGCGTATCAATAAATTCGTATATTTTCACATAACTACAACATGTGACATACCGATTTAACCGGAACTGTTTCAGGAATTCAGTGTAAGGTGTGTTATTTATCTGATACCTTATATGGATAATCAGCCTGGAATGAGGTCCCATTCTTGCAATGTTTTGGAGAGGCACGACAGTGTTACTCCAGGTGTCGTAGCTTGGAGAGCCATCAGCTATGACTTCAGTTCATGCGGGTAGTGACTGATGGCACAATGGTACATCATGGATATCCTACAACCGTATGTTTGACCTGGTGTGCGACAGTAACTGGGCCCCATTTTTCAACAGGTCAATGGTCGACCAGACATGCCACCTGCCTCTATCAGCTACGTGATGCTGACGCACTTGTGTGCCCAGAAATATCCCCAGATATGTCCACACATGTGTGGGACATGTTCAGACAGCAACTCCATCCCAGAGCCAGTATACAGCACATCAGAGAGTATTTGTAACAGTTGTAGGCCAAGAGGAGAGGATATAATGGTTTTATAACCTTCTGAACCGACTAGTACATGCACCTCGCCCAGAGAGAGAGTGCAATGCCATACTGATAAGTAGGTGCATATTGCCAAATTCTTCGTAAATTTGACTCCATTATTTAATCACTGGAATAACATCACATGCGCTTACAACCCATCAAGTTTCATTTTGTTTCCTCATTCTGGGTACTTTCTTTTTTCTTGTTAGTCATTGTAGGTATAAATTCCAACGCAGTATGAGAGTGTGCTCATATTTAGTAAAAGCATCACAGATTCTGTCCTCATTATTCTCTAGAATGTTATAATCATAATAAATATTTCGTGTAATAGATTCCTTAACATTTACGAGATACTGTATAAGACAGGAAAGTGACAACAGAATCGGTATTTGCATTCACACAAAAACATTGCAAGAAACTCCATGAGCGTCTAGGCAACCTAATAAAGAAAGAACTACAAATATAGAAAAATATTATAATAACATAATTTATGTTATGAATAAGAGAGGTAACGTAGTAACTGGCTGTTTGACTGGGAGTCATATGGGACTAACAAAAAGCTACTCACATAAAAAATTAATTTTGTAATGCTAACTTCATAAATAAGATTACAATTTGTGATTCAGATAATTAATCTGAGGAGATCTGTAATGAACAGAATAACTGAAAGTTTCTCCTCTCCCTCATGCACAAGTTGAGCAGGGCATAGCAACATATCACCCAGATACTCCAGTACTGGCAACGAGCTCCATCTGAATCAGCATCTTCCAAACAAGTGTGTGAGCCAGTGAATCTTTGTTACAATTTTTTTGGTAAGGTCTTTCTTTGAGTGCGAAAGATAAACCACTTACCTTTGGTCGCAGATTATACCCAGTTCGCCCATCAATTGTTTTACTGAACCACAGCCATGGAGGTATAATGAGGGGAGATGGTTCTATAGGCTTAACCCAGCTTCATGCAGGCAACTAAAGTGGTGATGATGATGTTTGGTTTGTGGGGCGCTCAACTGCGCGGTTATCAGCATCTATACAAAGTGCCATTCTTTTCACTGTCCAGTCTCTCACCTTTCCTGAATCATGATTAAATGATGAGGACAACACAAACACCCAGTCCCTGGGCGGAGAAAATCTGGGAGCCTGCAGGGAATCGAACCCAGGACCTAATCATGCAGAGGCAGCAACGCTGGCCACTAGACCAGGAGCTGTTGACCGCAAGTCAAGTGACGCCACAACTGGCGGTATAATGCAGTGACATAGCAGTTGCGAGCGTGAACACCAACTTTTCATTGACGTCAACCAACTTCTACCATGTCAGAAAAAATTCAACTCGGTTGCACTTTGCGGCGCCACTAGCTCCCCCCCCCCACCCCCCGCCCCCGCCCTCCCTCCGCCACCAAGTGAGTAGCATCGTTTGTCTTCTTCCTGGTGGCTAAAGTTCGAAACACTTTCTGTGGCAGTTATCTTGGAGGAATGGCTTCTCCACTCCTTTTGATTTCAGTGTGTTTTTATTTTATTACTGAAAAAAAAGATGAAAACGGTGGTTGTCAGGTAGCCTACACGTTTGCAGCATCTGGAATTACAAGAACAACATAATATTACTGTTAACTTTTCTATAACAGTGTGTGTGTGTGTGTGTGTGTGTGTGTGGGCAGAAGTGCACGTGAGCACACACACACACACACACACGCGCCCGCTCGCAATATTTGCAAACGAATGCTGTGTCCAGCAATCTTGAACAATTTTTGGATGGATAAATAAATAAACTTAATATGTAGCACAGAAAGCAAGTCGCATAAATTGTGGTTTGCGAGAACAAGCACTGTATTGATTGTGGATTACATGTGCAAAATAACCCGCGACTGTGAAACGACAGCTGTTGAACTAAAAATTTGAGTTAATCGAAATGCTTACTGTTGGATCTTGTCCAATCGTCGCTTATAGGGTGCCTAAAGGATGCTGAGTTCTCGGAATGCTACACAACAATTGAAACAAATAACATTAGTAGTTTTAATTCTATAAAGCAATTCACAATACTTAACTTAGAGATTTACAAGTAGTAGTTGCAAACGAGGGGCGACGTGCAACATAATTTAGAGTCCTTGGCTATGTGTAATGTTCCTGGAAGTTGACACACGTCACTGATGACTGACGTCCGCGATACGGTGCCGATCTGGGCGGCCCAGGCTGACAGGAGCGGCGCTTATACCGGGTGATCAAAGAGTCAGTATAAATTTGAAAACTGAATAAATCACAGAATAATGTAGATAGAGAGGTACAAATTGACACACATGCTTGGAATGACATGGCGTTTTTTAGAACCGAAAACAAATACAAAAGTTCAAAAAATGTCCGACTGATGGCGCTTTAACTGACCAGAATAGCAATAATTAGCATAACAAAGTAAGACAAAGCAAAGATGACGTTCTTTACAGGAAATGCTCAATATGTCCACCATCATTCCTCAACAATAGCTGTAGGCGAGGAATAATGTTGTGAACAGCACTGTAAAGCATGTCCGGAGTTGTGGTGAGGCATTGGCGTCGGATGTTGTCTTTCAGCATCCCTAGAGATGTCGGTCGATCACGATACACTTGCGACTTCAGGTAACCTCAAAGCCAATAATCGCACGGACTGAGGTTTGGGGACCTGGGAGGCCAAACATGACGATTGTCATGCGGAGTCACTGACGTTTTCCTGTCCAGCGCCATCTGTCGGACATTTTGTGAACTTTTTTTTCTAATAAAACCCCATGTCATTCCAAGCATGTGTGTCGATTTTTACCTCTCTATCTACATTATTCCCTGGTTTATTAAGTTTTCAAATTTATACTGACGTTTTGATCACCCGGTATTTATTTCTTGCAGGGGGCGCTCCTGCCGCGGCCTCGGTCCTTGTCACCACCTTCTCTGGTTTTCAGTTCTTAGTTTTCATACCGACGCTTGTGGTTACGCCAGAAGACTTACATTAACGAATACAATAAGAGTCTAAAATCTCGAAAGAGTGACGAGTCTGAAAATATTTACAGGCTAGCCATTGGTTGGTTTGCCGTACTGGACAGTTTTTTCGTCTTCGAGTGTTATGTCTTTTGTAAATGTATTTATAGTTCCTATCTTCCTGCTTGGAATCTATTTTCATAATCAACGTTTGGGTTCTGACATTCTTGTATTTAACTTTTGTGCCGCGCGGGATAGCCGAGCGGTTTAAGGCACTGCAGTTATGGACTGTGCGGGTGATCGCGGCGGAGGTTCGAGTCCTCCCTCGGGAATGGGTGTGTGTGTTTGTCATTAGGATAATTTAGGTTAAGTAGTGTGTAAGCTTAGGGATTGATGACCTTAGCAGTTAAGTCCCATTAGATTTCACACTCATTTTAAAAATTTAACTTTTGTCACAGAGGTATAACATTAATTCTCGCTCATATGATTTAGGCTGAGGCCACATTGAAAACTGTACAACTGGGGAGAATTTATCAAAGGACATCTTCAAAATACCATGACCTACTCTTGAAAAATTTATTTGCCCAACTGCTAATTAGGTATATAAGCCATCATCTATTAATAAATATCTTAAAGCTGCGTAACACCAGGCATTCTCGGTTTTTACGTAGAATTCGTGGCTTCTTGTGTGAATGGCAGCTCACAGTGCAATTACACAGTGTCACGAGCCGTGGTGTCATGTTAGTTGCGTGCGTGGTTCCGGCTTTACCCTGTACTTTGCTTTGAAGCCAGCACCGCCGTATGGGATACACCAGAACATTAACAGTCTGCTGTTTACGATTGCTAATACTCTCAATTCTGTCATTTGCACGCAACAGTTGTTTTAAATAGCAAATGTTACAGTGCTTTCGTGAACAACACACTGTGTGGTAAGTATTTTCAGACGTCTCTATGGTCTTAAATCGGTATGCATGCGACAGCATCTGCACCTAATATGTACCAAAACGCCGCACATAAAAACGGGATTTTCCAATGCTCATATGTCGAATTTTGTTAGTTACAAACAAGCAGAGTCAGGTTTTTTGCATAGCCCTTGGGCTAAGGAGCATTTGTATACCCAGAAGGAAAGTCTTAGTGTCACTATCCTACAGTTCAGGGTGAAAGTACGAACATTACACACTTCCTCCTGCTTGGACAAATAGAGCAAATCGGTTGGTTCTTTTTGCGTTTTACGCGGTCTACGGAGGCCTGGACGGGGCTCAGGGAAGCACCAGTGGTTCTTGGGCGGTTCCTCGGAAAACCTCACAAAAGGGTTTTTTTACTACATTTTCGTCGTCACCAGTTGACCAAAGCCAGCAGATGTTCCAAGAGGGCTATGCACATCAAATTTTTACGGTGTGTTCCTAAGACCCCTCTCTCCAGCAACCATCAAAATTTTCTTGATATCTTTATCCAAGATACAGAGGTTCAAAGTTACCCTACTTGTACACATAAAAATGCACCCAAAATCCGTTTGAGGTGAGAAAGCAGTTTATAAACTGACGTAGCACGGAGAAATGTGCTGCAGATTGTCTCCGCTATCATTTGGGAACCACATATTGCAGTATTGAAGCACATGGAAAACCTTTTTGCACATAAAATCTGGTCTGAGATGCAAAATTAGTGTTACGTTTTCTCAGTTTCACATAAGTAAACTATTTACGTTTTACTGACCAGTACATTACGTTTCATATGACTTAGAAGCCCTACTGGAGCAGGAAAAAGAACGGCACCATCAGTGAAATACTCCTATCTGTTCACAAAAAATGCTAGTGTGTTCCTGTTTATTTAAAAGACTGACTGAGTAGAGGAGTACCAGCTGCTTCATTCTAACTTCCTCAGTACATTTAAAAATTTTCCCAAAAAGTTTGGCTTGCGTACATATTCCTGCTCTTTTATGCTGAGAGAGAAGAAGACAGTGGCAGTGGCGTAGAAATGGAGAAGTAATTAGAAGACAGTAGACAGTGGTTGTGTTATAAAAATAGCGAAGGAGACAACAGCAGTGTGAGAGAAAGAGAGGGACACAGTGGCAGTGGAACGTAGACAATGAGAGACAGAGTATGTGACAATGACAGCGAGGAAGAGAAAGATAGTGCAGTGAGAGAGATAGCAGCAGTGAGAGAGAATAAGTGAGATAGTAGCAGCAAGAGAAAGCAAGAGGAAGACAACGACAGTGAGAGGAGACTCTAGTAGTAGGACAGAACAAAGGGGGACTGTGGCTGTGACGCAGGACACTATGACAGAGAGACACGAAGCGATAATGACAACGGCTTGAGATGAATGAGTGAGTGAGAAAGGGCAGCTGGGAGTTGATTGCAGTGTGCGACTTATAGCGACGGACTAATGGCTGAGAGTGAGTTACAGTTAGGGGAACTTGTGGAAGTATGAGGTAAGTTGCAGTTAACGAAAGCGTGAATGTGTTCGCATGCCAAAATATTTGCGAAATTTTTTAAAGATGCTGAGGAAGATAGAATGAGGCTGCTTGTACCCCACTTTTCACTCCGAGTCTTTTACATGAACAGGAACATATTCACATTTCTTGTGCTCTGATAGGGGAATTTTTCTGCTGGTGCATATTTTATGTAGTAATAAGACGCATTTAGCCACATTAATTTAATTAGAATAAACAAGGTCAAAAGTATGTAATGTGACAATGCTGCTTTCGTAATCCAGCATTTTCATTAACACGGACGGACGAAACTGATGTTCGATTAGCCGGCCGGTGTGGCCGAGCAGTTCTAAGCGCTACAGTCTGGAACCGCACGACCGCTACGGTCGCAGGTTCGAATCCTGCCTCGGGCATGGATGTGTGTGATGTCCTTAGGTTAGTTAGGTTTAAGTAGTTCTAAGTTCTAGGGAACTGATGACCTCAGAAATTAAGTCCCATAGTGCTCAGAGCCATTTGAACCATTTTTGATGTTCGATCTCTATCCTCTTCCCGACGTTATTGAGAATATATTTTGCTATGTTGATTGGTTTCTAGTCTTTCCTTCTCGAAATGTTCAACCAGAGGACTTTCAGGGTTGGACCGATAGGAAATCTATAGTCGAATGACAGAAATAAAACCACTATAGTAAAAATAGTCAGCGCAACACTAATAAAATCATTATAGTAAAAATAACCAGCACAATAAAAATTGAAAAGAAAATATCGCTTGAATGAGTCAAATTGCGAATGAAATTTAATTTCTTTACACTTTACACTGAGGAGACGAAGGTCATGGGATAGCGATACACTCATATACAGATTGCGGTAGTATCGCATACACAAGCTATAAAATGGCAGTGCATTGGCTGAGCTGTCAAAATGGTTCAAATGGCTCTGTGCACTATGGGACTTAACTTCTGATGTCATCAATCCCCTAGAACTTAGAACTACTTAAACCTAACCAACCTAAAGACATCACACACATCCATGCCCGAGGCAGGATTCGAAACTGCGACAGTAGCGGTCGCGCGGGTCCAGACTGTAGCGCCTAGAACCGCTCGGCCACACCGGCCGGCTGCTCAGCTGTCATTTGTACTCATATGATTCCTATGGAAAGGTGTCCGACGTGGTTATGGCCGTAAGATGCAAATTAACAGACTTCGAATGCAGAATGGTACTTGGAGCAAGACGCATGGGACATTTCATTTCGGAAGTCGTTAGGGAATATTCCAAGATCCAAAGTATCAAGTGTGTGCCGGCAATACTGAATTTCAGACATTACCTCTCACAACGGACAGCGCAGTTTCCGACGGCCTTCTCTTAACGACTGAGAGCAGCTGAGTTTGCGTAGAGTTCTCACTGTTAACAGACAAGCAACATTGCGTGAAATAACTTGCGGAAATGATCGTGGAACTTACGACGAACGAATCCGTTAGGACACTTGCGGCGAAATTTGGCGTTAATGGGCTATGGCAGCAGAGGACCGATGTGAGTGCCTCTGATAATAGCACGACATCGCCTGCAGCGCCCCTCCTGGCCTCGTGACAATATCGGTTGTAGCCTCGACGACTGGAAAATCGAGGCCTGGTCAGATGAGTCCTGATTTTAATTGGTAAGAGCTGATGGTAGGCTCTAGTGTGGCGCAGACCCCTCGAAGCCTTGGACAAAAATTGTCAACAAGGCACTGTGCAAGCTGGTGGTGACTCCATAATGGTTTGGGCTGTGTTTACTTGAAATGCAATGGGTCGATCGGCACAACTGAACCGACCACTGAATGGAAATGATTATGTTCGTCTACTTGGAGTCCATTTGCAGCAGTTCGTGGACTTCATGCGCTATGTTGCGGGCCCTTAGTTGTTCGCGATCGGTTTGAAGAGCATTCTGGACAATTCGAACGAATGATTTGGCCACACTGACCACCCAACACGAATCACATCGAACATGTATGGAACAATGCCGGGAGGTCATTTGGTGCACAAAATCCTGCGGCGTTAATACTTTCGCAATTATGGACGGCTATAGAGTGAACATGGCTCAATATTTCTACAGCGGACGTCCAGCGCTTGTTGAGTGCATGCCACGTCGAGTTGCTGCACTACGCTGGGAAAAGGAAGCCCGACATGATATTAAGAGGTATAACTTCTATTACCTCTGTGTAGACCATAATCAGAACGATTAGTACTCCCGTAAATGTCGCAAGCTGACATTTTTGAAAACACTTCGAGCAGAGGCCTAATGTTTGGAGCAACTGGCATAGCGGACCCGTAGTGGCAACAGATTTTTCCTGTGTAAGCAAGGGCATCGGCTACGAGCTCCCTCCGATTCTAGAAGTTGCTATAGTAAAAGACATCGATGAAAACAATCAAACCGCAACAGCCAGGGAGAACGCTGGGTGAGCAGCAGCTCTACATGGTGATACCAAGAACGGAGGCGTCAGTTATGTGCAGCGCTGAGCCGTTACGAACAGGCTCGTTGGTCTAGGGGTTGCCAGCATGGTACCTCAGCGTGTTCGGTCAGAGAGCCGGTTGGCCTCTGTAATAAAAAACTGAGTGGAAGGATCTACAAACGAACTTGAACGGATGGCATGTGCCGTCCTCAACGACCAAACACAACGATCAACAACGAACAAAATGAAAAAAAGGGGTATGATTCCTGCTTCGGGTGCAGGAGGTCCCGGGTTCAAATCCCGGACGAGCCCTTGCGTTTTGTGCAAACGTGTGGCAACTACCGGCATGCCGGCGGTTGTTCCGCGCATTTCCAGCCCTCCAAGTAAGCACAAAAACCAAGTAGCCGGTTCTGAAAGAGTTTCGTGTATCATTTGAGCCATCTGCACCCTGGTGGTGGGACGTTTGAAATTGATTTAAATGATCATAGAAGAGACCGTAGCAAGTGTCTTGTTGAGTGCGACGAAAAAGTGTTTCCGCCCGGAATCGAACCGGGGACCTTCTGCGTGTTAGGCAGACGTGATAACCGCTACACCACGGAAACTGCTACGGTCTGCGCTTCACATCTGACACAACTTGTAGGACGATCGCAATTTTGGCGTAAAAAATCACTTTGCGGAAACGCACAATGCAGGTATTTCGCATTCGTATGCGACAATCGACAGCACCCTTGCCTGTCTGAATGCCATCACGAATAAGAGCCCAAGAAGTCGCGGCAGAGTCCTCAGTAGCATCATCTACTCTTTCTTTCGGTACGAGGTACCGTCAATTCGCGCAGTCGCTATTGCAAATGATGTCACCAAAAGTAATCACTTCGTTAACGGCAAGGAGCCTGGGCTCAGCGGTCATGACAAATCCGCTTTTTATACTTCCATAAATACAGCTAAAGTGACATCCTTGATCAGTACGAAAATGAGATAAATGGTAGTTCACAAGCTTTTTTAAACAATCACAGCGCGGCAAAGTGAGTGCTCAAAGGCAAGTCCCATCGCTCATCGTCAAGATAGAAAGAGATATCTTGCCGAAGAACGATGGAACTTGGCTCTAAGCAATCACTTTGCCGCGCCATGACTGTTTAAGAAATCTATCACGTGAAGATGCACCTCTATTGATGCGAAAGCTGCAATGACTTTTTACTAGAACTTTTGATCAGCCAGTCCGGAAAGTTTTATACACCATGTCGGATTTCGGCTGCGGCGTGCCCGATCTTTAAAAGAAAATTGTATCCATTTCTTTGATTGTCGTACACATTGTGAACGTCTGAATAACTTCATGAACAACTTGTTTGATTGCTGCAATAGCAAAGTACAGATTGGTTGGCTCTCACGAACAGATAAACATACGAGCCACACCTGAGTAACTTCTTTGCTTACAACTGATACAGGAACGTAATTGTTTGTGGAGCCAGCACACCTGGCGGGTGGTCAGTCGTTAACACTTAGATTTATATTCCGTGTTACGAAATTACTCTTTTCATAACTGATTTTCCTGATATTGACAGTTTGCATTTTACACCCGTCAGGTTAGCCGAGAGCGCTAATGCGCTGCTTCCTGGATTCGGGTAGGCCCGCTGGCCCCGGATCGAATCCGCCCGCCGGATTAACGACGAGGGCCGGTGTGCCGGCCAGCCTGGATGTGGTTTTTAGGAAGTTTTCCACATCCCTCTAGGTGAATACCGGGCTGGTCCCCACGTCCCGCCTCAGTTACACGACTCACAGACATTTGAAACACATCCGCACTTTTCCATGATTTACACTGGACAGGGTGGCGGTAGAAAGGACATCCGGCCACCTCTTCTCATTAACATGCCAAAGCCGACTTAATCACGCCAACCCCGTGCAGAATGCGGGACAAAGGCGCAAACGATAGCGATAGAATAGACAGTTTGCATTTTATATTCTTTCCTGCTTTAGTCATGGGCAGTTTTGCTCCCAAAATAGCAAAACTCATCCACTACTTTGCATGTAAATTCTTCATTACTTCGACGAGCTACAACAGTTACAGGCGTGTTCTCGTCCAGTGTCATGACCCGGCGTCATCCAACGGCGACTACGTACCATGGGCGTGGTTAGTTGTTGACCTCCCGGCCCACGGTGGCAAGAAGCAGTGTCGCGAGCACTGTCCAACTAATGCCAAGGCTTTGCATGATCGGCATTCATCAGTAGTGCTGTGTCGCCTTCCACGGCTTTATGTTGTTACGCTGTTGGTGGGCGGCCGTGTCCAGCCCAACTGAGTCGAGTACCGGGCGCTGGTAGATGCTCCACGTCTCGGTAACTAGGAGAGCATAGGTTCGACTCTCGTTGCCGCCAGCCTACAGAAGGAAGAGTTTTGATGGCCTCACGGCGGCAGCCGATACACTGAGCTCGCTGATTCCAGGCCTGGCTTGGTCCAAACCCCGGCCTGAACCGATGGCTTTTGAGGTTCAAGTCAAGTACATGGCAAGCCAAACGCCATCGAAATATCTTGAAACGCCGGTTATTGCCGCAGATCCCTGGTCGTGACTGCGGAGCTATTAGAATGATGAAGTGCTGACCTCGCAGCTATTGGCAAGCGTTTGGATGTCGGTAACGGACCGTGCCTCGATCCCGCGCCGCTACAGCATCATTCAGGAGCAGAGTCTCAATGCCTATGGGCCTCAGCACCAAGCATCAAGGTCCACGACTTGCGCGACGCCTGAAAACGTAAGACGATGAGCGCTTCCCAGCAGTTCTTTAAAGGCCGATCAGCCTTCCCACGAATGGTTCTCCCAACTATCTTAGCTAAATTATGAAAATGATTGAACATTAAATGTTAGCTCGTAGTTAATATTAGTTATAAGTGTCAAAAGAAGCACCTTTAAATGTCAGTCATGTTGAAACCTCACACATACATGTTTCAAATGGCTCTGAGCACTATGCGACTTAACTTCTGAGGTCATCAGTACCCTAGAACTTAGAACTACTTACACCTAACTAACCAACGGATGTCACACATATCCATGCCCGAGGCAGGATTCGAACCTGCAACCATAGCGGTCGCGCGGTTCCAGACTGTAGCGCCTAGAACCGCTCGGCCACCCCGGACGGCATTAGAAATACATTAGGAGCAACTATTCAACGTCTATAGAACAAGAAAATCTCTGGACTTAGGCATCCGTCGTAATATCTAGCGCATTTCAACTATAATCAGCATTCTGGACACATTTGCATATTCGTCGCCATAAATTATTCATGTATCTCTAGAAATGAAATGCACTATGAGCTAGATAATTGGGGAGTCGTAGGGCAAGACCATCAAATAAGCATCATTTGCAGAACAACAATTTTATTAAAGTAAATCCAGCACTTTGCTCATGAAACAAGTAACAAAATAGACCAAACGATTACAACAGAATTATAAATGGCAGCAGATGCCCAGTTAGCTTCCTTCTATAATCATCCGAATGTGGATTGGTCTCAGACCCGGCACCAGTTCACAGTACAGCCTACAGGATCTGTGCAAATAGCGCAGTTGCTGGCACTTCTAAAACATATAATTGTGGTGTCTAGGAATCCTGCGTACTCGCTTCACTAAGCAAAATACGAACAAATACTGTTAATGAGTTTTATTACAATATGAAAATTACAATACTCAACTTCGCAATCAGACAGATGTGTCGAAGGCAAAGGGCGACATACAAAATCATCAATCTTCTTCAGCCGGACGGAGTGATCGAGCGGTTCTAGGCGCTACAGTCTGGAACCGCACGAGCGCTACGGTCGCAGGTTCGAATCCTGCCTCGGGCATGGATGTGTGTGATGTCCTTAGGTTGGTTGGGTTTAAGTAGTTCTAAGTTCTAGGGGACTGATGACCTCAGAAGTTAAGTCCCATAGTGCTCAGAGCCATTTGAACCATTTGAATCTTCTTCAGCATAAACAGTTCCAAGTCTGTGCTATATAGAGAGTACAAGTGAAGTGAACAGAGTTGACGCCGCTATACAAGAACCTATTCTGGAAGCTGGTATTGAACTGGGCCGTCACCAGGGTATCCTCTTCACAAAGCGGCCGCTGGTGTCGCGTTGTCGTCCTGGAAGGAGGCCCAGTCAGGGTGAGATTGGCCTACCTCTTCTCACTGACTTGTCTTCTATGTCTTTCCCGAATGGCGTGCTGGCGCTTGACTTTACACCGCAACATTCCACCCCTCCCCCCCCAAAAAAAAGCGATTGACCGTCGTCGTATATGGGAAACGACAACGGGAGGGGAGGCAGGAGTGCGGACTCTCTAGGGGACCGGAACCTGTGGCTGCAGGGGACATCAGACCTCCGGTTGAACCCCGCCACCCGCCCTTCGCTCTCGTGGAAACGTCGCCCGGAAAACGCTGAGAAGGACACGCGTCCACCTACTGAGGTATATACGAAGATGTAGAAGGCTTCGGCTGCTGCGGCGTGGGCAGGTGCAGCTCCATCGGTAGGAGGAGAGGAGACGGAGGAGGTGAAGGCTCCGTCTCCATGGGGTCGTCTCGCGATATCGTGATGACACCCTTTGACGGTGCTGTGTCCGCGGTATCCGTAAATTTTGGGGAAGAGATACAGAATGATCACCGTGCACATGACAGTGACGAATTTGATTGTGATGTCGGCGGTGCAATCCGGGCCTTTTCGCGGATGATGCTGTAGTATACAGAGAAGCTGCAGCATTAGAAAATTGCAGCGAAATGCAGGAAGATCTGCAGCGGATAGGCACTTGGTGCAGGGAGTGCCAACTGACCCTTAACATGTAATGTATTGCGAATACATAGAAAGAAGGATCCTTTATTGTATGATTATATGATAGCGGAACAAACACAGGCAGCAGTTACTTCTGTAAAATATCTGGGAGTATGCGTGCGGAACGATTTGAAGTGGAATGATCATATAAAATTAATTGTTGTTAAGGCGGGTGCCAGGTTGAGATTCATTGGGAGATTGCTTAGAAAATGTAGTCCATCAACAAAGGAGGTGGCTTACAAAACACTCGTTCGACCTATACTTGAGTATTGATCATCAGTGTGGGATCCGTACCAGGTCGGGTTGACAGAGGAGATAGAGAAGATCCAAAGAAGAGCGGCGCGTTTCGTCACAGGGTTATTTGGTAATCGTGATAGCGTTACGAAGATGTTTAGCAAACTCAAGTGGCAGACTCTGCAAGAGAGGCGCTCTGTATGGCGGTGTAGCTTGCTGTCCAGGTTTCGAGAGGATGCGTTTCTGGATGAGGCATCGAATATGTTGCTTCCCCCTACTTATACCTCCCGAGGAGATCACGAATGTAAAATTAGAGAGATTCGAGCGCGCACGGAGGCTTTCCGGCAGTCGTTCTTCCCGCGAACCATACGCGACTGGAAGAGGAAAGGGAGGTAATGACAGTGGCACGTAAAGTGCCCTCCGCCACACACCGTTGGGTGGCTTGCGGAGTATAAATGCAGATGTAGATGTAGATGTAGAAGTGATAGACATGCGCCCACCGTCTGCTGCCGGTCAAAACCCTGAAAAACACAGAGTCATGTGGCTTGAAGCGATACAATCGGCCTTCCTTACGTGCCGGATGCTGCGGAGGGTGGAGCCATGTGGAGCAGTGCGAGAAGGCGGCTACAGTGAAGCAGTTCCGACGGTGATGGTCCGTCTCGTGGATGCGAACGATAGGCGGCGAGAAAGAGCAGCAATGCGTGATCCCTAGCGTGTGCGGTGCAAAGTTTGGCCGTCAGTTGCGTGAAGGTTCTGACAAAACGTTCCGCTTTGCCGTTTGACTGTGGGTGGAACGGTGCACTAATTACGTGCTTTATATCATTGTATTCACAGAATGTTTCAAATTTATTTGACGTGAACTGAGGCCGTTGTCCGACACTATGACTTCAGGGAAACCTTCGAGGCAAAAAATAAAGGATAACGCTTGAATTGTGTTACGTGACGCTGTCGAGTTCATTGGCACAGCAAAATGACACTTGGTATAAGAGTCAACCACAACCAACCAACGAATGTTCAAAAAAGGTCCCGCAAATCGTATGTGTTGCCATGGGGACTGCGACTTAGGCCATGCAGAGAATTTTTATGGTTGAGCGGACTGATTTTCCGCACGTGCGTGACACTGTGACATCATCTGTTCTATTTGGGGGTCCATATCCTGCCAAGTACAGTGTCGACTCGCTAAGTGTTTCTTACGAAGAGTCTCCCAGTGTCCCTGGTGAGGTAACTGCAACACTTCTTTTTGTAAAGCTTTGAGGATCAACGCACGTGACTGTGCACTGTCATTCTGAACAAGACTCACACCTTTCTGTATGGCGAGGCTGTGCCGACGTTCAAACTGTCAGCGAACTACAGAGTTCTTTACGTTATGCAATGAACGAGGCCAAGATGTTAGAATGTGTTTTAGCAGAATGTTCAAATTGGAATCAACTTTCATGGCCTGTGTTATTTTCCTATAGTTCAGAGGAAAGGATTGAAGCAATTCAGAATCCTGAGCATCGATGTGACAACAAGAAGCGTCAAAGTCTGTATCAGGGCCGATCGGAAAACGGGCAAGTGTGTCCGCATTACCACGTTAAGTCGTCGGAAGATACACAATCTCGTACTGGTACTGAGATAACAACAAAGCCCATCTTTGAAATTTCTGGCCAGTTCATACAGGAACCGGCTTCATTGGACGAAACAAGAACTGCAATGACTTACGATTCGTTACTAAGTAGAATTTCTGCCACACAAATAGTGGTGGAATTTGGTGACACCACACACAACAGCCAATGATTCTTTCTCTATTTGTGAATAGTTACACTGAGCTTTGGACAACACTTTTGATGGAAAGCAATAGGCCTGTCTTTATTACCAATTCTGTGTGAAAGCACCGCACCGATTCTGTAAGAGGAAGCGTCAACTTGGAACACAACTGGTTTGTCAGGATCAAATGGGTAAGTGTCAATCACTTGTGGGTTGACTGTAGACTTAAAGTCAACAGAGAGGCAAATGATACCTGAAGGTTTGGGGAGCAAAACCAGTGGACTTGTCCACTGACTGAATGGGCGCTACAGCTCCACTGTCTCGCAATTCTTTAAGTTCAGCAACCAATTTGTCCTGTAATGCAATGAGAACAGTTCTGGCCCCGTAAAATTTCTGCTGAGCATTGTCTTTTATAGTAATATGTGCAACAAAATTGGTAGTCTTGCCTAAACCTTCAGAAAAGAGTTCAGGGAATTCTTTCAGCTCTGTCTTTGGCATTGAATGCAGTTACTGACAAGACGTTGTCCTGAATATGAAAGCGAAACAAATGAAACGATTCAAGGCCAAATATGTTCTCACAATAGCGTGATTGTAGCACAGTGAAAGTCAGAGTTCACGTATGCGAGTGATACATGGCAGACGAAGTACATTTTCCGAGAATGAGAATGTCTTGTCCATTATAAGCCGTCAGGTGTGTGCTAGTTTTAGACAGATATGGGAAACCTAACTGTTCGTAAGTGTTATGATTCAGCAATGTAACAGAGGCACCGATGTCCAACTGAAATTCCACACGTTTTCCAATAATACGCAAATAAACAAAAATTTTGTTGGACTCGCGTAGCACTGAAGAAACTGTTTGCTTGATAGTTTTGCTAATGCTTGCATCAGGCTTTGAATGCACTGCTTTGATTACATGTGCCTTCTGACCAAATTTTTGTGAGCGGGCAGAGTTCTTGTTTGTGCCGTTGCAAACATACAGATTGTAGATGACCTTCCTTGCCACAAGCGTAACACTGTGCTTGTCTGGACGGACACTCTCGATGTTTGTGCTGTGAATAGCACTGAGGGCATGACTTAATTCTGCTCGCCTGTTTAGAGAACTGTTTACGCGACGTGGCGTGTGCGAGTGTTGCTGCCTACTGGGCGAGTCCTAAGCAAGGGAGGACTCCACCGCCGGCCGCGGTGGCCGAGCGGTTCTAGGCGCTTCAGTCCGGAACCGCGCGACTGCTACGGTCGCAGGTTCGAATCCTGCCTCGGGCATGGATGTGTGTGTTGTCCTTAGGTTAGTTAGGTTTAAGTAGTTCTAAGTTCTAGGGGACTGATGACCTCAGAAGGTTTAAGTAGTTCTAAGTTCTGGGGGACTGATGACCTCAGAAGTTAAGTCCCATAGTGCTCAGAGCCATTTGAACCATTTTTTTGAGGACTCCACCACACAAATTGGTTGCTGCTCAAATTTATTGCCCGCTACGGAAACTGAATCATACTGATCTAAAATTTGCACTACATGCTGGAATGATGGATCGGACTGTTGCTAAATCTGTTCGCTAAGTTTGACATCAATGACACGCAACTTAACATCGGAGTATAAAGCACCATAAGCACATTTGAATTTGGATTTCCTCATCATACCCTGCAAATCTGTTACCCACTCGCCATGAGTTTGTTCTGACCATTTCTTGCAATGAAAGAATTGGTAACTAGCTGCTACCACATTCACTTGTTGGTCATAATATCTAGTTAGAAAATCTGCAACCTGATCTTAGGAGCCGGCCGCTGTGGCCGAGCGGTTCTACGCGCTTCAGTCTGGAACCGCGCTGCTGCTACGGTCGCAGGTTCGAATGCTGCCTCGGGCATGGATGTGAGTGATGTCCTTAGGTTAGTTAGGTTTAAATAGTTCTAAGTCTAGGGGACTGATGACCTCAGATCTTAAGTCCCATAGAGCTTAGAGCCATTTGAACCATTTGATCAAAGGAAACTTCACTCAAAGTGGCGTTAAGGAAAAATTTCTGAATGAGGCAAAATATTGCACTTGATACTGCTGACAAAAAGTGATGTAGTTTTACAGTACCTGATACTTTGTGAGGAATGATGTGGGCTTAATACTATAGCAAACAGTCGAGCGATTCGGCTTCTTTTTCGTTAAACTGACGAAAAGGCGGTATGGCACTGGGAGCTACAGTTATGGCCCGTGGCGCAGCATTAGGCGTTTGGTTCGCCAGTAATTGCTGTACCTTGTTTAGCAGTGTTGCTATCTCCTGCGTCTGAAACTCAAACATCTGCGTTAGTTGCGTTGCATTTATCACCTGAAGCTGAGGCACTTGACCAGGGGGTGGGAGAGTTGGGGTGCTCATTTTGGAATAACAAATCCAATTAACAGACAATACAAGCAATAACAACAAGCATACAAGCAAAGAAAATTTCTGCAACCCCTACCCCAAAACAGTGAACAGAAAAAACACTATACTGTTAAAACATGTAAAACACCCCCTCCCCCCTACAAAGAAACGACAAGATAGAATTAAGGTGCAAGCAAAACACAAAAGCCCACAACAAAACATAATTGTGTCAGCTAGACAAACATTCAAACAAATAGTATTAATGAGTTTTATTACAATATGAAAATTACCATTCTCAACTTTGCAATTACAGAGATATGTTGCAAGCAAAGGGCGACATACAAAATAATAAATCTTCTTCAGCATAAACAATTCCAAGTCTGTGCTACATAGAGAGTACAAGCGAAGTCAACTGAGTTGACACCGTTATATAAGAACCTATTCTTGAAGCTGCTATTGAACTGGACCGTCACCAGTCGGTTGCGGCGCTTATGTCCTCTTCACATAGGGACTGCTGCTGTCGCGTTGTCGTCCTTCGATTGCCCGACCTATTCTCATTGCCTTCTCTTCCCTGTCGTTCTCCGCAGGAGTGCCGGCATTTCACTTTACGCCGTAACGTAAATAAATACATTTAACAAATACAATAACCATTTTACAAAGCGAGCAGATTTTCCCAAGTTTCCCTCATTAATCGCGTGGCCTGCCCCGGGAAAATATTTAAAATAACCTTTCTTGATACTAATAAATAATCTAAACTTCACAGATAAGAAAAAGATCGGATCAAAACAATCGTAATTGTATCTGACGCCAACATCTATTAACCTTTCAATGGTAAACTACCAATAACAAGTCCTGGTAAACCTTCTACAAACGTTATAAAGGCAGGTTCAAACTTGCAAGAAACAATACTGATCACCGAAGTCTAACGAAATAGGATCAAGCAAAGATACAGCACCAATTAAGACAAGTTAACAAAAGCTCACATAATAAAAATCTTAAAAGACACGCATTCAATGAGCAAAATCAGACCAACTCCACCATTCTGATTTATTGTCCCTGTCCACTCCGACAAAAAAATGGTTCAAATGGCTCTGAGCACTATGGGACTTAACATCTGTGGTCATCAGTCCCCTAGAACTTAGAACTACTTAAACCTAACTAACCTAAGGACATCACACACATCCATGCCCGAGGCAGGATTCGAACCTGCGACCGTAGCAGTCGCGTGGTTCCGGACTGAGCGCCTAGAACCGCTAGACCACCGCGGCCGGCTCCACTCCGACACTCAGACCAACAATACTCAACTTTGCAATTACAGAGATGTGTTGCAAGCAAAGGGCGACTTACAAAATAATAAATCTTCTTCAGCATAAACAATTCGAAGTCTTTGGTACATAGAGAGTACAAGCGAAAGTGAATCTTCGTAATAACAAGAACAAATAAACGGGCAAAATAAGGCATTTCACATTTAACAATAAATAGTTCACTCTTTTCCAATCTGTCGGAAAAAAATAGCAAACAGCACGTAATAAATTTAGCTGTGGCTCAGTGAGAAGCGAGGTCCGATAAATATGTCAAGGTCAGCTCCGCGATCCAGGTGCACAGCAACAGGCAATGTTCATCAAGTTTAGTTCTTTTGGTTGCACAGCTGCTGCTCAAAGTGGCAATTGCTACACCAATCATCCTCTGGCTGCGTCCCCCCATCCGACATTTCCTTCACACCATACACGGCTGCCGCTTCGCTTCCTGTGCACACTTCCTGTGCACACTTGCACAGGCCCCGACACCAGCGTCGTACATCTGGCCACGCGCTGCTCTGAAGACGCTACCCAACTCTTCAACTGGGAGTGGTGTCAGCGCTCTTGTTGCCAGATGGAACCTTTATTCTTAACCAACAGATTGAGCTTCTACCACGCGAGCCTGATATATCTGTAAAACGCTCAGAACTCACCGCGCACGCCCTCTGTGACGCCACATGCGAGGCCGTTGCTTGGTAACGGTCAAACGGCGTAACCACGCACAATATTGATAAGAGCTGACAGAGCTCACAACTAAAAGGCTGTAATGACACAGAATTTTAGTGAAGCACTGTTATTAACAATATTTTTTCTTTTAAGATACTGTATGTTTCCATAACTAATCTTGTTAGTATTTTTGGTTTCATAATCTGTAAAAAACTGACAACCTTAGGTTGCTCTATACTTTAGTTGACAATTGTCCTAGAGACCATGTCAAAGAGTCCAATTTGCCTCACGGGGTCTAATGAAGTGATGTACTCGTTTTTCTTAGTTTTATTTAATTACGTTTAAATTAACATTACGTTGTATTGTAAAATGTTAACTTTTACTGTTGGAAATATCAAACTGATTAAAATATTCCATGTTTTATGCAATGGTCGTATGAATTTCTGTAACAATCACCGTTTTGTCCCCATCTTCAGAGGACATCTTCAATGGAGGTTGTGGCTTTCTTGAAGACACACAACAGCCAGGCAGTGGCGTGCCAAGGTGTGCATAGCACCTTCGAAAAAGCAGCAGCCTCCATTGCCCTTCACAGATGGGGGTGAAACATTCGGTTTTAAAAAGATTCATCCGATCACGACGTAATAGCTCAGAATGTTTTAATAAGCGTAGGTTGCTATAACCCTCTCAAGCGCCCGAAGTTTTTCCAAACTTCGAGCTTGGTCACCGAACTTTTCTACGTCTGCTTGTTCTGTGCACTAGGTCCATGTCTCAAAGCTCCTGTACTGTTTCTCCTGGGTGGACTTGGGTTTAAAAAAACTTGTAAACTAAATATTACGATGAATTTTATAAATAATCGACAAGTACGCCAAAGAAGATGAGACAGAACTACAATGGACATGTTATTCCATGGACTCTTGCGCTTCTATGCATGAACTATCTTTCCTTTGTCATTCGTTTATCTTATCTACTTGGATTCGGACCTAAGAGGACGTTCTTGTGTAAAGCTCATCTTGCTGTACCAGCTGATAATGTAAGTTGTACTTAAAACCCGAAAAATACAATGGTTATTTTGTCAAAAGAAATTGTGTATCTGGTCAATCTGTTGTTTGTTTGATACCTGTATTGCCTTAAGTAGATATGGGCCTTAACAAAGAATTTTCATTGTTAGGCGCCATCTTAGAAAAATCTTTAACATTTTTCTTTTAGCTCATCTACGAGACGTGCCGACGGTTAAGACGACTTTATTTCAGATCTCTCGAGACCGGAGGCAGCTACTAATAATTTAACAATTTTATTTACAGATTTTCTTTGTATAACAAGATACCATCCCAGGCAGAAAAGGTCTGTTTACAGGATTCCAGTTCCATTATAGGATTTTATTTGTAGATGATACTCTTGTTATCTTATATTGGGGAATCGAGACGAAACCACGATAAGTTACGTATTACAGTAGTGTTCATCGAACAGACTTGGAAAATATTCTCTGCTGCAATAAGCACACGACTTCTCACGAACCTGGAATAATATCCATAGTGTTGGGAAATAAGAAAAGGGCAATTAATTGTCAACGATTACGTAACTACCCTGAGAACTGAGCTAGTTACTGAGTGCTTATACACGTCGTGCTAAATTAAACAACATATTACACTGTTAATAATTTTCCTACATTAGTTATTGCTCTTTCATGCTAAGCCATTGCATTAATGTGTGTTTGTTTTTTGTATAAGTCGCGGCTCATATTTTATTTTATTACATTAGACACCCTCCCCTCCCCCTCCCCCCTTCCCACCCTGTACCAACAAAACAAGAACTGCGGTTACGAGGCACTGACCTTTTGTCACGTATACAGCATTTGCCTCTTGGAACCTGACGCCTACATGCAGCCGAGGTTTGACAGTCAGTCGCCTTTTGTGACCTCACAATCAAATGGTTCAAATGGCTCTGAGCACTATGGGACTTAACAGCTATGGTCATCAGTCCCCTACAACTTAGAACTACTTAAACCTAACTAACCTAAGGATAGCACACAACACCCAGTCATCATGACCTCACAATCGTCAGGTCGTGGGTGACACTTCTTCTACGAAGTTGTACAAGCACTGGGCTTCTCTAGTTGCACGGTCTCATAGGTACAACACGATTAACTTGATTAGGGGAGAAAGAACGCCACCAGAGTCAAATTCCATGGACAATAATCATTTTTTGAATGTTACTAACTGTAACAGTGAACAGATGGTACCTGCAAATGCAATGATGAACAAAAACATCGATGAGCATCCGTACCGTGTGATCGTTAAGTGGTCCAGTAACCATCGCCTCAATCACCACTGTTCACTGCACTGTAGTAACGGGCTGGGAATAATCACACTGAAAGCATGGGGAATGTCACTAGAGTGACGAGTTGTGATTTGCGTTGAAAACTCCGATGCGCGGTATGAGTACTTCAGAAATCAAATGTGATGATGCATTCCGCTTGCCAACAGAGTACTATTCAGGCAATTGGTGTAGGTATTCACTTGTTTGCAATAAATGTCATTCGGTCCCTGAATCGTCCTACATTCAGGTTATGTACATTCTTTACTCACTTCCACAGGCAACATTTATCTTCAGTAAGACAGTGCACCGCTCATCGCTCCCGAGTTCTGACAAAAGTTTGACAGACACTATATGGACAGAAAACATACACATGTACTTAAATACTCCGCAGGCCACAGTACAGTGTATGGCGGAGGGTACATCTTACTAATATTATCGATTGTCTTTCCTGTTCCATTCGCGTATTGAGCAAGGGTACAATAGCTGTTCCTTTGCCTGGCTACCGTCTTACTCTCCTGAACCCTAGACAAGACATATTACGGTGGCAACATAATTGTTGTACAGTCTCTTTCGGATACAGGTTCTCTAAATATGCCCAACAGGATTTGAACATACGGCATAGCTTCCCAGATACGTAAGTGGCTCGAAGACTTCTTAAGTAACAGAACTCAGTATGTTGTCCCCAATGGCGAGTATTCATCAGTGACAAGATTACTGTCAGGTGTGCCCCAATGAAGGATGATAGGATCGCACTCATTCTCTAGGTACATAAATGATCTGGCGGACAGGGTGAGCAGCAATCTGCGGCAATTTGCTGAAGATACTGCGGTGTACGGGAAAGTGTTTCTGGTTGGTACGATGAATGGCAACTAGCTGTAACTGCAGAAAAAGTAACTTAATGCAGAAAATAAAATAACTTAATGTTGTCAGAAATATTTTGCCCTTTATTCTGAACATGTCCGGATTTACGAAGGTGTGCCACGTTTTACATCTCGCTAAAAATCATTTATAGACAAAATATACTCCAAATTGTAGCGAGCAACTGCGCTAAGAAAATTATTAAATACATTGACTGCTACAATGTACAACAAAAATTTCCGTGAATCTTTACAATAAGAGAGGAGGAGAAGCCAACAACAGGAGCAGTCATATAATGAAAATAAGGATGAAGTCCTATTTCACTACCCTTTTTCCGAGAAATAATTACAGGGATAAAATACACTTTTCCATGAATCATCTGCTGACAAATTGTTCCCGCAATGCTTCACATGTAAACGTTCTGCATTCGTAATCTCCACTAGAGCGCCCACAGAACACCAAAGATAAAAAAATGTTTACACCAAACTGCACACTGGGTCATCCGAAACTAAACAAGCGTATTTGCTCCTTTTACCTTGTAATTCTATTGGTTATTTTTTTTTTCGGAGCTAGCTGTCCTTAACGAAGGAGGTTAGTCTCCAACGGCAAGTGAACTCTCACACTCTCTCGGAATTTTGCCTTTACAGCACCAACTCCCACGAATTTTGAAAAAAATATTTCGGGTAAACCCTAGGTACTTTTTGCCGTATATCCGAATCTGCAATAGTATTGAGGGGTTCCTTTTTGGAGATAAAAAGTTGACCTCCAAGAGGGGGTGGGAGTGTTGGGGGTGGCCAGCTGTAACACAAACAGATGTCCTCTCTGAAAATATTAACTTTCTTCTGTAACATCTTTTTATGCTTTGCCTATTTTGGGAATTATTTAGTTGTTCCAAGTTAAAACAGTCATTCATACAGCGGGTGATTCAAGAGTAACTGAACACACTTCGTGGATGTAATGTGTACATCAAAATAAGAGAAAACTGTTAAATAAAGTTTTGTCTGAAATTACTTTATTTCTGAGTAATGATGCACAATGCCGTCTGTGGTAGGCATTGATCGTGGGCCACTACAGGCTTTTGGCGTGTCATGTTCTCCTGTATATCGACTGATGTTGCTTTGTACACCTCTCTACACTGCTCGATTGAATCTGGCACGAAATGCCTTTGTTTACTTGACTTTGAGAGACCGTTGTACTCAACGGTGCTATTATAGCGTAACGGTATCAGACGTACTATGTACATTCATTATGTCGTTAGTTCAAAACTGCAGTCGTTGTGTACGGTACGATGGCGTACTCAGACAATGAATACCCGGATATGCACCACCTCAGCCGCGCAGAAGAAGGCAATGCACGTGTAGCAAGACGACGGTACATGGAAATGTTTCCAAACAGAAGATTACCAAACCATTAGACTTTCACTGCTGTGGGCAGGCATTCGTGGTGCTCCACCATTAGGTCTCCTTAACCATATAGAGTGGGGGTTGATAACATGCTGGAGATCAGACAATAACTACCCGCCATATAAATGCCACTGTGGGGGTTCCTCACCATTTCACCTGCAGAACGTACAGGAGCTGAAACCCGTAGATTACCCTACATATTTCAGAATTTCTGTCAGTGGTTCCTCTTGAGCCATACTGCTGATCCACTGTTCGGTCGGATACTGTTCATGGATGAAAGGTATCGTGAACCCCCATAATATGCAGGTAAGGCCAAATGAGAATCCTCGCGTAACATCGTTTAGCATTGGGTAATTTGGTGTGGTATAGTAAACATTCGGTTATTTGGATCGCATGTCATTCCACAGAGTCTGACTGGAAGAGTGTATCGACAGCTTTTGGTACGTGAGTTGAGTGGTCTGCTTCATGATGTCCCACTCGCTACTGGAACCAACGTATTACGATTTATGCGCGACGGTACCCTTGCACATTTCAGTCGGGATTCAAGAGAGTATCTCAGTGTTGCTTATTCCGGTGAGTGGATAGGTCGTGTGAAACACGTGTGTATTCAGTAGCAGCGATGGCGAGACATGACATAATCTCTGACCAGAGAGTTATTTATCGTTGCTAGTCTGCGCTTGACCGCGCGAAAGTAGTCGAGTTGCGAGGCAGTAGTTGTACGTAGCGAGTCGCGAGAGCATGTAGTTCGTTCGTGCCAGTAGCGCGCGAGAGACAGTCGGAGTTGTGTGTGAGGAGTCGGCGGGCGTCGACATGGGTCTCTGGTCAAGATTCAGGACGAGGTATATTTTTAAATAAGGTAATGAAGCAGCATTGCGCACATGTGATAATGTAATGTATCTTAACTGTAATTAATTTGTTCAAGAATTGCTCCAATAATAATTTTGTTCTGAAAGCAATTTTTTAAGAAAATAATCATTACAATTGAAACAATATTTCCTTTGCTTTTCCTCCCAGAATCAATTTATCAGGTTGATCTTAACGTTAATTTTGTGGGGAATTAATATTTTTGCACATTGTTATTATCATTGAGTTTTACTACTGTGGGAAGCTAACATTTGGGTCTATTTGCAATTCTATTGAATTCTTTTCATTTTTGTATTTTTGCGGGGAGGTTACACTTGGCGACATCCGGTCCAGGATCGTATTTCTTTGAGAATCTTCTGAAAAGTAGTCAGATATCTGCTCTTATTTACTTAATATAATTAGCATTTGGCGCAACGCTTTTACTAATTTTATGACTCTTTCCTCAGATCATCGGCAATTCGTTGCTCTGTTGTATTTGTGTTTGTTGCTTTTTGCATTGTGCTTATTTCATTTGTGAATAATTATGACTATTGTAAAAATGCCGCGAAAGACTGTGAATAGTGTATTGCGAAGTATAATGAATGAAATTACCGACTTAAACAACTTCACCGATAGTACTTGTGACACGCAGCGTAATGATGACAATCCTGCGTACACTGACAATCGGTGCGTTTCAACCACCAATAATTATTTTTATCTTAATGATGAACAAACGAACTCAATTGTCTCTTCCGTTAATTTGACGACAATTGATGACGTGGGAAGCTCTATTGTAATGAGCACTGCCCAGCTTAACACACCTGGTTTGAAAAATTCAAGTGACGAACAGACAAATTTGTCTAATGAAAATGAACAGGATACACAAAATAGGACGGATTTATTTAATTCCGAAATAGTGACCGACAGTGTACATTTGAGTGGCAAACAATTTTGCAAATTACAGAATGACCAAATGGTCACACAGAATGCTACAATCGCAGGTACGGCACTAAACAGCATAGAGAATAGAAATGGTGATTTTGATTTGGAACAAATTATGGCAAGATTGCTACAACAACAATTTAGTGAACAGAACAAAAAATTTGATAAAATTAATGAAAAACTAGACAACAATGATGAAGATCTTAAACAACTTAGTGAACAGGTCAGACAACAGAGTGAAGATAACAAACAAAATAACGAAAAACTCAAACAATACTTTAATGAAAAATTAGACAACAATTCCAGAAAGTTAAATGAAAAATTAGACAACAATTCCAGACAGTTAAATGAAAAATTAGACAACAATTCCAGACAGCTTAGTGAACAAATTAGAGACGTTGCTGCACAATGTCATGATACTAAGGAACAGTTGCGCGAGGAAATTGAGGCTTGTTCAAAAAAAAAAAATAGCGAAGAAATTAGATCTGTTGCGCAAGAATTAAGGGAAATGCAAACAGCTGCAACAGAAACACTTAGAGACGAAATTAGTGGAGTCGCTAAACAATGCTCTGAAAAAGCTACACAATTACGCGACGAGTTTAAAGCAATGACAGCAAAACTTTTGCGGACAATGGATGCAAAGATAGACGCGAAATTCGACCAACAGAACACACAGATTGACGAGCGCTTTAATCACCACATACAAAACAGTGATACGCGTTTCCGCAAATTTATTCAGGATCAAAATAAAGTAAAACGTCAAGTCATGGAAACAATCACTGCACAGAGGCAGGAAGACAAACGTAAATTGTTCGCGAAAGCAAAGACATACGTAGACAACAATATTGCTACAGTGTCCGACAAAATTAATACTATCGAACAATTGAACACCGAATTACGTGATGAAATTTCTGTTCTTAAGTCAAAAACATATACACACACAGTAGATATTCAGACAGTGACAGACAGATTTGAACAATTAGAACTAACACAGGATTGCGATGTCATCAAAGCTGACGTTAAAAAATTGAACGAAACCACACGTAAATTACAAAAACAGATTAATACTTCTGACACTAAAACCGATGATCAGGTAAAAATACTGACTGAAAAATGTGATGAACTGGCCAGTCGTATTGATGTTATTGAAAGTAATAATGAGAGCAAATCAGACGATACTGCACCGATTTCATTTAATCAAACACCTGAATTCCAAAATTTACAGCAGACAATTAATGAGATAGATTCATCTAATAACACATTGCGTAGAAAACTGTCAAGTTTACAGCAAGAAGTAACAGAGATGAAAAGTATTTCAGTTAATAACACATCACAGCAGATGCCACTTTGCGAACATTTTTCAGACTCACGCAGCGCGTATAATTTGAATAATCTACAGAGAGTACGGGACTTAGATTCAGAACAGACACAGACAAATAGATTCTCTTACAATCCTGAAACTGTTCCGTCATACAGAGACGATAATTTCGATTACAAACATTTTCTATCAGTGAGAAAATTTAAAGTGTTTAAAAATGACAGAACACAGATTCATCTGCTAGATTGGATACAACAATTTAGCTTTGCTTTTCCACCGACTTGGCCCGTTACGCATAAACTTGAATTTATTTGCAGTTTTTTGGAAGGCGAACCGGCAACTCGTATGAGACCGACCGCGAGACAATGCTATTCGGTAGAAGAGTTTCAGAATGCTTTTCTGTCAGTGTATTGGTCGAAGGCGACACAACACGGAATTAAAGATCAGTTAATTAGCTTACCAAATTATGAGAACTCAAATTTTCACAGTGTGACGCAATTTTTGAGCACATGGTGCAACAAAATCAGTACCTAAGTGAACCGTACAGTGAATCTGCACTTATTCAATTATGTATCTCTAAATTACCACGATCATTAAGAGTGTCACTTCTAACGGGTCAGCAAAAGGAAAACATTTCAGCGTTCAGAGATCTGTTACAGCTCTTGGAAGTACAACAATCTGATTATTCCTTTGTAAACAAAAATTTTTTATATAATAACCAAGGTCAACAAACATACAGTAATTACGATCAGTCACGTAATTTCAATAGTAAAAGTAACAGACGCTTTAGGAACGACAACCACCAGAACTTTAATAACAGGCAAAATTCTAATTATCAATATCGTCAAAATTTTCAGTAACAGGAACCACCTTTTAGTAACAATAGACGTTTTCCACCACAACAGCATGAAAGTCAGTCGGTTAGCATACCTAACCAACAACTGAATGCACAAGGTCAACCTAACTTTAATGTTTCGCCGCGTGAACGTATAGTCCCTGGTACAACAAATAGTAACGCACGGCAGCAAAGGAATAACTATGTACAGAAAACACAATACTTCAATTCCTATCGCAATGCACCGTATAGGAATGACTATTACGACAGACGTAAAAATAATGAGCACAATTATCCGCGTACGTATAATAACAGTTGGTCTTACGAACAGCAAAATCATCCGCAAGAACATATTCTCATGAATGAACCCGACAGTAGGTATCATCCAGAGCGTAATACGTCTGGAAGAAATAATAGAACAGTTCAAATAGTCGAAATGCCACAGAATCGTCCTGACAATAATAACACGTCAGATAGAATTTGACTAGATACTGTACAGGTCGCATCTTCCAGTAATACAAGCACTACTTTAGACACGCAGAATGTAGTTAACGAAAATGTAATTACTTTTGACGATATCAGAGACACTCTTTTGCAGGAAAGACCAGTTGTTCAAAAAACCATTTCACATCCTGTTATCGAAATTAAAATAGGTTCATCGAAATTTTCAGCAGTAATCGATTCCGGATCACCTATGTCAGTAATAAAGGAAGAAACTTTCAACGAGTGTAATAGGGAGAATACCTATCCTACATTACCATTAGGCAAAACGAAAGTAAAAGGAGCAATATCGAGTAAAGGAGTAGACGTTAAATTTCAGACACATTTATCATTTTGTATTGCAGGTCATACTTTTCACTCAAATTTTTGGATTGTTCCTTTATTGACAACAGACGTTGTTTTAGGTACGAACTTTCTGGTATAACACGACGCAGTTATTGATTTTCAAAATTCCTGTTTAATGTTGAAGGATGAAAATGTGCAATTGGCTTTAGAATTTCAGCACTCATTATCTGCAGAAGAACAGATAATTAATCGCACAGAGGTCATTTCCGTATCACGTAACATAGACTGTAATTCCACATTGTTCACAGATACGTACGTACATAACTATAACACTCCAGACGAAGCCGACTACGACGTAATGCAGATGATTTCTGATAAAGTTAAACAAAGCAGTGCAAATACAGACGACGAACGCACGCAACTACACAAAATTCTTTTACAGCAAGCTCTAGTTTTCGACAACATTCCTGGTACTATGTCCGGATTTATGTATGAATTTCAAGTGAAACAGCACGATACATTTAAAGCTAAACATTATCCCATTCCATATATCCACGGAGAACAAGTTAGAAAAGAGTTACAAAATATGCTCGACCAAGGAATTATTGAACCAGCAGTTAGTCCGTACATAAACCCGCTACATATTGTTAAGAAAAAAGATGGGTCACTTCGCCTCGTACTTGATTCGCGTCACATCGATGACATAATTATTAATGAAACAGATCGACCACAGACACTAGAGGAACTTCTACAGAAATTTCATGGTACTGCTATTTATTCCACACTAGATTTGAAATCGGGATTTTGGCAAATTCAACTTCATCCGAATTGCAGAAAGTATACAGCTTTTCTCTGTTTTGGCGACTGTTATCAAGTTTGTAAATTACCGTTTGGATTAACTTTTTCTTCAGCAGCCTTTATTCGCGGTTTGAACACAATACTTCCGACAGAACTTAAAGACAGAATTACGACGTACGTAGACGATATTCTTATTGCAGAAGCTAACTGGACTGAACACAATCTGATTCTAGAACAACTGTTGCGAACTTTTCATGGTCAAGGACTTACAGTTAATCTTAGTAAATCGCACTTTGGCAAAACTTCTATAAAATTTCTTGGACATGTAATTTCAGCAGAAGGCATTGCGCCTGATCCGGAAAAACTTCAAGCTCTGCGTGATATTACTGTTCCTACGACGAAGAAACAACTACGCAGTTTTTTGGGCTTAATTAACTTTTTTCGTAAATTTATTCATCATTCTGCTTTAGACACACCTGGATTATAACAATAAACAGGTAAAAACAGTATTTGGTCCTGGGATAAGCAAGCACATTCTGAATTCATGAACCTGAAACATGCTTTGTTGAATGCACCACTTTTATCACACCCAGATCTTACCAGAAATTTTTCCATTGCCACCGACAGTTCCAACACCGCTTTAGGGGTACATATTTTTCAGGAAATTGAAGAAGATGGCTCAACAGTAATTAAAAACATCGCATTTGCAAGCCGCATTCTGTCACCTGCGGAACGAAATTATTCTGTTACAGAACTGGAAACGTTATGTGTTGTTTGGGCTTTTACGAGATTTAGGCACTTTCTTTATGGCAGACATACCACCGTTTACACAGATCACAGAGCGATACAATTCTTACTTTCGGCTAAATTCACTCACGACAGATTAAGCAGATGGAAGCTTTATTTACAGGAATTTAATTTTACAATAGTTCACATTCCCGGTACGCAAAATGTTATAGCAGACGCACTATCTCGTTCTCTCAGCAACAATCAGCAAGACGTCGGAACCAACTTCTGCAAAGCAAATTTCAGGGTCATGTACATTCAACAAGTTGCATTTGAAAATTTTATTTCATCGTCATTACAGGACATAGCAAAAGAGCAAAATAAAGACAACGTGTGGAAAGAAGTTAAACACCTTTTGCAAGATAAGAATAATGTTACGATTAGGAACCATTACACTGTACGCAATGACATTCTGTTTCGCCGCTCTCATCCTGACAGCAATAATTGGTTATTATGCATTCCTGACGAACTGGTTAACAAATTAATCTGGTACACTCATTTAAGTTACGCACATTACGGAGCCAGAAAATGTTTTCTTATACTGAGACAGAACTGTTATTATACCAACATGGAGAAACGTATACGACGAGTTTTAGCGTCATGTAAAATTTGCCAGAAAGCTAAGTCAGACACCACCTCACATATTCCTCCATTATATCCCATTGTACCTGTTAAATTAAGACATATGGCCGCAGTAGACATTTTTGGTCCGATTCCGAGAACTAACAGAGGTTTTTGCTACATCTTTGTCGCTGTCGAAGTCACTTCAAAATTTGTTACTTTCACTCCGTTACGAAAAGCTACTGCTAAAACCGTTTCGAAAGCATTTGTAAAACATTTTCTATTTCATGTATGGCATGTGATGAGAGTAATTGCCGATAATGGATCACAATTTCGTTCTGCTATATGGACACGCATGTTACGAGCTAGAAACATTTCTCCGATCTATATATCCAAGTACCATGCTTCTTCGAACCCTTGTGAACGATTAATGAAAGAAATTGGTAAACTGTATAGAATATACTGCCACAAAAGACATATTGATTGGGACACACACATATTCTCATTCCAAGATGTAATTAATTCCATTCCAAATGAATCCACTATGCTATCTCCGTCTGTTATACTGAAAAATATTGAACCACCTAACAAAATTAAAGAATTAGTAACATTTCCTACATCTCGTCGGCTACGACACCGTGAAATAATTGACATTGCACTGAACAACATCAAACGTGCCGCAGAGCGCCGGAGAAGACAGCAAAAACAGGTTTGTACACGCCGAGACTTTCACATTGGACAGAAGATATTAGTACGTACACACTATTTATCCAGCAGAATAAAAGGTAAGTGCATTAAATTTGAACTTCTATACGCAGGTCCATATCGGATTCGCAGCATTCCTCACCCCAATGTTGTACACGTCGAAACTCTGAGAACCAGAAAAAGTAAAGGCAACCACCATGTCTCTAACATTAAACCCTTTATTGAATTAAGACACTTTATGATTTAACATGCTATAATGCCATTTACACATTTTATGACTATTTCTGCAATTATCTTAACGTGACTACCTATTGATGATTATCGTATTTTTTTCTTGGCAAGTGCCCGGCAAGGTAAGGTTAGCAGGTCGCTCTTCTTGTCGTTACACATCAGACCGTGCATATTTTTTCAGATGAACTTACACATTTTATGACTACTTATGCAATTATATTCACATGACTATTTATTGATGATTATCGCTTTTTTTTCTTGGCAAGTTGTCATCATTTGTTTATGTATGTACGATTGTTTTCATGTTTTGTTTGTATGCACTATGAAATGGTTAAGATATAACAAACACCAGTTGACTTTGACATTTTTTTTTGCCCTATGACATCTCAAGATCGTGACTGTTTTACATTTTTTTTTTTTTTTTGCTGCTGCATTGTGATATTCTGTGTACACTTTTTGCATCTGAACACTGTCAATGTCTTTGACATATTACGTTTTCTGTCATGTTATGCTGTATGTTCAACTATGTTACTATAAACCAGTCATTATTTAATGGGTATATGATTTAAATGCAAGACATTAATCTTTGTTCATCATTTTCAGAAAGAAATAACGTGTAAAGGAAATAAATTAAACAGAAATGGGAATTTCATCTACGGAATAAACGAAAGAAGAGTGCAAAAACCTTATGAGGACGTGTAAATGGATCAGAATTAACAAGCATTAACAAGAATATACTATACACATCGCAGAATAGCAGTCTTAACTAATTTTTTGTTTCAGAATACGAAGCGATTGATGCAGGCTGTCAGACAGAACTACACATCTTAGTTTTAGTGATGAAATATGCTAGAGATAAGGAATAGTTATGTAATGAGTAATGAAGTGATTTTTTGCAGATGACAATGAATGCTGATGAATAATGATGAAGAATATGCTACTATGGATAATGAAGTTTTTCTTTACAGGTGATGATAATAATGGAGTTATGATAATATAAGTAATGAAGTGATGGATAATGAAGTTTTTCTTTACAGATGAGGATATTGTTGAAGTTATGTATTTATGCTATATAGTTATTTAAGTATTTGTTGCAGTTTGCCTTGACAGCAGGTGTTATATTGCATAGTATAATGACGGGAGGTTTTGGAAAGGACAGCTATGGAACACATTTTTATACACATTTCACTACCTGTTAATTCGAAGTTCACTACTTTTCAGCATATAATGCACTTCTTCTTTCAGCTTAATAATCCATTTTTTTATATATTTTTGCAGGAGAAATTATTTATGAAATTAATGTGCTATAAGCAGTGGTTCATTAAATCTATGTCATCTATGAATGTGATTACATATACTCTACTTGTTTCATAATCTCGCCACAGCTGACTTATGAAGAATGACGTTACACATTTTCATTTACACCAGCAACCCAGAAGCAAATTTTTCTCTCTTGCTTTCCTCTATAATTACCCAACGCAATGCATTGCTAACAAATAAAAAAATGTATTACCAGTCCCAAATAATGATACCAGTTTAAGAGAGTTCTAAGTAATGCTGATCAACTATGAATAATATGTCACCTGAAAAATGAATTCTACTAATTACTGACCAATGCTTTGTAACTAGAAAGAACTACTAATAATGCTTTGTAACTAGGAAAATACTACTAATTACTATATAGAGATAACCAATGCTTTGTAACTAAAAAGAATGCTACTAATAATGCTTTGTAACTAGGAAAAGAATGCTACTAATTATGCTTTGTAACTAGAAGATGAATGCTATTCATTGTGCTTTGTAACTGAGAAAAGAATGCGATTATTTAATAATGCTTTGTAATTAGGGAAAGAAAGCTACTGATTATTACTATATTGAAATGACAAATGATTAATTAATGAATGCTAGCTTTGTAACTAGAAAATGAATGCTATTCATTATGCTTTGTAACTAGAGAATGAATGCTATTTGTTATGCTTTGTAACTGGGAAAAGAATGCTACTAATTATGCTTTGTAACTAGGAAAAGAATGCTATTCATTATGCTTTGTAACTAGAGAATGCATGCTATTCATTATGCTTTGTAACTGAGAAAAGAATGCGATTATTTAATGCTTTGTAACTAGGAAAAGAATGGTACTAATTATGCTTTGTAACTAGAAAATGAATGCTATTCATTATGCTTTGTAACTAGAGAATGCATGCTATTCATTATGCTTTGTAACTGAGAAAAGAATGCGATTATTTAATGCTTTGTAACTAGGAAAAGAATGGTACTAATTATGCTTTGTAACTAGAAAATGAATGCTATTCATTATGCTTTGTAACTGAGAAAAGAATGCGATTATTTAATAATGCTTAGTAATTAGGAAAAGAAGGCTACTGATTATTACTATATTGAAATGACAAATGATTAATTAATAATGCTTCATACCTGGAAAATGAGTGCTACTAATTAGTAATGCTTTGTAACTGAGAAATGATGACTGTATTGGGATGACCAATGATTGTGTGTCAACATTATTATTGACTACCTCCTGTTTTAAGTATTGACTTCTGATGATTTGTAATTAGGGAATGGGTGCAAATATTCTATGTAAAACAATTAATGAACATTTTTCTGTAATACTACATATATGGTACAGAAATGTTCAATAACTGGGCTATGAATGCCGCAAACTACTAATGTAATTCCTAATGAAGACTAGTATGTAACTTAATGTCCTTCACCTTCTGACCTCGCTACCCTGAATTACTGCAATATCCATTTGTCCTGTACATCCTCCTGATCATGGAGCACTGTATTTGTTTTTTTTTTTTTTTTTTGCACTAATTCTACGTTGGTGTGCCTTGTAAGAGCGTGGTGTTGACACGACATGCTGTCCACCACCGTGAGCGATGGAGACGTTATTATGGTCCCACTGTTTGGTGTACCTAATTTTACTGCCAAAGTGAAAACATGGAATATTACTACGACATTTCAGTGTCTTGGCTACGCTGATAAATGCTTCTGGGAAAAGAACTGCAAATTGTCTCACTTGGTGTTGTACTTCTGTGGAAAGATATGGACTTTCAGTGCAGCTGCGTGCAACCTAAAGTGCTACAACCATGATGCAATCCTTCCCTTTCCTATCCTAATTCTTGTAACATAGTGAAAATAATTTTTTTTTTGCTAACATCATTTATATTCATGGCCTATACATTTTTTTTCGATTTGCTGAACTGCTGTACATGTGCACTTATGTCATTTATCAACATGATTTTTTGCCATTATGTTTATTTGTTGTGAAAATGCTAAAGAGTTTTTCAGTGCGTGTGCACTTATGTCATTTCTTTTGTACTCACATTTTGTCATTGTCTAATATATTTTGTACTTGATGCATGTGCACCATATTTCCTTCCTGTTTTATGTCTGTATATATGCTGTAATTGTAAAGTTAATTAATTAAGAAAAAATTTGTTGCTCATGGCAAGTCCAAATGACTCACCATCGCTGCCAAATTTTGCCCCCCCCCCCCCCCCCCCCCCAGTGGAGGGTTATGAAACACGTATGTATTCAGTAGCAGCGATGGCGAGGCATGACAGAATCTCTGACCAGAGAGTTATTTATCGTTGCTAGTCTGCGCTTGACCGCGCGAGAGTAGTCGAGTTGCGAGGCAGTAGTTGTACGCAGCGAGTCGCGAGAGCATGTAGTTCGTTCGTGCCAGTAGCGCGCGAGAGACAGTCGGAGTTGTGTGTGAGGAGTCGACATGGGTCTCTGGTCAAGATTCGGGACGAGGTATATTTTTAAATAAGGTAATGAAGCAGCATTGCGCACATGTGATAATGTAATGTATCTTAACTGTAATTAATTTGTTCGAGTATTGCCCCAATAATAATTTTGTTCTGAAAGCAATTTTTTAAGAAAATAATCATTACAATTGAAACAATATTTCCTTTGCTTTTCCTCCCAGAATCAATTTATCAGGTTGATCTTAACGTTAATTTTGTGGGGAATTAATATTTTTGCACATTGTTATTATCATTGAGTTTTACTACTGTGTGAAGCTAAGATTTGGGTCTATTTGTAATTTCATTCAATTCATATCATTTAAAAATAATTACGGGGAGGTTACACTTAGCACGATGTCTATTCTCATTTAAAAATTATCTTTCATTTTTGCGGGGAGGTTACACGTGTAGGACTAATTGCTTGGCAAGCAATTTCGGACAAAACTTTATTAAACTTTTGCTCTTATTTTGACGCATACATTACACCCACGAAGTGTCTTCAGTTCCTTTTGAATCACCCTGTATAAAAAAAAAGGTCTAAGACGTTATCATAAAGGACACCTTTATTAATATGTTTGGGGGTTTGATAAATGTTTCACTAAAAATTCGGTTTATTTGGAGCCTATGCTACCTTCACCCTTTGCAACGTGTTTTTCAGATGTGATTGGAACCAGTCATTGGCGATTCTTCCTAGTCATAATGAGTAGAATTTCATGATCAACAGTATCAAAGCCCTTTGAAAGATCCAAAAATATGTCAGTGGCACATTCAATCTTGTTGTGCATCTTCATATTGGCACTTTGGGACATGCAGTATATCGGAAACCGACCTATACTAATTTATAAAAAAATAGCTCTTAGCACTATGGGACTTAACATCTGAGCTCCTCAGTCCCCTAGAGCTTAGAACTACTTAAACCTAACTAAACTAAGGACATCACACACATCCATGCCCGAGGCACGATTCGAACCTGCGACCGTAGCAGTCGCGCGGTTCCAGACTGAAGCGCCTAGAACCGCTCGGCCACACCGGCCGGCCACTATATTTACATGAAAATAGCTGCCACCATCATTTGCAGACGATGAGTGTTCTCAGAACTCTGGTACGCAGAGCACACGTCATTGCTGACGAGGGCAGTCTGGAGGACGACCTCCTATACTTGAGAAGGGTTTTTGAAGCCAAAGGGTATTCGCCACAGCAGATACGTAAAGCACTACGAATGAAACCAACAGTGGGAATAAGGAATGCAGAAGAAGACACGGAAAGTTTTACATCATGGCTTGCCTACCATACATGGAACGGATCCTCAGCAAACACAAAGTAAAAGTGATTTGTCACCATCCACCAAAGATAGCAGCACTCCTGGGTTCCTTTACAGATGATTTGGTGCTTCGGAAGCCTGGGGTTTACAATATCTCGTGCGAATGTGGCCGTTAATACATCTGACAGACGTCACGTACAGTCCATGAGAGATGCACAGAGAATCTTAGGTACACCCGGTTCTTACAACCTAATAGATCGGCGGTGGCAGAGCACTGTATTGACATTGCGCACTCTATAATGTACGAGAACATCGAAATTTTAGCCTCGACTTCATATTTCTGGGGATTCAATAGTGAAAGAAGCAATTGAATTTCGGTTGGGACGAATTTAATTGATAGACATAGCGGCTTTAGCTTTTTACAGATCATATAATCCGGCAGTTTCTGTAATGAACTAACAAAGTCTTCGCAACGGTGCAGCCCGCAGTGAAACATCGATATCACCGTGTGGATCGACCGTGCAGCCATAAAACTAATTTCATTCACATGTTGTTCCTATCTGCCGCCGATCAACGTCTCTGGCGCCTTGTGTATCTGTGGTCGGATGCGCAATGGCGCGGTCCGCGGGTTCAAAAGGACGGAGCAAGCGCTGGAGGTCAGCGACCCAGCTGGGTGGACGGTATACAGCCGAAATATCAGAAGAAGAAGAAATTAAGTTTATGAAGCTGCACACCGAAAATTTTGTGGAACACATTCAGTTTTGTGTGCTGTATCTAGTACCACCTTTTTAAACTCTGTTATGGCTGATTCTGTAATTCTATAACTACAGAAGCCGAACTGAGCTTCACAGGGGAGGATATATTTATTCGAGTCGGACTTTCATACGGGCTTCCATTATTTTTGAGAATGATGACAGCAGAGAAATCGGCCTATACTTTTCCGGATCTTCTGAATCGCTGCTCTTTAGCAGAGGCAGAACAGTTGCCTGTTTCAGATACTCCGAAAAGTTACTTAAACTGAAAAAATGATTTTATTTTGCCAGTTAACGGGGCTTGCATACTGCCGATACCTTCTTGGGTACGCAAGCTGACCCTGTATCTGTGGATGTACGCTGCTTCTTTTTCGTACTATTTTCCTTACATCATATATTGTAGTTACACTGCTGTACATGAAAAGTCCGCAGCTCGTGATCGTGCGGTAGCGTTCTCGCTTCCCACGCCCGGGTTCCCGGGTTCGATTCCCGGCGGGGTCAGGGATTTTCTCTGCCTCGTGATGACTGGGTGTGGTGTGATGTCCTTAGGTTAGTTAGGTTTACGTAGTTCTAAGTTCTAGGGGACTGATGACCATAGATGTTAAGTCCCGTAGTGCTCAGAGCCATTTGAACCAACCTGTACCTGAAAAATGTTATTCACAAAACTTGCTGGCTTCTGTCGATCGTTTACCGACCTACGATTTTGCTGGTTTTCGTGTTTTTTATTTTACTACGTTACAGACTGCTTTACTTTTATTTTCAGCATTTAGAACTGTTTCTTCATTTGCTAACTTTTTTTGCTGCAGTGAACACTTTCCCGTGTACTTTTTTGTATCTGTTCATATGTGATGTATTGCCATATCCAAATCTAATAAGAAAATAAATTTATCGAACATTTTAATTAGTATACCAGCAATTTTACGCAGTGACTCCAGTGACTCCACCATTGCAGTTTTACGTATTGATTAAAGTACTTGAATAAATAAATTTGGCGTATTTGCAATCTGAATGAAGGAAAACGCGAACAGAAAACGGGTCAAAGAGACGCAAATTATACCGGATTCGACGTCGCTACGATTTATCAGTTCCCACAGTGGCCACTACTTCGCACCACATATTATGAGATTTTTATAAACATTGAAGAATAAATAACACTGAAACTTAAAATAAATGACAAGAAATAACAAATAAATATTTGTGAAATTTTCCCAGGAGGACCAAGCTCCAGATTTCGCTTTGTAAAACAATTTTGTTGTAGGTCTATAACTACTACATTGGCATGTATGAATTAGAAACTGAGGAAATTTGAGATTTTCGTCTATTAACAAAGCTTTTTGTATACTGCCCTAACGTAAGAGGTTCTTATGCAATTTCTCAATCTTGATATATATTAAATATTTTCGTTTTTCTGAGTAAGGTACGTATCTGGGATTTCTTTTGGTTGGCTGTGGTAAGAACAGGAGATAAACATTCCCATTTGTATTGAACACTGAAAATGGGAATTGATTGAGTGTTAGATGTTGAACTGTTGTATAATTCTGACGTGATTGCGAGCAGAAATCCTCAAGACAAATGGAAATTAAACTCAGGGACGGGACTGATAGTCGTCTACGGAGGTAACGTACAGACAAGTAGGTAATCACCAAATTTTCGTTCTTTACTGTAATGTGGCAGCCGAAGTAATGAAGCAAGGTTCGAAAGAAAACATAATTTTCTGTTTCTTATGTGGGTGTGCAGATAAGCTGTGTCTGCTAATATACGTATCATTATACTTCCGACATATTCACGGATGAAACTAGGATTTTGGCATGTCTTATTGGTCAACAACGCCAGTTCGAGTTTTATACTTTGTGATAGGTCTGGCAAACATGCTTACATAGTGTTCTTTTATTTTTTATTTTTGGGCACAAGCCACAATCACATCATTTCACAGCATCGTAACCGATTCCGTTACATCTACAGACTATCAACAGATGAAAATAACAAACGAAGAATCATTATATATATAAAAACTTCTAAGCAGTTCTCTGTGCAATTATAAAACGGAATAAATAATAGGTAAAAGCGCATGGACTCAAGAAGAAAGGGAACAACACTCTAAAAGGATGAAGGAAATTTGGAAACTGAAGAAATCTAATACAATGAAGAGTAGCCAAAGTTGATTCATCGTACCCTCCAAATGGGTTATTCAGAAGAAAAAAAAAAAAAAAAAAGCGCATGCTCCATGCGCTTACGTTGAGTTGTGAACAGTACTGAACGAAACGGTGCGCAGAGGTCAGGCCGAGTGAAATCTTCACGTTGTCTGTTGATTAGTGTCTACATTTGTGGAAGTGTGGAAGTAATATCTAAGGGAGCGTTGGATAAACCCTGGTATGCGGGTCAAATCGGGCACCTCCAGATCTTTGAAACTAGTGTTGGCATTGGTCTGACACCGTTGTTAACTACTAGCACCACCATTTCCGGGAATTGTAGATAATCGTCAATAACGGATGCCTATTCCTTTTGCTTTTAGATTTTCTTAATTTTTGGGTGAACTTTTTCCGATGTTGCGACTTTTTGGAGCAGTGTTTTGAAAAAAAATTAAAAGAATGTATGATGAACGTAGTGTGAATGCTAACTTTCGAACGCCTTTTTTTGTTCAGCTTTCCATTGCTGAGCACCCCCTCGTACACCAGATGAGGTAAAACCGGGCGAATTCGGTTTTTCCCTGCACTTTTAAGAAAGAAAGAGAACCAAAAGACAGAGCACCACGAGAGGAAGTATCAGTAGCTGAGACATTTTTGGATGATGTCTCTCAAGCCAGCGTGCTCCAAGATAAAGTTTGCCAATCTTCTACAACCGAAAAATTTCCAGAACCACAAGATGAATTGATAGCTATTCCTGGGACTTCGGAAAGACAAGCGGTCGGATTGTTTGCGGTTGTTGGTACTTCTGGCATGCCATCGTTATGATGGAAATTAGAAATTTGTGGTAAGGTCTTATGGGACCAAACTGCTGATGTCAGCGGTCCCTAAGCTTACACACTACTTAATGGCCGGCCGCGGTGGCCATGCGGTTCTGGGCGCGTCAGTCCGGAACCGCGCGACTGCTACGGTCGCAGGTTCGAATCCTGCCTCAGGCGTGGATGTGTGTGATGTCCTTAGGTTAGTTAGGTTTAACTAGTTCTAAGTTCTAGGGGACTGATGACCTAAGATGTTAAGTCCCATAGTGCACCGAGCCATTTAACCATTTGAACTACTTAATGTAACTTAAACTAACTTACGCTATGGACAACACACACACCCATGCCCGAGGGAGGACTCGACCCTCCGACGGGGGGAACATCGTCATGCTCTGTGTCACCAAAGCTTCTAATGGCTCCATTCGTGATTGACCTAGTAGAAAGTGCGAAGAAAATCACCAATAGGAAAAAGGGCAAATCAGTAATATTGACCTTCCTCCTCCTCCATTCCAAAATTATTTGAAAGCTGAAGAAAAAATCGTGAAAGAAAAGAAGAAAAGAAAAACTCGAAACGAAAACTTTTTACGGCGGAGAACTGAAAAGAGAAAGCTGTAAAGAACACGAAGAAGCAGCAAACGGCAGTTGCAAGAAGAGATTGGCTCAAAAAAATTGAAAAAAAAACAAAGTTCTTGTACTTTATCAGGTGAAGAAGACCCAAACGAACCACGCATATTTTTAATAGACTATATTCGGACTCATTATCAAAGGAGGGACGGATGCAGCGTCTGTGCTGTCGTGGCTTGGCTCACCATCTATCTTCCAATGCTGAGGAAGAAGACTATCGCTTGATCTGTAATTTCTGCTGTTAATAACGTGGTTTTTGCCGCGCGGGAATAGCCGAGCGGTCTTAGGCGCTGCAGTCGTGGACTGTGCGGCTGGTCCCGGCGGAGGTTCGAGTCCTCCCTCGGGCATGGGTGTGTGTGTTTGTCCTTAGGATAATTTAGGTTAAGTAGTGTGTAAGCTTAGGGACTGATGACCTTAGCAGTTAAGTCCCATAAGATTTCACACACATCTGAACATTTTGAACAATAACGTGGTTTTTGTCTTTTATTTGGACTAGTTGTTGAGAACTTCGCCTACATTAGCCTAATATTCAGAGAATTTAAAACTCTTTACCAAAAACGAGTTACGGTGCTTAAAATAAAGTTATGATATCCCTTGGGAGCATTTTAAGACTTCCTATATGTTTTCCACATTTTTCATTTGGAACTGGACTAGTATGATAATGATGAATATATAGAAGATCTGAATAACCTTCTTTTAAGAGCTTATTGATCACTAAAAATAATTTATACGAATTTGGAGAGTCGTCTTTCTGTTCAGCCAAATATCAGACAAGCTTTAGTAAATACAAAGTTATTGTCTGACTACTACGTTGTATCTCTTCAGCAGACACAGATAAGCTGCCTTCAGCAAACAAAGATAAGCTGTAGTCGACCAAAATCAATTAGTGGGACAAATGAGGGATCCCATTTCGTAATAAATGGGAGAGGCTTGCCAGTTCCCGAATACTGTGATGGGAACGAAGTTAAGATACACAGTTCCTCTCAACTTTTCCCAGATTTTATAATTACGTTGATTATAGATATGTGATATACTCTTTTTAGACAATTTCCAAATTTTTAAAACAAACTTAAACACATCTTTCAAACTTCTGTATTTACACTACTGGTCATTAAAATTGCTACACCAAGAAGAAATGCAGATGACAAACGGGTATTCATTGGACAAATATATTATACTACAACTGACATATGATTACATTTTCACGCAATTTGGGTGCATAGATCCTGAGAAATCAGTACCCAGAACAACCATCTCTGGCCGTAATAACGGCCTTGATACGCCTGGGTATTGAGTCAAACTGAGTTTGGATGGCGTGTACAGGTACAGCTGTCCATGCAGCTTCAACACGATACCACAGCTCATCAAGAGTAGTGACTGGCGTATTGTGACGAGCCAGTTGCTCGGCCACCATTGACCAGACGTTTTCAGCTGGTGAGATATCTGGAGAATGTGCTGGCCAGGGCAGCAGTCGAACATTGTCTGTATCGAGAAAGGCCCGTACAGGACCTGCAACATGCGGTCGTGCATTATCTTGCTGAAATGTAGGGTTTCGCAGGGATCGAATGAAGGGTAGAACCACGTCACACATCTGAAATGTAACGTCCACTGTTCAAAGTGCCGTCAATGCGAACAAGAGGTGACCGAGACGTGTAACCAATGCACCCCATACCATCACGCCGGGTGATACGCCAGTATGGCGATGACGAATACACGCTTCCAATGTGCGTTCACCTCGATGTCGCCAAACACGGATGCGACCATCATGATGCTGTAAACAGAACACGGATTCGTCCGAAAAAATGACTTTTTACCATTCGTGCACCCAGGTTCGTCGTTGACTACACCATCGCAGGCGCTCCTGTCTGTGATGCAGCGTCAAGGGTAACCGAAGTCATGGTCTCCGAGCTGATAGTCCATGCTGCTGCAAACGTCGTCGAACTGTTCGTGCAGATGGTTGTTGTCTTGCAAACGTCCCCATCTGTTGACTCAGGGATCGAGACGTGGCTGCACGATCCATTACAGCCATGCGGATAAAATGCCTGTCATCTCAACTGCTAGTGATACGAGGCCGCTTGGATCCAGCACGGCGTTCCGTATTACCCTCCTGAACCCACCGATTCTATATTCTGCTAACAGTCATTTGATCTTGGCCAACGCGAGCAGCAATGTCGCGATGCGATAAACCGCAATCGCGATAGGCTACAATCCGACCTTTATCAAAGTCGGAAACGTGATGGTACGCATTTCTCCTCCTTACACGAGGCATCCCAACAACGTTTCACCAGGCAACGCCGGTCAACTGCTGTTTGTGTATGAGAAATCGGTTGGAAACTTTCCTCATGTCAGTACGTTGTAGGTGTCGCCACCGGCGCCAACCTTGTGTGAATGGTCTGAAAAGCTTATCATTTGCATATAACAGCATCTTCTTCCTGTCGGTTAAATTTAGCGTCTGTAGCACGTCATCTTCGTGGTGCAGCAATTTTAATGGCCAGTAGTGTATTAACGAGGGGGAGGAGGCCACAGGTGGTAAGGCAGATGATGATGATGTGACTAAAACAAGAAAAATATTGGCTAGCCTTAATAGATAAGTCCGCTAAAGAAATGTAGAAAATGAGTAAAAATAATTGGTAGCATTTATGTACGTTAGTAAAAATGAGTGAACGCTGATGTGTTGATGTTTCCACAGTTCCCATGAATGATCCATACCTGAAACAACACCATTTCTCGTGGCTTGTTGTGAGGTTCTTAGATAGTGCTCCATAATAACATTCCGATCCATAATAACATCTTTCTTGAGGAATTTTTAAAAAGTATGGAGTAATTATACAGCAATTGTATGAAAAATACAGGGTGATTCAAAAAGAATACCACAACTTTAGGAATTTAAAACTCTGCAACGACAAAAGGCAGAGCTAAGCACTATCTGTCGGCGAATTAAGGGAGCTATAAAGTTTCATTTAGTTGTACATTTGTTCGCTTGAGGCGCTGTTGACTAGGCGTCAGCGTCAGTTGATGCTAAGATGGCGACCGCTCAACAGAAAGCTTTTTGTGTTATTGAGTACGGCAGAAGTGAATCGACGACAGTTGTTCAGCGTGCATTTCGAACGAAGTATGGTGTTAAACCTCCTGATAGGTGGTGTATTAAACGTTGGTATAAACAGTTTACAGAGAATGGGTGTTTGTGCAAAGGGAAAAGTTCTGGACGGCCGAGAACGAATGATGAAAATGTAGCACGCATCCAGCAGGCATTTGTTCGCAGCCCAGGAAAATCGACTCGCAGAGCTAGCAGAGAGCTGCAAATTCCACAATCAACTGTATGGAGAGTCCTACGAAAAAGGTTAGTTATGAAACCTTATCGGCTGAAATTGGTTCAAGCACTGTCTGCAGCTGATAAGATTAAAAGAATCGATTTCTGTGATTTTATCCTTGCACAAATGGAAACAGATGAATCTTTCGTTTCAAAGATTGTGTTTAGTGATGAAGCAACTTTCCACACTAACGGGAAAGTCAACCGTCACAATGTCTGTATATGGGGCACTGAGAATCCGCGGGAAACAACTCAGTATGAACGTGACTCGCCTAAGGTGAACGTTTTCTGTGCCATTTCAGCCAATAAAGTTTTTGGTCCCTTTTTCTTCGAAGGTGCTACTGTAACTGGACTACAGTATCTGGAGATGTTAGAGAATTGGCTGTTCCCTCAGCTCGAACAAGAAGCACAACAATTCATATTTCAGCAGGATGGAGCGCCACCACATTGGCACTTATCTGTCCGTAACTACCTGAACGTCAACTACCCGAGGCGATGAATCGGCCGCCAGGCAGCCCGTGACAGAGCACTTCATCACTGGCCTCCAAGAAGCCCTGATCTTACCCCCTGCGATTTTTTCTTATGGGGGTATGTTAAGGATATGGTGTTTCGGCCACCTCTCCCAGCCACCATTGATGATTTGAAACGAGAAATAACAGCAGCTATCCAAACTGTTACGCCTGATATGTTACAGAGAGTGTGGAACGAGTTGGAGTATCGGGTTGATATTGCTCGTGTGTCTGGAGGGGGCCATATTGAACATCTCTGAACTTGTTTTTGAGTGAAAAAAAAACCTTTTTAAATACTCTTTGTAATGATGTATAACAGAACGTTACATTATGTTTCTTTCATTAAATACACATTTTTAAAGTTGTGGTATTCTTTTTGAATCACCCTGTATTATACTGCGATTATAACAGGATAAACTCTTTGGTCCACTTACAAAAACAGATTTCCTTGCAAAATTACATTTATGTCAAAATGGCTAGCTGGTTAATACTTTGCTTCAGTGTGGGTCACGCTCGCAGTATCCATCTGCGGAATATTCATTACTTTTGCATGAAAATGCTGTACACATATACCAGGAGAGGAGGAAAAGAAATCCCTTCTACGTGTTACAGGCACGTATTTTTTTTCTTTTCTTTTGTAAATTGGCCCGACGTATGCGGCAGGTCCTTTTGCAATATTTCGCAGGATTTTTATCGGCAGCAGCTTCGCATAGGGGAGCGTGGCTGCGCATACATTAATTTAACAGATGTTACTTCGCTCACCCGTTTTAAGAGGATACGGAGTTATTCCGCGCATTCAGCAGAACGGTTCGTTGTATCAAGTACGAATATCTTCGAAATTTGCAAGCATTACTTCAAACAAAAACGATTTTAAGGGTAACTGAAACACCTTCCATATCCTATTTTGATCTAATCTCTCTTATGAAGGGGACTGTATATCAAACGCGGATATTTCTATTACACGGGTGTGCAAAACTTGAGGATGAAAGTAACTTTCACATCACGTGTCACTGCCAAGTAACGTATATCGATGAAACTTGGTCCATACACAGAAAGAAGTACTGCAGTATAACACAGAAGTTAAAGAAACACGCACTGAACGAACAGAAACGACACTTTTATTCAGAGGGACCAATTACACTGAAGTCAGTGGAACTTATGATGGTACCCTGACCACTACGAAAGAAAGGACATGCTTCGTAATAGGCTGTGTGATCACCGAGGATGGCAATAAATGCTCTGAAACGTGCTCTAAAGCTGGTCACAAGATTGTTAAGGAGCTCTTGTGGAGGGCGTTCCAATGCTCTACCAGCAGTGTTGACAACTGCTGGACGGTCCTTGCTGTAGATGGACGTACTGCAATACGTCTCTCCAACGCGCCCCACACGTTCTTGAATGGATTTAAGTCGGAGGAACAGACAGCCCACCCCATTCTCCGAATATCCTCTCGTTCCAAGGGTGTATTCGCCCCTGACTTCATATTTTTGAGTGACGCCACCGCATCGAATAGTCGAACAGTGCAGGTGGAGGCCTGCAGTGTTCGACTGTTCGATGCGGTCGCGTCAGTCGTAAATATGAAGTCAGTGGCGAATACACCCTTGGAGTGATGCACGTGAGAAAGCAATACTGTATCACGATAACCTTGACCTGTGAGTATACCGTGTTCAAAGATTTGGGGGTCGGTCTACCCATGCAACATCTGGCATTTGCTGTGTTATTCAGTAGTTTGGTATTTAACTAATTTGTAAATGGAAATGATAATCTTATTTTATTACATTAAGTAATTACTAAATAATTTTTCTCTGGCTAAAGATTTGATCGAGTTGCTAAAGAACTCCAAGTTAACGTCGTGTTAAAGTGTTGTCTGTAAGTTGTGTAAGTGTCACTAAATCACAGTTCATACAACAGATTCTATGCAACTATTGATTAAGATGGAAGCAGTTATCTTCAGCAAAATGATCATTAAAACCACCGAATATCAGCCGCGCACAACACTGACGTATGTTACCTGAAACAATATTCTTCGCAACTCGTGCGTAATTAAGTTCGGCTCCATACATCAGCTAGAAAATTTTCTTATAAGGTTCGTGCTATGAGCACTTTTTTTAAAGAACCAATCTGATTCGAATCATTTTCATTAAAATGAGTTCGGGACCACCGGTGCACATTTATTTTTACACATTTGTATTACCTTCGGCATTTATTCTGCAGAGTTGCGTAATTTAAATTTGAATTTGCCGCTGAGATAATTGTTAAGATGGCGGCAGACAATTGATAGAGACTTTCTATTGTTATAGCAAATAAGTAAATATTTGAAATGCGTATTAAACTCTATAAAATCTACTTTCGTATTGTGCACTATTTAGACTTCATCAAGCAAACATTTGATTTGTTTTCTATGAAAACACAGACAAAAACGCGATACAAATCACTATCATCAATGGCTGCGCTCCTTGCAGCGGAAAGAAATAATTAACACAGATAATGCTTACTGAGAGAGGAATTAAAGTTACAAATAATTATTCACTCATATTTATAATAATAATAAACTCTATTCTCAAGTAATAATTACAATTTCTTAACAGACCTCAGTCTGATATACGTCCGCAGCCTACAAAAGCCAACCAACAAAAGGTAAAAACAAAGGAAGACAAACTCAGATCATAAAAGGAATTTACAATTATCATTGTCTTTGTATGATAAACATTGCTATGTCCAATTACATCATAGAATATTACATAAATAATTAATATTTATTATGGTTTTCTCTATTTTTTCATATGTCGAATAGATAATGTTTATAACTGTTACAGACATAATTTTCTCTCGTCGCACTGTAGCTAAAATTTATCTTGTGGATGTTACAAACATCATGTCTCCCCACACCACAATACCTGCATCGCCAAAACTATCATGTTCGCTAATATTCCTGAGTACATTACGTGTTCCGACCTTCGCCAAACGGGAATATGCGCAGCATTGAGAGTGGTGGAGAGAGATCGTGGAGGGAGAGGGCGTTACTTGCCACTTTATGATTATGATGTCAGTAACAACAAGTAATAACGAACTTCTCACAGCCGGCCCAAGTGGCCGTGCTGTTCTAGGCGCTACAGTCTGGAACCGCGGGACCGCTACGGTCGTAGGTTCGAATCCTGCCTCGGGCATGGATGCGTGTGATGTCCTTAGGTTAGTTAGGTTTAAGTAGTTCTATGTCCTAGGGGACTGATAACCACAGCAGTTAAGTCCCATAGTGCTCAAAGCCATTTGAACCATTTTTGAACTTCTCACAAAACATCTAAATGTACAACACACCGAGTTTTTTTTTTGACATTACTACGAAATGCAGCGATAGTACTTAACATCTTAATAAAAAGTCTTGCAAGTGGCTATATTTTTTTTATTTCTATTTCGGGTTACCATTTTCGGTTAGTGACAGGCACCATCAGTACTGTATAATAGCTCTGTGCACTCGCTCCTCTCATCGTCTGCAGCCTTGGTCTGAGGATAGCCCTATAGACCAAAACTAGTAACCAGAATTAAAAATAAAAGCAATTATTTCGATATGGAATGCTTTTTATTAAAATAAAATAGAAGAGTAAATTAGTTTAGAACTCTTATTTACATTTATCCCATTGCCGCACCTCTTATAATAAATAGTGCTTGCCAGACACAGGAATAGCAAAAGCTGTGCTTTTCTCCGAGTGGTAGTATTCAATACGAAAATAACAGTCGTCTTGTCTGGCGGCAGTCGGTATTGGGAAAGATTTTAAATAATTTGAACGACTGTGTTTGACACGTACTTCCGGTTTATACACCATCAAATTGAAAACTAGTGTAAACAGCGACTATGAAATTCTAGCCTTCTATATAAAATAACGAAATCAGCATGTGAATTTTAAGTTAAATAATTTATTCAGTTTTTAATCCTTTTCCTTCCTTAAGTAATTCAGCGAGGAGGATAAATAAATAATTCACAAGTGTTGTTAATAGCAGTTATATATATATATATATATATATATATATATATATATATATATATATATATATTATACCTTGTAGCATTTGGAGGTCTAAGCAAAATGTATCGCAGAAGTGACATGTAACACAGAAGTGTGACGTAACAAACACAGAAGTGATACTCAATAAAGTGGCACCTATGCCTTTTATATTTCCTAATGGCCAACGTGTAAACGTGTAGAACGAAAATGACTACAGCGGTGTATAAATTACGCAAGCTAGTGTCTCTGGAAACTAACTCAACAGACGGTCAAAGATATGGAATACGCATAAAATGATTCGAATTGAGTGACATGTTGTATCTCCAGCGGTCACCGCTATAATGAAGCACTGTCCATGCAGAAAGAGAGGTTTGCTAGCTCTGATGAGGATGGGGGGGGGGGGCTATAACGGTGGTAACGTAGCTGGTATTAGGGTCAACCTTGCCAAATAGGTCCTGGATACGGAGCCAGACGAAGACTGTCCTACAAACACATGTCACTCGCAAGGGCGATGTGTGAACTAAGTAACACAAAGCCTCTTACTATCATTAGTTATTCTTTTCTCATGTTCTTCACTGAAAGGTAGGAAGATCTCTGAGATGTGGTGAAGCCAATCTTCCTTGTGGAAGAGAAACCTGATAATATATCATGATACTGCAGGTTCGGGGTTGTGCGACGGGCTAACTCCTATTTCGTAGAAAACTGCAGCTAGCTAAAATACCCAACAAAATTCCTTGGTTTTAGGATGGTTTTAATGCATTTTGACAATTTGAAAGGTGATAGGCCCTTTTGGCCCTTCAACTTTCGTTGGAAGGCCCATCAATTCCTTTCCTATTCATTTTTTTTTTTCGTAATTCAGCTTGCAAATAGGCCATAATTTATGTGTTGTCAGTTTATTTCTGATATTAATACTAGGCACGAATCGGTCACTGAGCTAACAGTACCTGGGTTGGTAGGGGGATAGATTTCTTTTCCCTGCGGAAAGCCCGCTGGAGAGGCATCTCACGTAGACCAGCAAATTTACATGTTCGGTCACTGCACCCCACGCTTACGTTGTCCCGCACGTGGACTTGTTGGGGCCTGTGATTGGTAGGTGGACTGTTACTTCTGCCCACGTTCAGAGTCAACTTTGGTTTTGTCGAGACACATCTACATCTACATCTACATACATACTCCGCAATCCACCATACGGTGCGTGGCGGAGGGTACCTCGTACCACAACTAGAATCTTCTCTCCCTGTTCCACTCCCAAACAGAACGAGGGAAAAATGACTGCCTATATGCCTCTGCACGAGCCCTAATCTCTCTTATCTTTGTGGTCTTTCCGCGAAATATAAGTTGGCGGCAGTAAAATTGTACTATAGTCAGCCTCAAATGCTGGTTCTCTAAATTTCCTCAGTAGCGATTCACGAAAAGAACGCCTCCTTTCCCCCAGACTCCCACCCGAGTTCCTGAAGCATTTCCGTTACACTCGCGTGATGATCAAACCTACCAGTAACAAATCTAGCAGCCCGTCTCTGAATTGCTTCTATATCCTCCCTCAATCCGACCTGATAGGGATCCCAAACGCTCGAGCAGTACTCAAGAATAGGTCGTATTAATATTTTATAAGCGGTCTCCTTTACAGTTGAACCACATCTTCCCAAAATTCTATCAATGAACCGAAGACGACTATCCGCCTTCCCACTTCATATCGCTCTGCAATGTTTCGCCCATATATTTAATCCACGTGACTGTGTCAAGCGCTACGCTACTAATGGAGTATTCAAACATTACGGGATTCTTTTTCCTATTTATCTGCATTAATTTACATTTATCTATATTTAGAGTTAGCTACCATTCTTTACACCAATCACAAACCCTGTCCAAGTCATCTTGTATCCTCCACAGTTACTCAACGACGACACCTTCCCGTACACCACAGCATCATCAGCAAACAGCCGCACATTGCTATCCACCCTATCTAAAAGATCATTTATGTAGATAGAAAACAACAGCGGACCTACCGCACTTCCCTGGGGCACTTCAGATGATACCCTCACCTCCGATGAACACTCACCATCGAGGACAACGTACTGGGTTCTATTACTTAAGAAGTCTTCGAGCCACTCACATATTTGGGAACCAATCCCAAATGATCGTACCTTAGTTAGGAGTCTGCAGTGGGGCACAGAGTCAAACGCTTCCCGGAAGTCAAAGAATATGGCATCCGTCTGATACCCTTCATCCATGGTTCGCAAGATATCATGTGGAAAAAGGGCGAGTTGCGTTTCGCAGGAGCGATGCTTTCTAAAGCCGTGCTGACGCATGGACAGCAAAGCAACTTCTCTGTCTCAAGGAAATTCATTATATTCGAACTGAGAACATGTTCGAGAATCCTGCAACAAACCGATGTTAAGGATATTGGTCTGTAATTTTGAGGATCCGTCCTTCTACCCTTCTTATATACAGACGTCACCTGCGCTTTTTTCCAGTCGCTCGGGACTTGACTTTGGGCAAGAGATTCGCGATGAATGCAAGCTATGTAAGGAGCCAATGCAGTAGAGTACTCTCTGTAAGACCGGATAGGAATCCCACCAGGACCTGGCGATTTATTTATTTTTAACCCATTCAGCTGCTTCACAACCCCAGGGAAGTCTATCACTATGTTCTCTGTACGAGACTCAAACGGCGGTATGTTCGTACGATCCTCCTGCGTGAAAGATTTCTCAAATGCTAAATTTAAAATTTCAGCTTTCGTTTTGCTGTCTGCCGTTGCCAGACCCGACTGATCAGTGAGTGACTTCGACCCGCTTACCGATTTTACGTAAGACCATAATTTCCTTGGGTTTACAGCAAGATATTTTGCTAAGGTATGACGGTGGTAGTGGTTGTATGCTTCGTGCTTCACTCTTTTTACAGCAGCACGAATCTCTACTAACTTTTGCCTGTCCTCATTCTCCCGATCTTTCTTGTACCGCGAGTGCAACTGTCTTTGCTTCCTGAGCATTCTCCGAATTGCGCAGTTAAACCACGGTGCGTCTTTTCCGTCCGTAACCCACTTTTTCGGCACATACTTCTCCAATGCGTGATTTACAATGTGTTTAAAATTTGCCCATAATTCTTACACGTCCATCGTACCGGAAGTAAATGAAGTCGATTTATTTACGAAGTGGGATGCTAACAACTGCTTATCTGCTCTTTCTAGTAAGAATACTCTCCTAGTCTTCTTGACCGACTTTTTAACTTTCGTAACCATAGTCGTAATGACAACATCATGATCACTAATCCCTGTCTCAACACTGACACCGTCGATGAGGTCTGGTCTGTTCGTGGTTACCAGATCTAAAATATTTCCATTTCGCGTTGGCTGTCGATTTAGCAGCTGAAGACAGTTTTCGGACAATGTGTTCAAATTTCGGATAATGGCGCTACCGTTTTCCTGTTTTTGTAGTGAGAGCAGAGAGCATCTGTTTCGGTGACGAGATTGACGCTGGTTTCGTTGCTATAGCAGGACCGGCAGGTTTCGAGAGAAACGGGATGGGTGTACGTGTTCTGGTGCTAAAGACAGAAATTCGGTGACTCACTTCTGGACGGTCGTATATTAAGCCGCTTTATATCTGCTGCATTCAAGGAGAGATTCTCGCCGAATTGTGCTCGTCCGGACACCTGGTCGGAAATTAACTTTCTAGACGGCTGTGAATTAATCGTGCTCCACCCCAGAATATGGCAGATAGGATGCGAGGCAGTTGACGACTCTCGCAGCTTCTACATCGAGGACGGTTTAGGTAAGTGTCGCAGCATTGGCAGATAGGGAGTTCTGAGCTACATTACCACCTCTTGCTATGTTGTTGCCATCTGCAGTAGTCGCAGTCAGTCTCTCTGTTTGCTTGCAAAGCCTCGTCATTTCTAGGCGTGGTCAATCACCGTTTTGAGTTAGACCAATTCTACATTAGTATTAATGGCCCGTCACTTGCAGTAGAGTTAACAGCACGTTATCTGTAGTCAAACTGGGAATACAGACGTCCGTTGTTAGCAAACCAGCAGCAATTCCTGCTGACGTTCGTGATTTTTGTACAACCTGCTCCTCTAACATCCTGTGTCAAGATCCAAATTTTAATTCTGTGCTTATGGAAATAAAAATATTTTTTTATAACTTTGCACATTGTATTCTTTGTTCGTTATCATAACTTAACTTGCTTTCTCTGCTAACGTATATTGGACAAGTTATCACATAATTTCTGTAGCAGTTGTGTTTATGAGAAATTAGTCATCTCATTAGTATGTCTACGAGGGCCAAAGCAAATTAGCAGTTAGTTGCCCTTGCGCTACAGTATCAACATGAATCGTGTTGAGGGTGGTGGATGTAAAAATTCTTCCCTTTTTGATACTAACGAACGTAAATCAGTCAGCCCTAATACGACCCACCTTAGTATAACTCCAAAGGGAAACAAAAATCGACTCTGCATTTGGGTATTTGGCATGTACAGGGCATCAGGAATAAACAACATAAAGTTTTAATGGATGTAAGATAACGCAACACTGAAGCAGCTGTTCTTTCCGAAACAAAAAAGGAAGTTACTGGTTGCGAATATCTGCTGGAGTCTGCGGAATTGTTTAGTTGAGTGGACAAAAGCGGTACGGCGAGACCAGGAGCAGATATTATTCTAATTTATCGGTGGGAAGCGGTAGCCAGCTGGGCAAAATAACTTGAAAATAATAATTTATTACCTTTTCCCTAAAAATCTCTTAATGGCAGAGGATAAAAATTAAGGTAGAAGAGTTATGACCTTCAAGCAAAAAATTAACCAAAAAACATTTAATTACAATTTTCAAAAGTTTAAAGCGCAGAAACATTATACATGTATGGAAGCGCCTAAAATAAAATACAAAAATGAGTCAAGATAGCATTAGCAACTTAAGGCCAACAGATTCAGGTGAAACAACAACAAAAATAATAATAATAATAATAATAATAACACTCCTGAATAACTAAATTAGCAGCCAAGGCCCAATAAGCCTGTTACAGAATAGTTCATAAGAATACAAGAAGACCCACCAAAAATATGTCCATAACGTTAATTCAGATACGCCATAACCAGCGGACAGGCTACAATTTTTTGAACGAAAATCGAATCAAATGTTTGTAATATGTGAGACCTCTCAGAATGTTAGATATTCACAGAGCACTGAGCTTAGGTATAGATGAAGCCCACTGTAAACGCAAAAATGATTCAAAATATTTAAACACTATACCGTGGTCAAACGCAGTAACATACCAACAGCCACCTGTTGATGGCACTGTCAAAGGTTTTCACAAATAGCTTAACTAAAAGAATTTGTCATCAACAGCAGTGAATAATTAAGATTAGTATCAGTCATTCAGATTATTAAGAAAGTTATGAAACTAACTGTGAGCACAACTAGATATTCTAGCAAAAGGCCGCCTGCCAGTATGACATGAAATTAAAACAGAATCGCCTTGAAGCAACTAAATTAAGTCAAATGCTCAATTGGAGGAACTAACAGTTAAAAAATTAATGGCTTTCTACTGCCAACAACACACTCTAAATACATCAGATTAAGCCCAATGGGACAGCAGAGGAAGCCAAATAAACACTCAATGTGATACTAGCATTACAAGTAAGCACACTCAAATGCGGTAGGACAGTAAACAGTTTATAGAAACGTGCATGCGTGAAATTAGCTGGCCAGCTGTTTTATAAACACATTCTTGTGTAAAAGATTAAACAGATCTGTGAGGTGCCTCTTGTTCGCCCGCCCCCCGTTTCTTTAAATAGCAATGAAGTTAGTTCTACTCGGAAGCACACCGGATAATAAATCATGGCCTGCTTCTAAGTTCCCTCTTGAATTCAATATAATTATGAAATGACCATTAGCTCTCCTGCAACTTACAGATCGAATCAGTCCGAATAGTATTAAAACAAGAAAACATATAAAGCGAGTCATGGAACATATATCGGAAAGACAGATTAGAGAACATAGGAGGGGGAGTGTTCATTGTAGTTAACGAAAGCGTTGTTTCTATTGAGGTCGAAGTTGAGTGTGACAGTGAAATAATCTGGTCGCGTATAGCAGGTGTATGTCAAACTAAGTTAACAATTTTACCGGCCACCCGATTCCACTGTGACAGTTCTAGAGTCACTGAAAGAAAGGCTACGGCCTATAGCGCTTAAATAGCCAGATCACAAATCATGCAATACTAGCTGGAGGCGACTTTAACATGCCGAGTATCGATTGGTTTCTTCACACATAATAATTTACAAAAAAATTTAATTCATAATCTAAAAGCTTCAAACGAACCTTTACGTGGCTCAGGGGTATATAAAGTTTCCTGTAATACATATCCAGCATTTTATATTGGACAGACAGGCAGAGCTTTCAACGTAAGATACGAAGAACATCTTTTAGGCAAAAAAGGCACTAATGTGCACAATTCAACACTTGCAGAACATCTTTTCATAACGGGGCATAACCCCAAAGAATTAAACGAAATGACAATTCTACATAGAGAAAAGAAAGGGAGAAAACTTGATGTCTTGGAAGAACTTGAAATTTTCAGGCACACCAAATAAAGATGACATGTTGAATGAACAAGTTCAGTTGAAAAATAGAAATTTATTTAATGCTTTTAAACCAGTGCTCTCAGTTTTCTAATACTTATAATCCAGGCTCTCTCCTCCTTTTCAGAAACATTATTTTACCTCTGTTAAGTTACGCTCATTACTAACACACCAGACGACTTCTGTGCCCTAGTTATGCAAGCTTTCTTTTCAAATTTTGTGTCATATAATGAACTGATGTTCTTCATTACGTGTGTAATTCCAGTCTTATTTAACTCTGGTTCTACCTGTGCTACGTAAAATGTAGCGAACATTGTACTATTTTATCCCGATGGTAGCTCATTTATAAATGTTACTCAATAATTTGTAAAATTAATTTTTGTTAAAAGCTATATTGGCTATACGTATGATTTACTTCAGGAAATGGTGATATACAAAATTGTTTTGCTCACGTTACTAGTGGCGCGCCCTACATTACGTTTACTTGGCAGCTTGACTAGTTGCCACACGGTCAGTCTCCTCACACCACACCGGCGTTACTTATGTTTTAATGTTTGACTTTTCGAAGAACATTATGTCTGATATTTTAATGTATGACTTGAGCAATTCAGCTCTTAAATCACTCTACATCTTTGACGATATGTTCTTCATGTAAGTACTATTTGTTTTACACTTGATTAGAATAATGTAAACTTTATTAGATAACATATTTAATCTGACATATTCATTTTAGGTAATTACCTTACCTTCTGATGAAGTCACCCTTAGAGGTGATGAAACCTGGTCAAGGTATTCAGAAAACCTATGCAACCGGTTGGCAGACTTCTACATATTTTTCAAATTTGTGTATACGGTTGCTGCAAACGTCAGCCATGTTCAAAGTTGGTCACGTAAATCCTTCGGGAACTCAAATGGGAATCCCTGGAGGGAAGGCGACGTTCTTTTGGAGGAACACTACTGAGAAAATTTACGGAACCGGCGTTTAAAGCTGACTGCCGAACGATTCTACTGCCGTCAACATACATTGAGCGTAAGGGCCACGAAGATAAGGAACGAGAAATCAGGGCTCACACATATAGTCGTTTTTACCTCGCTCTATTTGCGAGCGGAACAAGAGGGGAAATGACGAGCAGTTGTACTGGGTACCATCCGTCACGCACCGTACGGTAGCTTTTGGAGTATCTATGTAGATGTAGATGCAGATATGCACTTCAAGATCAAGCCATTTGACAAGTCATTAAAAATATACTTTGAGTGCAATGTAAAGGGTACAGATGAAACTTAGCACGCAGGACAGGTGATAGGATTGTACGTGAGTCAGTTAAAATATAAGAAGTAAGTGGGCCTGTATGCGACACCACGGCGAATCGGATTACATGCCAGAGACGCTACCCTTATGCAATGTTTTCTTGGCTCCACGTGCTCTCAGTGTTTCCCTTGCGCAGGGGGAGAAGCGGACATCCCTTGGCCGCTCGGCATCTTGTTTATCGGCTGTGACAGGCGAGCTGACGCAGCGGGGGATTCTCTATCAGTAGGGAAATGCGGCCTCCCATCTGTCGCCGCAGACACATTGCAAACCAGCGTGACTGTCCTTTCTTTCCCAAGAAAAATATCCCAAGAAAAGTTAGCTCATGTGACCCTTCACATTTTCAGCATGTCAGACTTCCCAAATGTATGTCGTTTTGCCGTGTTTATCTCGAAGAAGAGACGGCGTTTTTCGCCTACGTAACACACTGCTAGAAAATTTGCACTACTGGCCATTAAACTTGCAAGATCATGAAGACGGCACGTAACAAATGTTAAATAGGAATGTAGTGTATTACGTGCTTGGATAAACAAATGATGAAAATTCAGCGTAACCGCACACAGCAGCTAGGAGTAAAACTGTCAACGTACCGAGTGAGGTGGCTCAGTTGTTAGAACACTGGACTCTCACTCTGGAGGACGACGGTTGGAACCCGCGTCTGACCATCCACATTTAGATTATCTGTGATCACTTCACGCCACTGCCGGGATGGTTCCTCTGAAAGAGCCCCGCCGATTTCCCTCCCCATCCTTCCCAATCCGAGCCTGCGCTCTGTCTTTAATAACCTCGTTGTCGACGGAACGTTAAAAACTGATACCCTCCAACTCCTCCGCTATCGATGTCATGTAGAAAAGGAAAAGTTGTGTAACAGAATTTGCATAAAGAAAACGCATTTGAGTACTGCTGCCTTAACAGCGGTGGGACTGAGGGCTGTCGAAACTTGTGAACAAATAAGTCCAAAATATATATATTCTGTGTACCAATTTTCGTGTATAATGTAATGCTTCATATTTTGTGTATCCTCTATAACTGTCAGAAGAATGGGATTTATTCCGTTGTTTGATATTTTTTGTTAATCTTAAAATCTTTAGTAAGTGTTCAAATCTTAAAAAGTTTAATAAAATTTTAATTGTAATAGTATCGTGCGAGAGTTTAGATGTGTGTAGATAGGTAACACGGACATACAGGTTGTTTATTGGTGAACTGTGAATTGAAGAATAGTGGACAAAGTGCATTTAAACGTAATGTGTTTCTGATTTTTCTTCCTCGGAATGGCATAAAGGCTACGACACGGGAATAGTGTAGACACGTTTACTATCGGGACGATTTACGAAGCAGAACGCAGACTTCCTCTTCTTCTGTCTCGCCTGTTGAGCTTGGAGTGTTCAACTAGTTTCCTCCATGCTTCTCGGATGTTTGCAGCTCGTTTCCCCCCGGGTTTCCATGCTTGTGAGATGTTCTATTACATCATCAGTTCACCTCCTATGTCTCCATTTCTGTACAGCTGCAAGACTCATACATTTAACAATTTTATTTTGTGTTTTATCCTCCAACATTCTCTCCACTTGTCCTATCTATCGTATTCGTTGTGATTTGACGAATTTTACTGTATCTATTGCTTATAGTAATGCTGGTAGCTCGCCGTTATAGCATACCCTAAAAGTTTCTTCTTCCCATATTGGGCCATAAATTTTACGGAGTAATTTTCGCTCAAAGGTTCTTAAAGCGTTTTTCTCATCTTCTGTCAGTGTCCATACCTCCGATCTATATTGACACTAGGTGATCTGGAGAGTTACGTATAAGGAGCTTTTAAAAAGGCTGTTTCTGAAGAGCTGTGAATTTACATAATAAGCTCTGTTTTCTTCTTGCACCCTTTCCCTTATAGCCTTTCGAAGGCTGCTATCATTTGCTATTAAGGCTTCCAAGTAACTAAAAGAGGACACTCCTTTGAAATATTATATTTGGACCTTTAGGGGTTGTTCTGACAGAGTGACATTACCATATATTATATTTATTTTCATGTACTGAGAGGACGACATTTGATGCTACTGTTTTATTGTTGGATATGTTTCTTTAAGTTTGTTGGAGTTTCCTCCTAATATTGCAATGTCATCATCATATACACGTTTATGGCCAGTTTACACAAATATGGTGCCTCTTCTATTGAACTTATTTACTATGATGTGCAAGACTGTATTGAATAAGACAATGGACAGACTACCATATCACCTTGCTCCACTCCTTTAATTGAAGACAAAGGTTTCATTTGTCCTAATACATATTTTTATTTTTGCTCTTGTCCCTATTATTGTCCTTTTGGTTAGGTTTATTAGTATGGCATATAAAGGAGCTTCTCTCAGCATTCTGTGCAGATCTTCCCGATTTATGCTGGGAAAGGCTTCTTTGAAACGGTGAATAGGAAGTGCAGATCTATATTACGTTCAGATAACTTTTCCATCATTTATCTGATTACAAACCTTTTATCAGTTGTTCCTCTTTTTGGTCTAAAGGCACGCTGATGTTTCCAAAGTACGCCTTCTGTGCACTGTTGTATTCTTTCATTTAACATGTTTATGAATTTGTCACAAGTCCTGCTTCGTAATGCTATACCGCTGCAATTTCCACACGCTGTTGTACCTCCTTTTCCGTAATGGGGATTATTATTCCTGCTTTCCAGTTATCCGGCATGTTTTCAGTTTCCCATATGTCTGGTATTAGCGTGTGCAGCTCCTTTATTACAGCACTTCCACCACATTTTATTAATTAAAATATTATGTCATCTTCAACAGGGGATCGATGTATTTGGTCTTCTTGGTAGCCAGAGAAGCCTCTTACAGCGTCGGCTTTCTTCCTTCATTGCCTACAACTAGTTCAGCTTTTTCTTTCTGTGAGGCTGTTTGTTATTCTTCCAGGTTGTCATTTAGTGTCTTTGAAGTATTCAGCCAATCTGCCCACTATCTGTTCTTCCTCCCTTATCGCTTTCTCATATTTACTGAAGCATGCCTTCATTATTGGCGTGAATCTATTCATCACTTTTCTTACAGCATGACAGAATTCTCTTATTTCACTAAGTTCCTTTAGATTTTCGAATTTCTTCTTAGCCCACTCACTTTTCTTTCCGTTGCGCAGTCGTTTAACTCTTCTGTTTAATACCCTATATTCTTCCGTGTTATTTCTGGTCTCTTTGTAACCATCTCGTTCTTGTTCTGTTGTTTTCCTGTCTTGCTAACCTCAATCTTTACCAAACCTTTTCTGGATCCATCTGTTTCTTCTCATGCCTACTGATTCTTCTGCGGTATTCTTATTTCTGCTCCACCTTTCGCCTACTCCTGCTGGTGGCTCTTCATGACTTAAGCTCTTACTTACGGTTAGTTTGCATTTTTTTATTACTTCAATTATTTTCAGTTTGTCTAAATTCCAACTCACACTTTTTTCTATTCTATTGCTGTTCGTTATCAGGAGAAAGAAAACTGGCATTCTACGGATCGGAGCGTGGAATGTCAGATCCCTTAATCGGGCAGGTAGGTTAGAAAATTTAAAAAGGGAAATGGATAGGTTAAAGTTAGATATAGTGGGAATTAGTGAAGTTCGGTGGCAGGAGGAACAAGACTTTTGGTCAGGTGATTACAGGGTTATAAATACAAAATCAAATAGGGGTAATGCAGGAGTAGGTTTAATAATGAATAAAAAAATGGGAGTGCGGGTTAGCTACTACAAACAGCATAGTGAACGCATTATTGTGGCCAAGATATACACAAAGCCCATGCCTACTACAGTAGTACAAGTTTATATGCCAACTAGCTCTGCAGATGATGAAGAAATTGCTGAAATGTATGACGAGATAAAAGAAATTATTCAGGTAGTGAAGGGAGACGAAAATTTAACAGTCATGGGTGACTGGAATTCGTCAGTAGGAAAAGGGAGAGAAGGAAACATAGTAGGTGAATATGGATTGGGGGGAAGAAATGAAAGAGGAAGCCGCCTTGTAGAATTTTGCACAGAGCATAACTTAATCATAGCTAACACTTAGTTCAAGAATCATAAAAGAAGGTTGTATACCTGGAAGAATCCTGGCGATACTAATAGGTATCAGATAGATTATATAACGGTAAGACAGAGATTTAGGAACCAGGTTTTAAATTGTAAGACGTTTCCAGGGGAAGATGTGGATTCTGACCACAATCTATTGGTTATGAACTGCAGATTGAAACTGAAGAAACTGCAAAAAGGTGGGAATTTAAGGAGATGGGACCTGTATAAACTGAAAGAACCAGAGGTTGTAGAGAGTTTCAGGGAGAGCATAAGGGAACAATTGACAGGAATGGGGGAAAGAAATACAGTAGAAGAAGAATGGGTAGCTCTGAGGGATGAAGTAGTGAAGGCAGCAGAGGATCAAGTAGGTAAAAAGACGAGGGCTAATAGAAATCCTTGGGTAACAGAAGAAATATTGAATTTAATTGATGAAAGGAGAAAATATAAAAATGCAGTAAATGAAGCAGGCAAAAGGGAATACAAACGTCTCAAAAATGAGATCGACAGAAAGTGCAAAATGGCTAAGCAGGGATGGCTAGAGGACAAATGTAAGGATGTAGAGGCTTGTCTCACTAGGGGTAAGATAGATACTGCCTACAGGAAAATTAAAGAGACCTTTGGAGAGAAGAGAACCACTTGTATGAATATCAAGAGCTCAGATGGCAACCCAGTTCTAAGCAAAGAACGGAAGGCAGAAAGGTGGAAGGAGTATATAGAGGGTTTATACAAGGGCGATGTACTTGAGGACAGTATTATGGAAATGGAAGAGGATGTAGATGAAGATGAAATGGGAGATAAGATACTGCGTGAAGAGTTTGACAGAGCACTGAAAGACCTGAGTCGAAACAAGGCCCCGGGAGTAGACAACGTTCCATTAGAACTACTGATGGCCTTGGGAGAGCCAGTCATGACAAAACTCTACCATCTGGTGAGCAAGATGTATGAGACAGGCGAAATACCCACAGACTTCAAGAAGAATATAATAATTCCAATACCAAAGAAAGCAGGTGTTGACAGATGTGAAAATTACAGAACTATCAGTTTAATAAGTCACAGCTGCAAAATACTAACGCGAATTCTTTACAGACGAATGGAAAAACTGATAGAAGCGGACCTCGGGGAAGATCAGTTTGGATTCCGTAGAAAGGTTGGAACACGTGAGGCAATACTGACCCTACGAATTATCTTAGAAGAAAGATTAAGGAAAGGCAAACCTACGTTTCTGGCTTTTGTATGTAATTTACAGTTTTGCAATTGTGCTGCGTTCTCCTGTGTTGTTTGAGAAGCAAACAGGCTTACTTCGTGACCTAGGATCGCTTGGCACTGCTCTTTTTCGATTTCTCAAAAAAATAGGCAGAATTTTCGCTACCATTACGTGTTGTTGTGGCTCTGTGGTATTCATTTGTTTCGTAGCGTGTTTGGCTGGATGAGGCAGGCGATTTGAAATGTATTTGGAGTCAGTGGTGTATAGTTTGTGTGTGTGTGTGTGTGTGCCTGTGTGTGTGTTGAGGACTGGGGCAGAGAGAGAGAGAGAGAGAGAGAGAGAGAGACGCAATGTGGCGCACTTGGCAAAACAGAGGCGCACAGCCGAGTATAAATAGGTGCTGTTTTCTAACGAGATTCATTCAAGTGTGGCAACTCTCCTGGACGGCGGGGCATGTCGCACCACTGGGCTACACGCAGCAACAGATGGGGCGTCAGCATCCCAGTCCACAGCGGGTCATTGGTTCGACCCTCTAATGCCGACGCGGGGTCCACAGCTAGCCAGTGGTGGGCCACTCTTCGGGTCACAACCGCAATAAGTCGTCTAAGCTCCCGACACATGCTGGAGACATCCCAAGGCGGGGACCACGGTTTCGGACACCGGATCACGAGTGCTTGCCATCGCAGCGTTCTCAGCTATTGTCAGTGAGAGGAAGCAGCAGCTGGCCACCTGCAGCGCACACCGAGCGGCGCAGACCGCTTAGCCAACTTCTGGCATCCTGACGACGACGCAACTCTGCTGGCGTACAAGGCTGGCTCAACACAACATTGCATTTCACAGGCCGCTGGGTTGCTTCCTCAGCATTGCGGTGCCCTGTGACACAGACCAAGAGGAACGAGGGCACTGTAGCCAAAAAGCAATAAATCCCTTGGAAAGTTCTTGCTGAGTTTTAACATGGCACTTCCTAGCACCCAGCCACTACATTTGGTGTCTTCCCGCTACATTTGGCTGGCTCTGAGCTGTATGGGACTTAACATCTGTGGTCACCAGTCCCCTAGAACTTAGAACTACTTAAACCTAACTAACCTAAGGACATCACACACATCCATGCCCGAGGCAGGATTCGAACCTGCGACCGTAGCAGTCCCGCGGTTCCGGACTGAGCGCCTAGAACCGCTGGACCACTGCGGCCGGCGCTACATTTCGTCATCCTGATACATTCAGTGGGAGATGTCGCCTCTACAACATTCTGTAAACAATTTTGCAAGTTCTTTTTGTTATTACATTTTCTCAGCTTTGATCATTTCTTTTTCCTTAGGCGAGTATTCATTACTCTTACAATGAATGGATCTACAAGTCTGATTGACAGTACTTACAGGATGTCATATTTTCATTGCCAACTATGTCTGAGATTAATTTCTATCCTTCACCAATATCACCATCATGTACGGAATGCGGGGCTTTGACTACCACATATACGTAAAATACAAAAGGATCCACTCTACAATCGTTCCTCAGTGTTGTTGATAAAGCTCAGCCTCTAAATACTACCATTTGAAACAAAAAATTGGCCCCCTCTTCAATCAAATGAAACTGTATCGTTCCAGTGACCTTTCCGAAACTCAAACATCTATGATGAATATATACAGATATGTAACAAGGCCTTGGAACAAATTTTCATTCATCGCTTCAGTCTGCGTGTACACCTCCGTCCTGTTGTGTTCTTCAGTTCAGAAACTGCTTTGATGCAGCTCCCCATGGTACTCTACCTGGTGCAATCCTCTTTATCTCTGAATGACAATTTCACCCTTTATCTATTTGAATCTGCTTACTGTAACCATCCCTTAGTTTCCCTTCACAGTTTCTATCCCTTACACTTCCGTCCATTGCCAAACGCAATTCCTTGATATCTCAGGATGTGTCCTATTCACCGAACCCTTCTTTAAGTCGAGTTGTGCCACGAATTTCGTTTTTCCCCAGTTCGATTCATTACCTCCTCATTAGTTACTCGATTTATCCAGCAAATCTTGTGTTCTTTCGCAGTACCACATTTCGAAATCTTCCAATATCTTTGCTGTATCGACGGCATCCCTGACTAATGCACACAGCGCTGCACACTTCGCCGTGGAAGACAAGACTTCTAAAGAATGAAATTACAATGAAATCCAGACCATTAGCTGCTTACAGGCGCTGATAAACGTCAATGTGTGCCTCCACCGGAACTCGAACAACTAATTTACTGCTTATATGATAGATGATCTATCCGACTGAGCCATCGAGAACACAGAGAATAGTGCGACTGCGGGGAATTATTTCTGGCACGCTCCCCGTGAGACCCACATTTCCAACTTCCTTTTTTTTCTTTTTTTTTGTGATTTTGATCACCTTATACAAAGGCAGGCTGTCAGCAGCATAGTATGCCGATCTTCAGCCTTGAGTTTTACAATAAGTATTACATATAGGTGGCACCGAGAATACAATCAAAACGGCGGGCAAAAATTGTAGACACTAAAAAACAAAAAACATGGAGCCATTCACGCTGGACGAGAAATATCACTACCACTAGTTGACACGGCGCACATAACATGGAAGACGGCGACGGCACACGTGAATAGTGGGGGCGTGACGGTGAAAGAACACTAAACACAGACGAAGGCACACACACGAGACACTGATGGCGATGATCTCCGGCGCGCGAATGTTCACTGAGCGTGTGCGAGTCCGGGGGCCTGCCAAACAGGAGGAGGAGGAGGAGGAAGGGGAGGGGGAGAGGGAGAGGGGAGAGCAGAGATACCATGGGCAGGGGAGATAGGGTGAGGGAGGAATGGGGAGGGGAAGCCCGGGGGAAGAGGGGCGGAGGAAGGGAGATGGGGGAAAAGGAAAGAGAAGGGAGGGAGGGTGCCTAAAGGAAAGAACACAGGAAGTGGGGGGGGGGAAGTATCAAAGTTGATAGGAGGGGTAGATGGAGGGGAGGGGGACATCATCAGGGAGGGGGAGCTGGCGGAAGCCACCTTGGGAGAGGGTAAGGAGGGTGGAGAGATGGAGACCGGGTGGGACGTGGGAATACAGGCGCGGCAGCGGGGGTGGGAGAGGATGGGTGAGACAAGCGGGTGAGGAGGATCAAGTTTGCGGGAGGTGTACAGGATCCGTATGGGGGACGGGAGACGGATGCGATAGGCGAGGCGGAGAGCATGGTGTTTAAGGATTTGGAGGGATTTATAAAAGGTCGGGGAGGGGGGGGGGCCGAGATCCAGGCCGGATGGGCGTAACAAAGGATAGGGCGGATGAGGGATTTATAGGTGTGGAGGATGGTGGAGGGGTCCAGACCCTCCAACTTCCTGTCCACACACTACATTTGTAGTGCTCCTGCCCACTATACTCATTTCTCGTGGCAGTCAGTCTACCAATTCCCGTAAGAGTTTGAGCAATGTGAGTGCATCTGTACTGAAGAATATCCATATGAAGATACTGTCTGTTCTTTCGGACATTTCCGAAAGAACAGATAACGTCTTCATATAGACTTCTAAAGAGCCAGCCAGAGCGTCGTGCCGAGCTTCCTCTCTCCAGAGTTCGCTGTCTTGCGATGGGTGGCGCCACAGACACCATTAGAGGTCGCTATCTTCGCTTCGATTCACCGCGTGCATATGTGACCCTCCGCGCGTCATCCTAAGACGCCGCACACAGAGCTCCACCAAAGGTCTCAGAAGACTCACAGCGAGAATAGGACGACGCTACTAATCTGATGACAGCTACCACGTAATTCTACATTGCAACCGCTAGACAACGATACACAGTATTATAAAACGCAGGATGGAACAGTTACAATGAAGGATGTAAAAGTTATGTACCGAAACATCTATCTTGTAAATAGTGTTGATAAATATCCTCGTGTTTAACTATTTAATAAATGTCGAATTCTCTATGACTCTTCCTACACCTAGGGGCACAATACTGTTCTTGTCTGAACAACTTAACCTCCACCTTTCACTTCCATACATTAGAGGTAAATACCTTCTGAAAGTAACGTCCAAACACTCACATTTGAATCAAATCTTGCAAACTGCTCTTTTTCAGAACTGCTTTTCACGCTACAGCGAATCTGCAGTTTATATCTTCCTAATTCGGCCCTCTTTTGTTATTAAGCTAAATAACGTCCAAACACTCACATTTGAATCAAATCTTGCAAACTGCTCTTTTTCAGAACTGCTTTTCACGCTACAGCGAATCTGCAGTTTATATCTTCCTACTTCGGCCCTCTTTTGTTATTAAGCTACCTCTATTATCTCATTTTCTAATCTCGTTCCTCCAGCTTCACTTGATGTAAGTCGACTACATTCAATTACTCTTTGAAAGACGTACGTTTACCTGAGTACATCTTTCGTTGAGTGTGTCCTGTCACCTAGAGACGGTATTTTATCTTTTTCGTATGTCATCTTTATCATTTCCTACTCAGACCAATGCCTACGGGAAGTGATATGTATGGTATGTGTTTTATTCAGGCCGAATTTTACGATCAGCATCCTCTCTTTCATGAACACTCCCCATCTTTCATGGAATCCATTCTGTTAGTTTGGCTGTGGACTAAGGCGAGTTTTCTGCTCTCTCCGACCTTAGAAACGGTACGTTAAACCACTGGTATACACAGGACAGGAATCCAGAGGCGAGATTCGAACCTGCGACGGAAGCAGTGGCGCGATTCCAGACTGAAGCTCCTAGAACCGCTCGGTCATAACGGCCGGCTGCGCCAAACAAGTAGCCCTCAGGGGGTGTTGAGGAGCGGATGGTGGGCAGCTGAAGACGGGAAGAGGTACATTCTGGACGTGTTGGAGATGCTGTTGGCCGGGGTGACACTGTGCAGCTGTACCACGAGGCAATGACGGTGAGGTACAATACAACTGATAATTAGGTCGCGATCACAGCTTGTTCGTAGTTACAGTTCTTTGTGTCAAAATCTTTCCGATAGCTGAAATCTTTGCTACCTGTGTCGTAAGCTAAATTCTTTTCACCGTCCTGTTTTAGATTGGCCTCTCTTCCTTCAGTAACTGTAAATAACATAAATTGTTCTCTCGCTTTGCTCTTGTTCCATACGAATCGTTTAATGAAATTGTGAGTTTATCAGCACAACGAATGTTCCTTGCACACAGCAACGCTCATCTTGGTTGCAGAATGTTGAATCACGCACGAGCTTATAAAATTCTATCCCCTGTCCTCATGGAGGCACCCGCCAAGCCGATCACTTCGTCTGCTAAGTTATGATCAACACTTCATTTCGTATGAGTCAGTAGCAATTAATAACACTGGCCGTTACGTAATTCAAATTTTCTCCGTGCAAAAGTAACTCTTCATAAATCCAAAGGCTTGAATTCAGTGTTCTACTTCAAGTTTCCCAGATAATTTTCAGATGAATCAGGCAAAGGCTCAAGAAATACAGGGCGAAGAAAAATTCATTCAGTCGGATTTCGCAGCGAGGTTCCTCACATATTAACAATACAAAAATGTTTGTTACAAAATTTCGTCCTACGCGTATTTACGGAAATAAATGAAAGTAAAAGATTGGCAATCTGGAAACGCCGTAATCCACATGTACTGCCTCTATCAGGATACTGCTTTAGTGCTGTGCAGTTGGTGGAAAGGATAGCGTTTTGGGTTAGCATGCGGGAGGTCGTGGGTTCGATTCTGGATCGAGACGAATTTGTTTTCATTTGGTAAATGTACGCTGCGTGCTACGCGAAGTGGCGCCTTAATCGTCATACAGCGATTACAGTGGATCTTCTGCAACACATTTACACTTACGTACTACGAACACAGAGATGGAAATACAATCGTTTTCATTGGTCATCATTTAAAGAAGCCTTTTGCACGTCGTTGACGCGAGATGTTTCTCACCACTGCATCTATTGCATTGCAAACCAGTTTTCTGTCTACCCTCCTCCCAAAGGTTCCATCGATTAGTACTAACTATTATTCTTGCCTCGATCAGGCACAGTACATTTCGTCAAAAACGTACTATATAAATGTCGGATAAGTGCGGCTTAAGAAAAAGTGTATACTACAGTATTATATGGCTCAATGAAACTGACTAATAAAACCAATACACATCGACCGAGAATCGAACCATCGAACTCCTGCAGGCTAACCCAAAACGCTATCCACTGCAATACGTGGACAGCGCTAATCCTTGACTGGAGACTAAGATAGTTACCATGCATGTGATTACAGTGTTGCTAGGTAGCCAATCTTTAACGTCCATTTATTACCAGAAATATGCGCAGGACGAAGTTTTGTGAAATGTAGTTTTGTATTGTTAATATGTGAGGAATCACGCTGCTAAGTCCGAGTGCGTGAATTTTTCTTCACCCTATATATGAGGCACAGCTAAACGTGTTCGTCTTCATAATATCGCACTGTGCTGCTTTTTTCAGATGCTTTACATTAAAGAAATTAATTTATTTGTTTTGAGGGCAGAAAATTCTCCTACTTTAATTAACCACAGTGGGGCCACTGCACTTACAGGGTACGACACAATCAACAGTGGATGTGTTAAAAGACAGTAGGAATCTGTAATTAAGAGCACTGATGTCACATTTTGTCTGTTTTCAGCCAGAAATACAGATTAGGATCAATAGTTTACTTTCACGTCGTTCCTTGCTGCCAAACGAAAGAACACACACAGCCAGCACCTTACAACTTCTTTTACTTTTGGCGATGTTCATTTTATAACCTCTTTGTCAGTACGTCAGCCATTGCGTTCAACTGCTCTTCCAATTTCTTTCATCTCTCATATAGAATTACAATGTAATCGACAAACCTTAAAGTTTTTATTTCGTCTCCCTGAACCTTAATTCCCTCTCCAAATTTCTCTTTAGTCTCCTTTACTGTTTGCGTAATGTACCGATTGAATAACACAGTGGATAAGCTACACTCATTTCGCTTTTTTTCACTTGTAGTTTCCCTTTCATGTCCCTCGACTCTAATAACTGTTGCTAGGTATTCGTACAACTTATAAATAAAGTTTAGCATCTTGTATTTTATCCTGTTGCCTTCAGAATTTCAAAAAGTGTGTTCCGATCAACACTTCCAGAAGCGTTCTCTATATCTACAAGTACTGTAGAAGAAGATTTGCCAGTGTTTAACCTATCTTGTAAGATAAATAGTAGGGTCAATATTGTTCAAAATGTGTTCAAATGTGTGTGAAATCCTATGGGACTTAACTGCTAAGGTCATCAGTCCCTAAGCTTACACACTACTTAACCTAAATTATCCTAAGGACAAACACACACACACTTGCCTCAGGGAGGACTCGAACCTCCGCTGGGACCAGCCGCACAGTCCATGACTGCAGCGCCTTAGACTGCTCGGCTAATTCCACGCGACGTCAATATTGTGTTGTGTGTTCCTGCGTTCCAGACTAATCTTCCCCAATATCGGCCTCTACCAGTTTATCGAAGTAGTGGGACTAAGAGAGAGCCACTTCACTCTGCATTGTTGTAAAATTTATCCAAGATGGCGGCATGTAGACTTGGCAACAGTGCATGACGTCATCTAAGATGGCGGATTTTGGCGGGAAAAGAGGCCAAGTGGGCTACGTCCACTAACCTAACCATTCAGAAAATATGGCGGGAAGTTTGAATTTTGGCGGGAAAATAGGTCAATTGGGTTACGTCCACTACCCTAAGCCCCCAGAAAAAATAGGCGCGAAACTCAAATTCCAACAGGATAATGCATGCAATACCATACTTGGCTATATTATTATTCATTATTATTAATTATCGTTTATTAACATTCATTATCATTTATTATCATTCATTATCCTTCACTATCATTTATTATCGTTTATTATTATTTATTATTATTGACCTGACTCCGCTAGAAAAATTCCCTCCAAATTCAAATTCCAACACGATAATGGCTGCAAACCCGTACTTGTCTTTATTATAATTGATTTTTAGTCATTATCATTCATCATTAATAATAATAATAATAATAATTATTATTATTATTGGCTTACCTCAGCTAGAAAAATGCACCAAATTCAAATTACAACACGATAATGTCTAGAATACGGTACTTCTATTTATTATTATCATTTATTATTTATTCAAGATGTCTGATTTCGGTGAGAAGAAAGCCATTTTCATACCATCCACAGCAAAAAATCTGTTACAAGCTCAAATTCCAACACCTAATCTATCACACGTACGAACTTTCGCCGTCACTTATCTTTTTTAACTGGTAACCTAACAAAATCGCGTCAAATAATAGAGTGCACTTATAGTAACCTAAATCACGTCCTTTGGTATTGCAGGGGGGAAGGGACTGAATACTTTATTTCAAGCAGTACACTCGTCACTTCTTCTCCAACACAATCAGTACACATCTTTGATATTGCCACGACATCTGCGCTCCAACGGAATTAGTTCAAATCGTCGCCACACCCTGGCCCCGCCGGCTAGCGCGCAGACACACTGGCGGCGCCTGTCACGTCAGGCGGACGCTCGCGCTGGACTGCCGGTGCGCTCCAGCGGCTGATGCGCTGGGGGAAGGCAGGGCTAGCCGCAGGCCCACCGATCGCTCCCACGTCGTAAACATGTTGTCGCTGGACACGCTGGAACTTGACGAGTTTGACATCACAACAGTCCCTTGTCCGCTCACCACGTGTATTCGTCGCCTCCACACGTTTCCCGCCAAAATTGTTTGCATCGGAGCTGAATCACACAACAGTCGGCCGTTCCACAAAGAACCTCCTGCAGCACTTTTGGCGCGAAAGTTGTTTTCCTGGGCACGTTCAAACCTGTCGATGCCGACCGCTCACCATCCACCACGTGTCCTTGTGCAACCGAGAACGCAGTCCTACACTTCTGCCGCCAAAGTTTGCTCGACAGTGGAATCCGCCATGACTGTATAACAGCACGTTTGGTCGGAACTAGAACGATCGCTAATTGACTCTCTGTCGCGCACGCATTATAACTGGACACTCGCCACGCTGGCGATCCGCTTACGTCACACACCCTCCATACACGCGATGGACATAGTCTTCTGTAAATATGCTAACTCCCACATCACTCATCTAACCTATCAATTACCCAAGTACTTCATTTCCATTTCAATTTTAATCATATAAAATAATTCAATTTACAATTTCATATACGTATGCAAACGCGTTCAGCTACCTAATTTCAACTGCTTTTTGAGGACCAGACAGCCACCTCTTCCTACTAACCAGCGCCGAGTTTGAATTCTGGCTGTAAAGAAAGGTCACTAACGCTTTCTCTGCAAACCTAAGAAAAGGACACTTGTACTAACCTCAGCCACCCGACCGCCACTTCCTCCTAGGGACCAGCGCCAACTTTGAATTCTGCCAGTAAACAAAGCTCACTCGCGCTTCCGCCACCAACCTAAGAAAATTGTTGCAAACGAAACTAAACTAAGCCACCAGGACTCAACCTCTTCCTATGCATTTCGGGTAACAGGACTCACCCTGCACAAGGCTCGTGGATGGAGAAACGAATTTACTTTATTTAGGAATGGAGTATATGTATCACACCGACATGTCCCACACCATACAGACCCGCAAAACACTACTACATAACTCTTTTATAATGCTCTAGACACACACTTGCTAATTGTAAACAGTTAAAAATAACGCATAGCGCAGCTTACAGACATGCGAACCGCTCATAAATAATGCAAAACATTAACGTCCAAATAGCCAAATAACTCCTAATTTTCGGAAATAATTTCATTTCCTAGGCTGATAGAAGGAGGAAGTGGTGTATTTATTTGGGACATATCTTTTTGAAACTAATTACATCTCATAGGTTTCGATATGTAAGGCTGACCTAAGGCAGGTTCTGAACTCCAGCAGTGCACTACACTTGGAAACTCAACCACACCCATCAAGATATTCAATCCAATCTAGACCTGTAACTCTTTTACAGATAAATTTGTCCAGTTATTTGTCGACTCACTCACAGTCTGACTAGATTGCCGTTTTTGCTCAAAAACCGCTCAGACTGCGCTATGCTGCTTGGGGAAGTAAGGAAGGACTGCGCTCTATTTATTTCAAGCCCCTTCATTTAGTCGTGGAGTATATTTGTCACAAAACACCCGCACTGATCCGACTGTGGTCATCTGACAACGGCCACAAACAAGTAAACAACCCCTCTTTCACCACACAATACCAAACTGCTCTTAAATAATGCAATAGAGAATATCCGCAGACGAGCTTTGTACTCAAACTCTCCAAATAAAGCACAGCACAGTATACAGACATGCTCGCAAAATAGCGCAACAGACGCCCCCCAACACCCTCACCTGCCAAACCGACCAAACGTCTCTGCTCGGCCTCCCCCAAACACTCGTGCCTAACAACAGAGAAATTGATATCGCCTATGCACCTTAGATTACACTACGAGGCAAGCCGCGTGCATGCGCGGTCAGCGGGAGAGGGGGTTCCAGAGCCTCCAGCCTAGTTCAGCTTCCGAGTGCTAGTGACGGCTGACCAGAAAGGGCACTCTCCTCTGACACATGTGAAAGCTGCATTGTTCTTCGCATGTATACCTCTGGCGTCTCAGGTCTGGACCTGCCTTCACGTCTGTTGCCAGAATAGCCCACAGCTCATTGACACACACGATTAAAATGGCTGGGAAAACATTTACTAGTCGCATGCAACCGAGGTGGTGACGGAAAACCACTCACTCTGATCTGCACTGCTGGCGTGTGTAATGTTTGAGAATACTCTATACATTTTTTCAAACAACATATTTAACCATACAGTCTATCTATCACAGTACCACAAAACACCCAACCAGATGTGCTGGGCCATGTTGCACAGCCCACAGACACACTCCCAATTTCAGTACACACAATAGCAAAGTGCGACTAAATAATTCTTCACACATGTGTGTAGATACGCTCAGTTCTCGTAAACTGTCCAAATAATAAATAGCAGATCCTGCAGATCCATTCGCAAAATAACTCAGCAGACGTGTGCAGGAACCGCCCCCTCTGCACCCTGTCCACAGGATCATGAAGTCACGCATCCGTCTGATTTCAGACCTCGCACAGCGCCTTCTCGGCTTCCGCAAGCGTGATTGGCGCGGTCGACGCGCTCGTCAACTGTCAAAGCACACACAGACGTCACAACCCCAAGCCATGAACACCGAATACAGGTGAAAGTCAACTTTATATCAACGTAGGACAATACCAAAGCGTAGCCTTCATAAGCTAGACACATCATAGCAGCACATGTCTTAACCTCCTATGACACAATACCACATTGCGCATTGCTCCTGGCATGTCATTACACGGCCATTTAACTATACACAATAACAAATGGCTCCGAGCACTATGGGACTTAACATCTATGGTCATCAGTCCCCTAGAACTTATAACTACTTAAACCTAATTAACCTAAGGACAGCACATCACAAGACAGAGAAAATCCCTGACCCCGCCGTGAATCGAACCCGGGACCCCGGGCGCGGGAAGCGAGAACGTTACTGCACGAACACGAGCTGCGGACACATAATAACACATCCCTGCTCTCGCCTTGTCGTGTGACCAGCCATCTAAAACCTTCTCAGTATTATTCTTACTTTACAACATAATTTTAAAAATAAGATCTAATTTACTCCTCCCACCGCACCTAACCTCACACCCATCCCACCATCAACATACGCAAACGGCCTCAACCCTATCTTGAGGCTTATATATCACACCACAAACCATGTCCATCAATTAATTTACCATTCTCATCCCCTCTTTTCGAATTACAAACGTAGCCTCTATCTAAACACCAATCAACTCATCTTTCTCGCACTTTCAACAGTAAAATTAATTTTACACACAACCAAAAATACCAAACGCAATTAAAGAGTCAAACTTTTATACAGAGCATCAAGCACATACGAGACTTACACCAATATTCAAAGCCGGGTCTATATTTGCCACCTCCAACTTGTATTAAATATTATATTACCATTGTTTAAATGTAGAGGTGGTCGATCACTTTCGAGGGGTAGTTTGGAAAGTCGCCACAACGCCACCAGGCTCTTCTAGTTTCCTTGTGTTGTGGCTGTCCTTTATTTAAAATCATTCAATATTATGCTATCGACCGCAAGAATATGATTTACAAGGTGCAAGGTATAGTTTCCTGTGAGAGGCTGTGCATCAGTCCGTGTTAATGTCAGTTTAGAATCAGACACGGACCTCGAAGTTGTGGCAGAAAGACGAAATATTCGGCACTTTGCAAAAGCGTGTTAGAAAACACTGTTTGAACAAGGGTCAGAAGTAGCTTCTCATTCGCTTAGAGTATGGGTGATCAAACTTTAAAGTGGTCTCTGCAACGTGTGTATATTTAATATGATCTTGTTCATATAGGCATCTGCAGTTTGAGGTGTCGGTCTTGGCGCGCTGTTAGGAATTCTTGGATGGTCGCACTTTGAGTTATTCAGGGAGAGTATTGTGAATTCCGTTTGCCCGCGGTGCGAGGTGGATCGCATTGGTGCCTTCGTGACTTGTAAATATGATGAACGTTAATAGCTGGTAATTTTTTTTCACTGTTTGATGGTAGAGAATAAAGATGATAGGATGTTGAGGATCTGTTGTACTTGTATCTAGTTTTGGGCGTACAACATTGCGCACATTTCCGACGAATGGTAACAACAAGGTCCTGTTGCGTAAGTGAGGTCGTTCTGTTTATAGACAGGCTGCAGAAGGTAATGGATATGTCTTTCTCCGACTTAAATTGCAGCGATCAGAAGATAAATGCATACTCATCTATGTTTAGAAAGGGAGAATGCTTTTTTATTATCAAGTGAGTTTTGGCAGGAGTGAATATGGCTTTATATATGCGAGTGTTTAAGATTTGAGAGTGAAAATTGACAGTGAAGGTGAATGACGTCGGGTTTGCTGGCTGGGGGAGACACTGTTTACATGTACAAAAATAGCTCTGAGCACTATGGGACTTAACATCTGAGTTCATCAGTCCCCTAGAACTTAGAACTACTTAAACCTAACTAACCTAAGGACATCACACACATCCATGCCCGAGGCAGGATTCGAACCTGCGACCGTAGCGGTCGCGCGGCTCCAGACTGAAGTGCCTAGAACCGCTCGGCCACATCGGCCGGCTTACATGTACAGTTGGAGATGCAGGGGGGGGGGGGGATAGAGATCTGTGCTATTCAGGAATCCATTGGTGTACTATATGTCGTTAGACAATAGCTGGAGAGCAGATATAGGGAGAGCCCACTTCAGCATGCTGGTCCTGGGGTGGACAGCTGTTTAGATGAACAGATATGTGGCTTTGACATGCCACCAGCGGCGCTCGGATGCTCGCTTTGTAAGGTGCTATGGGATTAGTTTGAGCATTTAGTACCTGTTTTGGTGGGTTATTGGATTATTGGGTTATTGGATTAAGATCTGTAATTTTGAAGGTCATGTCCTCAGTGGGAATGCTGTGTAACTGAGTAAGAGTGTTTACATATTTGAAGACATGTTTCACGATTGGTGATGTTAAGTTGATGGCCCAATTTAGCTACCACTGTAAAAAATAGCTGTCTGCTGCTGAAAGAAAGAAAGAAAGGGGTGACCTTGCCCCCAGACCTGATGGATGAGTTATTAGATAAAAGCAAGTGATAGTTGTTGAATGATGCTATGTATTCGGATGTAGGAGTCTCTAAACGGCGGCACGACATTTTTTTTATGTGGAAATTTATGCAATATATAGATAGTGATATTCGACTGCGAGTGACAACAGTTAAGAGAGGAAAAATAGGTACAAATCGAGCGCTCGCAGAATGTTGGGGCAATGGTAATAATATTTAATTCAAGTTGGAGGTGGTAAATATGAACCCTGCTTTGAATATTGGTGTGAGTGTCGTATCTGCTTGATGCTCTGTATAAACGTTTGACTCTTTAATTGCGTTTGGTACTTTGGGGTGTGTGTAAAATTAATTTTACTGTTGAAAGTGCGAGAAAGATGAGTTGATTGGTGTTTAGATAGAGGCTACGTTTGTAATTCGAAAAGAGGGGATGAGAATGGTAAATTGATTGATGGACATGGTTTGTGGTGTGATATATGAGCCTCAAGTTGGGGTTGAGGACGATTGTGTATGTTGATGGTGGGATAGGTGTGAGGTTAGGTGCGGTGGGAGTAGTAAATTAGATCTTATTTTTGAAATTATGTTGTAAAGTAAGAATAATACTGAGAGGGTTTTAGATGGCTGGTCACGCGACGAGTGCGAGAGCAGGGATGTGCTGTTATGTTTAGTTAAAGGGCTGTGTAATGTCATGACAGGAGCAATGCGCAGGGTGCTATTGTGTCATAGGAGGTAAAGACATGTGCTGCTGTGATGTGTCTAGCGTATGGAGGCTGCACTTTGGAATTATGCTACGTTGATGTAAAGTTGACTTTCACCTGCGTTCGGTGGTCGCGCATCGGTGTTGTGACGGATCGCCGTCCTGGATGGACGTCTGTGTGTGCCTTGACAGCTGACTAGCGCGTCAGCCGCCCCAACTCACGCTTGCGGAAGTTGAGCAGGGGCTGTGCGAGGTCTGAAATCAGACGGATGCGTGACTTCACGATCCTGTGGACAGGGTGCGGATGGGGGATACCTGCGCACATCTACTGAGTTATTTTGCGAGTGGATCCGCAGCCTCTGCCATTCGTTATTAGGATAGTTAATGAGTACTGAGTGTATCTACACATCCGTGTGAAGAATTATTTAGTAGAAGTTTGCTATTGTGTATACTGAAGTTATGATTGGGAGTGTGTGTGTGGGCTGTGCAACATGGCCCAGCACATCTGGTTGGGTGTTTTGTGATAGTCTGATCGATATACTGTATGGTTAAATAAGTTGTTTCAAAAAATAAATAGAGTGTTCGCAATCATTACACGCGCCAGCAGCGCAGATCAGAGTGAGTGGTTTTTTGTCACCATCTCGGTTGCATGTGAGTAGTAAATATTTTCCTGGCCACGTTAATCGTGAGAGTCAACGAGCTATGGGCTATTCTGACATTAGACATGAAGGCAGGTCCAGACCTGAGACGCCGGAGGTATACATGAGAAGAACAATGCAGCTTTCACATGTGTCAGAGGAGAGTGCCCTTACTGGTCGGCTGTCACGATCCCTCGGAAGCTGAACTAGGCTGAAGGCTCTGGAACCCCCTCTCCCACCGACCGCACGCGCACGCAGCATGCCTTGGAGTGTAATCTAAAGCGCATAGGCGATACCAATTCCTCCCGTGTTAGGCGCGAATGCGACTGTGTTGAGGGCATGTTTGGTGGAGGCCGAGCAGAGACTTTTGGTCGGTTTGGCAGCTGGGGGTGTTGGGGTGCGTCTGTTGCACTATTTTGCGAGCATGTCTATGCACTGTGCTGTGCTTTATTTGGAGATTTTAAGAGTACAGAGCTCGTCTGCGGATATTGTGTACTGCATTATTTAAGAGCAGTTGACCACAGTCGGATCAGTGCGGGTGTTTTGTGACAAATATACTCCATGACTAAATAAAAGGGCTTGAAATAAATAGAGCGCAGTCCTTCCTTACTTCCCCAAGCAGCACAGTGCAGTCTGAGCGGTTTTTGAGCAACAACGGCAATCTGGGCAGACTGTGTGTGAGTCGACAAATAACTGGACAAATTTATCTGTAGAGGAGTTACAGGTCTAGATTGGATTGAATATCTTGATGGGTGTGGTTGTGTATCCAAGTGTAGTGCACTGCTGGAGTTCAGAACCTGCCTTAGGTCAGCCTTACATATCGAGATGCAAAAGTTTCATAAAGATATCTCCCAAATAAATAAAGTACACTCCTTCCTCCTTCTATCAGCCTATGCAATGAAATTATTTCCGAAAATTAGGAGTTGTTTGGCTATTTGGACGTAAATGTTTTGCATTATTTGTGAGCGGTTCGATGTCTGTAGGTTGCGCTATGCGTTATTTTTAACTGTTTACAATTAGCAAGCGTGTGTCTAGAGCATTATAAAAGAGTTATGTAGTAGTGTTTTGCGGGTCTGTATGGTGTGGGACATGTCGGTGTGATACATATACTCCATTCCTAAATAAAGTAAATTCGTTTCTCCAGCCATGAGCCTAGTGCAGGGTGAGTCCTGTTACCCGAAATGCATAGGAAGAGGTTGAGTCCTGGTGGCTTAGTTTAGTGGTGATGAGTTCCGTTTGCAACAATTTTCTTAGGTTGGTGGCGGAAGCGCAAGTGAGCTTTGTTTACGGGCAGAATTCAAAGTTGGCGCTGGTCCCTAGGAGGAAGTGGCGGTCGGGTGGCTGAGGTTAGTACAAGTGTCCTTTTCTTAGGTTTGCAGAGAAAGCGTTAGTGACCTTTCTTTACAGCCAGAATTCAAACTCGGCGCTGGTTAGTAGGAAGAGGTGGCTGTCTGGTCCTCGAGAAGCAGTTGAAATTAGGTAGTTGAACACGTTTGCATACGTATATGAAATTGTAAATTGTATTATTTTATATGATTAAAATTGAAATGGAATTAAGTACTTAGGTAATTGATAGGTTAGATGAGTGATGTGGGAGTTAGTATATTTACAGAAGACTATGTCCATCGCGTGTATGGAGGGTGTGTGACGTAAGCGGATCAAATGGTTCAAATGGCTCTAAGCACTATGGAACTTAACTTCTGAGGTCATCAGTCCCCTAGAACTTAGAACTACTTAAACCTAACTAACCTATGGACATCACACACATCCATGCCCGAGGCAGGATTCGAACCTGCGACCGTAGCGGTCGCGCGGTTCCAGACTGTAGCGCTTAGAACCGTTCGGCCACCCCGGCCGGCGTAAGCGGATCGCCAGCGTGGCGAGTGTCCAGTTATAATGCGTGCGCGACAGAGAGTCAATTAACGATCGTTCTAGTTCCGACCAAACGTGCTGTTATACAGTCATGGCGGGTTCCACTGTCAAGCAAACTTTGGCGCCAGAAGTGTAGCACAGCGTTCTCGGTTGCACAAGGCAACGTGGTGGATGGTGAGCGGTCGGCATCGACAGGTTTGAACGTGCCCAGGAAAACAACTTTCGCGCCAAAAGTGCTGCAGGAGGTTCTTTGTGGAACGGCCGACTGTTGTGTGATTCAGCTCCGAGGCAAACAATTTTTGCGGGAAACGTGTGGAGGCGACGAATACACGTGGTGAGCGGACAAGGGACTGTTGTGATGTCAAACTCGGCAAGTTCCAGCGTGTCCAGCGACAACGTGTTTACGACGTGGGAGCGATCGCTGGGCCTGCGGCTAGCCCTGCCTTCCCCCAGCGCGTCAGCCGCTGGAGCGCACCAGCAGTCCAGCGCGAGCGTCCGCCTCACGTGACAGGCGCCGCCAGTGTGTCTGAGTGCTGGCCGGCGGGGCCAGGATGTGGTGACGATTTGAACTAATTCAGTTGGAGCGCAGATGTCGTGGCAATATCAAAGATGTGTATTAATTGTGTTGGAGAACAAGTGACGAGTGTACTGCTTGAAATAAAGTATTCAGTCCCTTCCCCCCTGCAAAACCAAAGGACGTGATTTAGGTTACTATGAGTGCACTCTATTATTTGACGCGATTTTGATAGGTTACCAGTTAAAAAAGATAAGTGTCGGCGAAAGTTCGTACGTGTGATATATTATGGTGTTGGAATTTGAGCTTGTGACAGATTTTTTGCAATGGATGTAATGAAAATGGCTTTCTTCTCACCGAAATCAGACATCTTGAACAAATAATAAATGATAATAATAAATAGAAGTACCGTTTTCGTGACATTATCGTTTTGGAATTTGAATTTGGTGCAATTTTCTAGTGGAGGCAAGCCAATAACAATAATAATAAATAATAACAAATGATAAATGATAATGAATAATATTCGATTATAATAAAGACAATTACGGTTTTGCAGTCATTATCATGCTGGAATTTGAATTTGGAGGGAATTTTCTAGTGGAGGCAGGTCAATAATAATAAATAATAATAAACGATAATAAATAGTAATAGATGATAATGAATGATAATGAATGATAATAAACGATAATGAATGTTAATAAATGATAAACAATTGGCCTATTTTCCCGCTAAAATCCGCCATCTTGGATGACTTCATGCACTGTTGCCAAGTCTACATGCCGCCATATTGGAAGACGTCATCGCCGCCATATTGGATAAATTTTACTACAATGCAGAGTGAAATGGCACTCTCTTAGTCCCTCTTCTTAACAATTCTTTAGTAAGTAATTCGTGTCAGTAATTTGAAACATGTATGATTAAACCGATGGGTCTGTAAAATTCACACCTGTCAACACTTGCCTTCTTTGAGATTATTCCTGAGGTTTCTTGCTTGTTTCGTATATGCTAGACACCAGGTGGAATTGCGGTTTCTCGGATGGCTGTCCTAAGGATCTCAATAATTTTGTGGGCTTACCATCTACTCAAGTCGCCTTGTTCCCACAAAGTTTTTTCAGTGCTCCGTAAAACTCTTTTAGAAGAATCGTATCTCAACTCATTCATCTACTTCTTCTTCCTCAATTTATATAATATTATCTACAAGTTCATTACCGTTGTATATCTCTACTACGCATGACTTCCACCTTTCACCTCCCCTTCTTTGCTTAGTACTGGCTTACAGTCTTAGCTCTTGATATTCATGTAGCTGTTTCTCTTTTTTTCTAAAGGTCTGTTTTGTTTTCTTATAGGGGGTGTCTATCTTTTCTCTAATAAAGCTCGCATCTACTTCCTTGTATTTCTCCCAATCCTGCTTTGTCATTTTCTGCTCTCTGTCAATCTCTTTTTTCAGACCTATGTATTCCCTTTTGCCAGCTTAATTTGTTACATTTTTTATATGGTCTCCTATCGTCAGGGTGAATATTTCGTTCGTTTTCCAAGGGTATCTACTGGCTTTTGTCCTTTCGCCTATTGATTCTCTGCTGCCCTGATTATTTCATCTCTGGAGGCTACCTATTGCTCTTCCATTGTGCTACACACTCCTGTTTCAGTCAGTCAATGCCTAATGCTTCCTTCGAAACTTTTAACAACCTCTGCTTATTTCAACTTATACAGGATGTGTCTCCTTAATTTCTTATTTTTCTGCAATTTCTTCGGTATGTATTTGTAGTTCGTAACCTATAAGTTACGATCAGACTTCCCGCTGGAAACGTTCTGCAGTTTAAAATCTGATTTCGAACTCGATGTACGAGGGTTGGAACTTTAATAGTGGCAACTATTTATTTGCAGCTCGTACAAAATAGATATGCATTTCAAAGTTTTACTGACTTCAGAGTAGTCACCAGGATTGCGTGTAACTTGTTGCAGCGATGTGGAAGTCGTGGGCTACTCTTTAGCTGTGCCAGTTGTGTTGACAGTTCAAGCGGCGCGGTCTATTGCCCGACGAATTTGTAGCAGTTCTGAAGCGAATGCCGTGAGGTGTTTCCTTCAGTTTAGAAATCGAGTTGAACTGACGAGGTCTTAAGTAAGGGGAGTGCAGTAGGTGGTATAGCACTTAGCAGGCCCATCAGTCAAACAAGTCAGTAACAGCTTGCACTGTACGTGCTTGAGCATTGTCCTGCAAAATGATGGCCAGGTCCTGCAGACAGTGTCATCACATCTGTCTCTATCCTGTTCATTTTGGGAATACAACCTACGACCAGCTTAGAGACAGAAGTGATGACACTCTCTGCAGGCCGGCCGAAGTGGCCGTGCGGTTAAAGGCGCTGCAGTCTGGAACCGCAAGACCGCTACGGTCGCAGGTTCGAATCCTGCCTCGGGCATGGATGTTTGTGATGTCCTTAGGTTAGTTAGGTTTAACTAGTTCTAAGTTCTAGGGGACTAATGACCTCAGCAGTTGAGTCCCATAGTGCTCAGAGCCATTTTGAACTCTCTGCAGGACCTAATCATGATTTTGATTTGTTTGACTGATGTGTTTGACTATTGGGAGTGCTAAGTGCTATACCACCTACTGCACTCTCCTGACTTAAGCCATCGTGAGTTCAACTCGATTTCTAAACTGAAGGAAACACTTAACGGCATTCGCTTCAGAACTGCTACAAATTCGTCGGGCAATAGACCGCGCCGCTCGAACTGTCAACACAACTGCCACTGATAAGAGTATCCTAAACCTTCCACATCCCTGGCAACGGGTTGCACACAATGCTGGCGACTACTTTGAAGGCCAGTAAAACTTTGAAATGCGGATCTATTTTGTATGAGCTGTAAATAAATAGTTGCCACTATTCAAGTTCCAACCCTCGTATTACCAATACATAACCTATTTAAAATATTCCTGTGTCGCCATATCTCTTCCATGTGTACAATTTTCTTTCGTGAGTTTTAAACCGATCTTTCATTGCAGTCCCCTAGTCCATGTTCTATTGCCATTTTTCTTCTCTTCCTTTCACTGAAAACGAATTGCAGTCACACCTCATAATTAAATTTAATCTCCTTTAACTATGGGAATAATTTCCTTCATCTCATCATACGAGAGACGTTCAATAAATAATGCAACACCTTTTTTTTTCTCGGCCAATTTCGGTTTAAAAAATGCGAAATTTGTTGTGGGACACCACAGAATATTTCCGCATCAGCTATAGTTTCATGAAGTTGCGATAGGTGGCGGCGCGGAAAGAAGCCTTCAAAATGAAGTTTGTAACGTAAATGCGTTCCAAGCAGAGAGCTGTCATTGAGTTTGTTATGACGGAAAATCAGAGCTTCACAGTTATTCATAGGCACCTGCAGAACGTCTATGGAGACATGGGAGTGAACAAAGTCACTGTGAGTAATTGGGCGAGAATGTCTATGGAGACATGGGAGTGAACAAAGTCACTGTGAGTAATTGGGCGAGATATCTGTCACCACAGCAGTAAGTTCGTGTGGCCAAGCTGCACACAACTTCAACTCCTGCAATGTTGGAACGTGCGGACACTCTCATTTGAGGTGATCGACAAATCACATTCAAACAGCTCGCTGCTCAACCCCCTGTTGACAGTGCTGACACACTTGTCCACCAGTTGCGGTGCTCAAAGTTGTGTGCCCACTAAGTTCCTCGACGCCTAACAGAAGACCATAAAGAGCAACGAAGGACCATCTTTGCGAAATTGCTTGAGCATTACGAGGCTGATCATGACAATTTTGTCGAACATCATCACAGCAATAGAACATGGGTCCATCACTTCGAACAAGAAACAAAACGGCAACCTCTCCTCCGTAGAAAAGGTTCAAAGCCACACCCTCAGTGGCGTAGTAATGGCGGCGTCTTCTGGGACCCTAAAGGGGTTATTATGTTTGATATCCTTTCTCATAGTGCAATGATTAACTCTGGAGTGTATTGTGATATCCTCAGGAAAGTGAAGAAACGACTTAAGCGTTTTCGTCGCCATAAAAATGCAAACGAACTTCTCCCTACCAGGACAACACAAGGCCTCGCACAAGTGTATGTACCTGATAGGAGCTCAAAAAACTTTGTTGAACGTTCTTTCTCATCCAACCTATACTTCGGATCTCGCACTTTCCGACTTATTCTGACTGTCCCAAAGAAGGATGCACTCCGCGGCAGATGTACGTGGATGATTGGGGATTACTGATTTAGGAGACGTTGGCTCCGACGTCCAACAGTAGAGTTTTGAAGCCAGAAGAGTGAGGAATAATATGGTATATTGGAATCCCGAATAAAATCAATCTGCTTTCAGAACAAAAAGATGCGTTGTATTACTCATACACGATTTTAATCTCATCAACGTCTGCGGGGCTAGATTGTGTATAAACGTGTACTGTTGTGGCTTGGCTTCAAGTCTGTGTTGGCTACGATAATTCGTTCGCTATGCTGTTCGTTCTATTTTCTTATTCGTTGTTAGACCTACTGCTACAGTATCTCTATTTGATTTTATGTTTGTAACAATATTCTCAACTGACTAGAAGTGCTGTTCTTCCTGACACTGCACTTCAATAATTCCATTTATATCAAGCTTCAACCTATCCATATACGTGTTTAAGTTCTCTAGCTTACTTACCTGACTAAAGGATTTAACGTTCCACCCTCCGATCCGTAGAATGCCGGTTTTGTTTTTCCTAAAGACGTAGTTTTCCTCAATCTTCCCCACTCGGAGATCCAAATGGGGAACTATTTTACCGAAGAAGATGAAATCATCATTTAACCAGGCAGGAGGACTGCATGCCGTCGACAAAAAGTCACGGCAGTAGTTTCTCCTTCTTTTCAGCCGTTCGTCGAATCAGCGTAGCAAGGCCAATTTGGTTACTTTTCAAGGCCAGAGCCCCTGCAGCTACAGAAAAGGCTGCTGTCCCACTTCAGGATCGATCGGTTTGCCTGGCCTCTCGACTGTTACTTTTCCGCTGCAGTTGCAACTTCGGTAAGTCTATACGAATCGTTGAGCTGTGTAAGCTCCGCCATCTCGGTAAAATACATTATTCGTGGGAGGGGATGTATCTTTCTAACTTAACTGCATACATTGAAAATATCATATTCGATTATAGTAGGTTACAAGCATTCTTCTATACTTAAAAATCTTTCTTGCAACCACTAATATAGTCCAATTCATACAAGAAAAAGCTGCCATTACCATCCCGTCCTCTGGTCTAGATCTCTATACCTACCTGCTCCGAAACCTTCATGGTACATCTAACGGTGACCGTGGACCATCACCCCCTCTGTTCTCCACTTATCATGTAATCTCTGAACCTCCGAAGCAAATGTGATGACATAAACTGTGTTGTTACCCTCACAAAAAAGTTCTTTTGAATATCTCGAAGAACTCCAAACGTACAGACATGACGAATGCAGAACAGCGAGTACCTTATACTCTGAAACCATTGCGTGATCCTCACTACTGACAGTTCTTCTGTGGTTGTGCAGGAAGTATTGAATGTCGGTCTGCTTCAGGCATTCCTCAGCTCCTAAACACTACTTCTTGAAATAACACTATATCTCTGACATTAATATACACTACTGGCCATTAAAATTGCTACACCAAGAAGAAAAGCAATTTTAATCGCCAGTAGTGTACAGATGAGGACGTTTGCAAGACAACAACCATCTGCACGAACAGGTCGACGACGTTTGCAGCAGCATGGATTATCAGCTCGGAAACCATGGCTGCGGTTACCCTTGACGCTGCATCACAGACAGGAACGCCTGCGATGGTGTACTCAACGACGAACCTGGGTGCACGAATGGCTAAACGTCATTTTTTCGGATGAATCCAGGTTTTGTTTACAGCATCATGATGGTCGCATCCGTGTTTGCCGACATCGCTGTGAACGCACACTGGAAGCGTGTATTCGTCATCGCCATACTGGCGTATCACCCGCCATGATGGTATGGGGTGCCATTGGTTACACGTCTCGGTCACCTCTTGTTCGCATTGACGGCACTTTGAACACTGGACGTTACATTTCAGATGTGTTACGACCCTTGGCTCTACCCTTCATTCGATCCCTGCGAAACCCTACATTTCAGCAGGATAATGCACGACCCCATGATGCAGGTCCTGTAAGGCCCATCTGGATACAGAAAATATTCGACTGCTGCACTGGCCAGCACATTCTCCAGATCTCTTACCAATTGAAAAAGTCTGGTCAATGGTGGCCGAGCAACTGGCTAGTCACAATACGCCAGTCACTACTCTTGATGAACTGTGATATCGTGTTGGAGGTGCATGGGCAGCTGTACCTGTACACGCCATCCAAACTCTGTTTGATTCAATGTCCAGGTGTATCAAGGCCGTTATTACGGCCAGAGGTGGTTGTTCTGGGTACTGAGTTTTCAGGATCTATGCACCCAAATTGCGTGAAAATGTAATCACATGTCAGTTCTAGTACATAATATTTGTCCAATGAATACCCGTTCGTCTGCATTTCTTCTTGGTGTAGCAATTTCAATGGCCAGTTGTGTAATTACACTCATACCACAGAAATGTGCCATAATCATCTAGACTGCTGATGTCGATCTAACATCCACCTGCTGAGCAAACAGCTTCTGTATGTGGTCAGTAATCATCCTGAATAAAAACCGCACGTTTCAGAATTTTTCTCCAGCGCGGTAAGTCAAACAGAGCGTTGTAATTATCGTTTCCGCCGTTGGCAAATTTGTTGAATACATCTTTACCAAGAAAATACTTGGCGATTGTTCGTAGATCTGGCAGAAAACAGGTGCATGGCCCAAAAATATCCCCAGAAAGACGAGTCCGACTTAGCAACTGTAGCGCTCCGCGCTCGGCGGTGGCGGAGTTTTAATTACCCGTGCGCTCCAACTGGCAAGGTGTAATTAAACGTGATTAGCAGCCTCATTAAGCGACCAGCCACGCCGCCTCCAATTACGCCGCCGCCGAGCCGGCCCGCGGGGCAGACAAACGGCTTCTGGATCGCCCGTCCTGAAGCATTGCCAGCTCTCCATTAACAGATGGGCATTTTTCCCTCTCTGTTATAACTCCTTTAATTTATATAGGGATAAATTTCTTAAGGGTAATCTTCAGGAGCGCCGTGGAGCTCACAGGCAGCTACTGGATCAGGCGGACCAAGGGCACCGTTCTACGGTTTCGGCTCCATAAATATCTGTGAAGGCAGAGTTCTCTCTTTGTGTCAACAAAGAGTCGGGTTCGTAAAGCACCGCTCCAGTCTTTATCACTATATTCGCTAGCAGTAAGTCCTACGGGGACATTTGTAAAACGACTGGACTTGGGATTTATTCACAGGCAGGACGTAACTGTGTTTCGAGGATGAGCTACAGCATTAGAGGAGCGTAATGAGACAGATGTTGTAATTGCTGCACAGATTTTAGCTGTCATCTTTCTTCCGTCGGATTCGATGCGTCCAGCTGCGAAACCCTCTCTTGTGCCCACCATCTCAAAATTCAAATGGCTCTGAGCACTATGGGACTTAACTGGTGAGGTCATCAGTCCCCTAGAACTTAGAACTACTTAAACCTAACCAACCTAAGGACATCACACACATCCATGCCCGAGGCAGGATTCGAACCTACGACCATAGCGGTCGCACGGTTCCAGACTGTAGCGCCTAGAACCGCTCGGCCACACCAGACGGCCCCACCATCTCAGTTTCACTTGCTCCAGACGTTCTCAATCATTTGTTTTGGACCAGCTGAGAAACCAGGTGTTAACCAAGTATTTGTTTAAGGCTGTGCTCGAGACTTTGTGAATGTGGGATTTAATTTTGACTTTTAAAGATTCTATTTATAGAACATTTGGAGTAGTGTATTTAGGGACATGAATGAAGACCTTTTTTGCTTCAGTAACGCTAAAGAGAGTTATGTAGAACTCGCCGTGCAAAAAGCAGCTGGCCCTAAGGTTCTGGCCTAGAACACGCAGCATCTGCTCTTGTGTTTTGTTTATAGTCATGGCATAATGTAACCACACTGGGAATTGTACACGTTTAAAGTGAAATAAGTCTGCTCAGTGCTTGTTACCTATACAACATGTAACTATTGTGTCCATTGGTTATGCATCTTCCTCATCTGTCATCGAACTCCAGACCTTCTTTCATATGCTCTTCTTGCTCCACTCTCCTCACTGGAATGAAAGTGCATGTTACGGCAGATTCCACGTATTCTTCAACATGGGCACATACTACGTTTGTGATTTTATGTCAGGACTGTGTGACCCGTAACCCCTGTCTTCCCTCTGTCCTACATTAGGGCCCAACATAGGTGAACAATTTCTGGTGTCAGATATGGGGTTATCTAATGATTTTTGAGATGGATATTGTAGGTACTTCGTACATACGCAGCCCAGGTGTCAGGACTGGACTGATGTGTTCTCTTATGAGAAGCAACACTTGCACTCTAGAGAGAAGAGTGGAGCAAGAAGAGTGTTGTGTACATAGTTCCGCATAGTCAGTGCGTACACAACTTTCCCACTAGAGCGCGCCCCGCTAAGCACAACAGCGCAGGCGCAGCGCTCGTCCATCTCTGCACTACAAGATGGCGCTACCATAGAGACGGACCAAATTCTGCTTCCGCCGATCCGCGTATTAATATGTAACGCAGCCAATGAGATTGCTGCTAATGTAGAACCTTTTCTCCTCACGGATCACACTCGCGCAGTGATACATGAACGCGTGACATATTATAACGAGTGTACAGACCTCCGATTAGTCAGTCTGCATTTGTCTGCACCAGTCTGTACCAGTCTACATTAGTCTGTACCAGTCTGTACGAGTTCTAAATTTGTCTGTACCAGTCTATAGTCAAGTTTCAGTCTGCGCCTAGTAAGATTACCATATTCCTGTACTTAGCCATGAAGATAAACGTATAGACACTTTTGTCAAGTATCAGAGATATATATGAGAATAAGATTAACGTACCAATACCAAAGGAACTTCAGATTGTCAATTGTAAATAGCATCCAGAACCAAGTTAAGTAATTTTTGTGCTTGTTAATATTTTAATAAATGTGTGTGAAAATTAATCAAGTTCTATTTAAAGTTGGTCACCGTCAATCTGCTTCTCTAAGCGTGCAAGTGGCAGTTCTATCGTCTGACATAACAGCAGAAGATAAACACGCCAGGATAAGACCACGAGACATATTGCTGACACTCGCCTACTGCGTTAGAGCGACAAGTCAAAGAATCTGACGGTGTGTGTACTGAAGGTCTTACAGTACGCACACCACAATGAGCATATGAAAGAAGGTCTGGAATTCGATGTCCGATGAGGAAGATGAAGCCAGAACAGCTTTTTGCAAGTACACAACAGCGCGGGGATTGCAGAAACGACCAAGCGATGATGAGATGGAGGAGCAATTGCGGTCCTTAGAGGATCTTCAGAAAAAAATGTTTCAAATGGTTCTGAGCACTATGGGACTTAACGTCTAAGGTCATCAGTCCCCTAGAACTTAGAACCACTTAAAGCTAACTAACCTAAGGACATCACACACATCCATGCCCGAGGCAGGATTCGAACCTGCGACCGTAGCAGTCGCGCGGTTCCGGACTGAAACACCTAGAACCGCTCGGCCGCAGCAGCCGGCAGGATTTTCATGGCAATGAAATGCAGCAGCAGCATGGCCCAGCAGCGGATGCCGTGCGGGGTCTTCATGATGTATCAGTGTTGGCCAGCAACCAGCGGATTGTGGGCAATGGCCTAACACATCACAACTGAAAGGAATGTGACGTTGTGGGCATCACGTCATGCCGACTCCAGCTCAGCCCAGCTCAGCATAGCTGTGTGGTGCAACAATCGTCTTCAGAAGCTGTGCTGTTTCAACTCTCTTCTACACAACTCACCAGTAATCAAAGTAAGTAATTGCCTCATCTAACACCGCAATTGTCGATAGTGGAGCAGCACCAGCAACTAACATTAGTATTAGTGATGCCCGTGAACTCATTCCTCTGGCTTCCAATGGTACAAAATCCTCATTAAATGCATTTAAAAGTAATGTAGACATTTCTTTCGAACTAGTGCATGAAGCCGACTATTTAGTAATATTGAAGTTCATAGAAACCCGTACTGAGGATCCTGCACATAGTGAACTGCTTGTGAGCAAATTATATTCCACATGGGAAGAAGTAAGAAATATTTTGTTAGAAAATTACGCATGTAAGTGTACTTTAGAATTCTACACATATAAAATGTTTTCTAGTTGGCCGATTTTTGGTAGGGGACCAAACAGCAAGGTTGTTAGTCCCATCGGGTTACGGAAGGATTGGGAAGAAAGTTACCCGTGCCCTTCCAAAGGAACCATTATGGCATTTGCCTGAAGCAATTTAGGGAAATGACAGAAAACCTAAACCAGGATGGCAAGATGCAGGTTTGAACCGTCGTCTTCCTGAATGCGCATTCATTGTGCCAACCACTGCTCCCCTCACTCGGTCGTGTTTTCTAGCAGGCAGCTGCAGATTAGGCCAGCAAAGTAGATTCATCTCAACATCAATTTAGCGATACTGTCCACACTGCAATGCCAGAGTCAGAACTGGCGGAATTTTGCAATTAATAGGAAAATTAAGCAGAGCAATATTCATGCAGGGGATCTATTAAGAACACATACCAACAACTGTACGTGCAAGAGGCGAAAATATCACGCTAACCGAAGCAGCTGAGGTAGGTTTGACAGAAGAGTCAGCAATAATACATGCCAAGCAAAAAGGAGTTGGTGATAAAAGTCATCAGGGAAAAATGGGGAGGTTACCATTAAATGACTTTCAAGTTGACGTCTAGGAGACGTATCTAAGGATTTCAGAAGTAATGTTAAGTGTAAAACATGTGACAAATCAGGGCATTTAACGTGAAACTGCCGACCCTAGGAAAGAATTCGTAAAGTAGAATCTGCACAAGTGTGTCAAGAGTTAGAGGCTCTAAAGCTAGTCAAGTGAGAATGCTGCAATTTATTGGGACATAGTAGTCCTTGAAAGAAAGCGAAGGCAGTTGTGTGTACTGCGTGTCATAGCCTAGGGGACATAGATAGACAGAATACTGAGAGTACGGAGTACTCTATGAAAAATAAGAAGCTGGGAAACGAAAGAAAAGCAATATTACAGTTGCCTGATACTGAAATTACAGAGATATTTAAAGTCGACTTTGAAAGAAAAACTGATTTTGTAGAATTAAATTCCTCACAGAGTACTGAAAGTCCATTACACTTTCTTCAAGATAATGGACATAGATTAGCTAGTTCAGTATAAAGGATCTGCAAAGCCAGGATGGGTACAGAAGTGAAAAAATTAAAAAGGTTAAAAGTTTTACATGTATGGTCATACATATTTATGGGACTACAGTTTTAGATCTTCCAATAGATCAGGAACTAATAGTGATAGATAAGTTTCATCCGGTAGGAAGGGAACTAGATATTCCCTGTGCTGGTTTCATTGGCAGAGACATTTTTACAAAGCACGGTGTAGTAATTCATTATGCTAGGAAAACCCTGGGAATCTGGGACAGGCCCATTAAATTGTGTATTTAGATAGGAGCGAAAGAAGCAAGCACACAGGAGCACTGGCTTAGAAAACCGCAATAAGATTCAGAAACTGAAAAATGTGAGTGCAGTAGAGTTCATAGTTCTCTGAGTTGTTCAGAGATTGCCGGTAAACAAAAGTACGCCGAAGAAATGACAGACGAATGATATTATACCGACAGGTTGGTTGGTAGGCTGGTTGGTTGGGTTAGGAGACCAGACAGCCAGGTCATCGGTCTCAGCGGATTAGGGTAGGACGGGGAAGGAAGTCGGCCGTGCCGTTTCAAAAGAACCATCCCGGCATTTGCCTGGAGTGATTTAGGGAAATCACGGAAAACCTAAATCAGGATGGCCGGACGCGGGATTGAACCGTCGTCCTCCCGAATGCGAGTCCAGTGTATACCGACAGGAAAGGGGAAGCTACAGAGCCTAAGGCAGGCCAGTCTCTCCTGAAGAGAGTATTTCGAGGATAAGGTTGCAGATACTAGCCTAAGAGAAGGCATTGTTGTAAGGCAAGAACTGCAGGATGGCCCGTACCTACTACAGGCGCTGATGAGACTACGGAAAAGCTCTTGCTTAAATAGTGTGTTAAATACACGATAGGAGGTGGTTTTTGTTGAGATACCTCGCATTAAGGTGGAAGAACTTCTGCCATTTAACCGATGTCCCAAGCGGACAGTGTGCAAGGAGACAAAGTTTCGAGTCAGAAAAAATCGATAATCAATGTACTGAAAGAGGCGGTTAGATCATTTAAACGCCATAGAGAAGCAGTTCATAACAAGGAAGTGTTCTGCGTATAATTAATAAATGATCAGTTTCAGCTGTCAGGAAATAAGCTGACATACACAGATACAATTCAGTATCAAATAAAGCTGATTCCCAAAGCTGCTCTCATACTTACCAAATGACGTAAGTGCAGAAAGAAGCGCTGCGGTAGGAGATAAATCAGGCGTAGGAGGATGATATAGTAGTATCTTCAACAAGTGAGCTTAGTGGAATAATGTTTGGGATATGAGATAGGTAGTATGCCACCTATTTCAAATAAAAGATTGATTTAACTGCAAATGGACAGAAGCAGTTGCTTACGTTGACGAAAGAGCAAAGGCAACTTCGATTAGTTTCAGTCATACAGTACCTAGAATTGTACGAAACGAGCAAATGATTGTTAAAAATACGGAGAAGCTCCACAGGTACATGAGGGACTATGCTAACAGCACTCATCAGAAGACAGCGCACTTAGCTGTGAGCACTACTGAAAATGGACAGTTAATACAGTTGGTGTCGATATACACTGAGTTAGAAAGGTAATATGAGGTGGTAATTTTTGCCGAAGTAAATGCACGGAAAGAAATACCGGAACCTCATTTAATTGAGCCAGAGCGGGTAGACAGACTCTTGCATTTAATTCTGGATGATATTAAAGACAAGAAGCTCCCAGCTGCTGTTAAGGAAGAGGGTGGATTCCAGTTATTACGCACAATTGATGTTGATATGTTTAGGTCAGGCCGTGTATTACGTACTGAATATCCCATTAGTGGAAAATGACCTGTTTAATTTCTACAGAATATTACCCCCTTCTTAAGTTGATGGATGTCAAAGTTTATTCATGTGGATAAAACCAGAGAAAGATTATTTATTAACTGATAAATCCAGGTAGGACTATGCGAAACTGAGTAACGAACAACTGTTGTATAAAGAGGTAGATCGCGTTCGCAAAATTTGTAAGAAAAAGTTGTTTTCACATCAATGTGTGATCACAAAAAGCGTTAAGCCAGGCTGTTGCAACAAGTATGGGAAATTCCTAACGGTTGTATTAAGAAGTTTGTGAAACTAAACGATAATATTTGGTATGGTTATTCGTTCATACTGTCGAAACAAATAATAAGAATTAATGTGAACGGTGTAGACATAGTGCCAGCTTTAAACATGGAGACTGATTGCTGTATAACAAGCAAGAAAAGAGGAACATTCCTGAGTCAATGTTCGATATTCCATTGGAAGAGCAGATAGCCTTCCAAGAGCAGCATAGTTTCTTAGAAAAACCTTGATATCATTACTCGTTCTGGTCCTATTTAGGATCTGTGATACTTACTTTAACTTTTACATGTTGTTTATGCAGACAGTGCAAGTGGTTTAGAGATTGTTTGAAATATGAGTGGAAAGACATGAGCAATGATTATTTTGCCAGAGTATGCATGAGGACAATCATAGAAAACAGATGTGAAAGGATCTGAGGTTACACGGATTCATTGTAATAAGCCCCTGCGGCCTAATAGAGGAAACAGTGAAGAGTGATAAAGGATCCATTACGTTTGAACGCAATGAGAAAAGTGCATCGTCCCCTTCGCCAACTCCATGCAGGGATAAAAGATAATGGAAGTCATTGCAAAACTCCCTTAGTACGTTAGAAATTAGTGTTGTTGATCACACAAGGAAAATGTAAACAAGTATCTTCTAAGGATGTGTTATAATCCTGATATGCTGTGTTCTGTAATGAAGTGTTTACGTACATATATTGTGAGAAAAATAAACAAATAAATACTGATGTGCTAAATACTTACTTATAACCAAAAAAGGGAGATAAAATTTTTTTCCTGTGTATATGTGTCTATAATGTGGAAAACAAAAAATTTTAACACTTGATTTATATTAATTTTTCAAAGTATATGTACATGCAATGAAAAATGCAACAATGTTTTACATTGATTTTTCTATGTATATGTAAGCGCAGTAAAAACGAAACATTTATTTTTATTGACGTTTATGTGTGTGTGTGCAAAAGTGGAAAATATATTTTAAATAGCGCAAAATGTAAAAAGGACTGATGTGATTAACCAAGAATGTATATAATATCATTTTAGAACTAAAATATTTTAACTATAACAGAAGTCAGATTACAGATTCATTGCAATGAGATTGTCAACAAATTTTTGCCTTGGGGATTAAATAAATATATTGACAATATACGTATTACTTGTAAATTGTAAAGCCTAAGGCTACTGAAACCAACAACGACACTACAAGATAGAAAATCAGACAGAGAACGCAAAGAGCTGGCAAAGTGTCAGCGTTAAGGTTATCAGAAGTAAACAGAAACGCTAGAGCGCCGAGGACTGCAGCTGTCCCAGAGTCGAAGTTCCACTTCCGGGGAATTAACTGGTAGCTCCATCCTCCGCCTGTTTCAGCCTTTACAGTAAAATAAGATGGCAAATAGGCACTTCTTACCAGAGGCAGCATGCTTGCTACTTGCTCCTGAGAACGCAACGTTGATGGATTTACATAGGTTAGAGATGGGAAATGAGAAAAACTGCTGAAACAGCGATCCCCACTTACAAGAGGCCTCAGGGTGGGGCGAAGAGGCGTGAAACACAGTTATTCCTAGCCACAATAGGAAGGACAGACACTTGGCTTTCAGGCCAACGCTGTCACTACCAAACTTGGAGTCTGGTAATGTAAGGAACAAAAACATCGGTATCTACCAAGCCGGAGTAGTCTATAAATCTGAATGTGGTTTGCCAGAGGCATCCTGGCGATGGACAGCCACATATCGGATTGGCAAAAATTATAAATCAAAGTACTAGATCCTTACATCTAAAAGATATTATAATTTTGTTTATTTCTGCTTGTTGATAGAAATTGATCTTGGAAATGTTTGACAGTAGTAACTAGACAGTAGTTATTCTGCATATCAACATATAGTAGGTAAGTGCATATAAATGTTTTGGTCTTCCAAACTGATCTTACCACCAACAGATGTAATTTGAATGCTTTATTTTGCTTACAGATCCTTCACTCAACCTTTCAACTTTAGAAAAATATGACAAAGAACCAGCCAAAAAGTTTATAGACACAATGTGTAGTATGCTGTATGGATAAATGCTGTAAGAATGTAATGTGTTTCCTGATATTTTCTGCAAGATTAGTACAAGAAAATAGCCTATGAATCTTGATTAGTAGTATGTATAATTTTCATGTCCATTGTCATTATCAAACTATGTCTTTTTTTTTAAATGTATGTTTGATTACAACAGTAGAATGAAGAATGACTGTAGAATGCTTAAAAGTACAGAAAGGTGCCACGTACATAGCTCCACATGTAACAACTGATAAGAGCACATTAAACATTTCTGAGATAAAAGACTGGAGATAAAGAGTTGTTATACAATTTCGTCTACTCCGTTGAAAAGTATCTTGAAACTAATACAATTGATTAAAATACACTCAATAATGGAATATTATATTTTATAGTTTCCAGTCATTCTATTGCATTGCACTGAAATTTATTGATCATATGTACATGCATACACACTTTTAAACTTGTCCCATAGATCATGAATACGAAATTTCGTAATGATGTGGAATATGTCACTTTAACAAAAGTTTTCTTTACACAAAATAATTAATTAATCTTTTTACAGTTACTGCTTCGTATCTAAGAATTCGTCTATTCACTAACAGGAGTTGTCATTCAGAATTTTTTTTATTTGCTTTTAAATGTTGGTTGGCTGTCACACTTTTAATACGATTTGGCAAACGACCAAACATTTTTGTGGCAGCGCGATTCACCCCTTTTTGTGAGATTTAATCCAGAGTAGTATAGATCATCCTTTTTTCTAGTGTTGTAGCTATGCACTTTGCTGTTATTTTTTAATTGGTTTGGGTTATTAATGACAAATTTCATAAGTGAATATATGTGTTGCCAATGTAGCGTAGGATATCCTGAGTTCCTTAAATAAATATCTGCAACGTGATCTTGGGTGTGCCCCAGCTATTATTCTGGTTACACACTTTTGTACAATGAATACTTCCTCTCTTAATGACGAATTGTCCCAAAATATGATGCCGTATGAAGCAGTGAATGAAAATAGGTATAGAAGGCTAATTTATTGATATGTTTATCACCAAAATTTGCAATAATCATAATAGCATAAGTACCTGAACCTAACTGTTTCAGCAGATCGCTGATGGGTTTCTTCCAATTGAATTTCTCATTAATGCACACACCCAGAAATTTTGAGTATTCTGCCTTAGCAATATATTTCTATATTCACCAATGGTGTTATGCCATTTGCTGTACAGAATTGTATAAACTGTATTTTCTCAAAATTTAGCGAGTGTCCATTTGCAGAGAACCACAAAATAATTTTCTGAAAGACATTATTTGCTAATTTCGTCAGCTGATTCTTTCTTGTTTGGTGTGATTACTATGCTTCTGTCATCAGGAAAAAGAACTGGCTTTTCACCTTCATGAATACAGAGTGGCAAGTTGTTAATATATATAAAGAACAATAAGGGACCCAAGACTGAGCCCTGAGGGACACCATTCATGATACTTCCCAGTTAGAGGACTCTGCTGGTTTTTGCAGACTATCTGTACTTTTAATTTCAACGTTCTGCATTCTTCCAGTTAAGTATGAATTAAACCATTTGTGCACTGTCCCACTCATACCACAATACTTAAGCTTATCCAGAAGAATTTCATGTTTCACACAATCAAAAGCCTTTGAGAGATCACAAAATATCCCAGCAGGCGATGTTTGGTTATTCAGTGAATTTAATATCTGATCAGTGTAAGCATATATAGCATTTTCTGTTGAAACAACTTTCTGAAAACCAAACTGACATTTTGTTAGTACTTCATTTTTACAAATATGTGATTCTACTCTTGAACACATTACTTTTTCAAGAATTTTGGATAAAGCTGTCAGTATTGAGACTGGGCAGTAGTTGTCAGCATCAAATCTACCCCCTTTTTTATGCACTGGATTAACAATAGCATATTTCAGTCTATTTGGAAAAATGCCCTGTTTCAATGAGCTCCTACATAGACTACATATACAAGCTAGTTCCTAATTTCAGTAGGAGATGTGGGTTGAATTTCAGTTTTATCAAATTGCGTAGGTTCGTTCCTTCCCTTCCATAGACTGCCTTGCATTTTCGAATGAATAGCTGGATCCTACATTCTCTACAACACTTACAAAATAGTTATTAAAAATGTTTTCTACTTCTGACTTCTTGTTAACAAACGTTTCATTGTGTTTGGTAGAAATACAGTCTTCCTGTGTTCTCAGCTACCCTGTTTCCCTTTTAACAATATTCCAATTTTTTAAAATTTTATTGTTAGATGTGCTAATCTCACACATAATGCACTTACTTCTGGACTTCATAATAACTTTTCTTAATGCAATGCAGTAGTTTTTATAATGTATCGCTGTTTTGGGATCATTACTCCTCATAGCTATAAGATACATTTCCCTTTTCTGTTAACAAGATATTTTTATCCATTTAGCCTTTACAATTATATTCCACTGTTTTCTTAGGGAAACTGTTTTCAAATATATTCACAAAGGTGTCATGAATAGGATAAATTTAAAGTTATTATCATGTTCCCTGTGCACCTCATCCCAGCCTAACTGTTGCAAGCCTTCATTAAAATTTTGAATTGTTAAATCGTTAATTGAATGCACAATTTTGGAAGACTGTTTTGCATAACTGTATGGAACTATATCATATACTGTAACTAGCTGTGCATCATGATTAGACAGACCATTCTTAACAGGAAAAGTTTTTATTTGATTTAATTTATCGTGGTCTATGAAAACATTATCTATCAGTGTGCTGCTTTCCTGTACTACCCAAGTAGGGAAAAAAATAAATGATGTCAAATTGAAAGAACCTAGTAGTACTTCAGTGTCAAGCTTTCTATTGGACTCTTTCAGAAAATCTACATTGAAATCCCCACAAACAATAATTTGCTTTCGTCTGTCTGACAGATAGCATAACAAAGAATCTAAGTTTTTCAAAAATAGTTGAAAATTTCCCAATGGGGACCTATACATGGCTACAATAACAAAAGCGCCATTATTTAGTTTAAGCCCACATGCACATGCTTCTATACATTGCTCTATGCAAAATTTTGTAGTTTCCAAATTTTTCACACTACAAGAGATTTTAACATATTTGGCAAATCCTCCTCTCTCCGTAGTGTCTCTACTTACATGTGCTGAAAACTTATATCCACCCACATTTATCAGTTTTTTAATATTTATCATTTCCATACCTGTGAATATATGTTGTTCAGAGAGGCATAGTACATCTATTCCACCCTCAGTTTCTAAATCTTCTAAACAAACAAGAAGCTCATCTACTTTGTATTATAATCCCCTTATATTCTGATGCAATATATTAACTTTAGTTTTCACTGTGCTTTTAACTGAATCTTGTGACATACTAACATTATTTTTCACTGTACTGTTATGAGAATCTTGTTATATTTTCATGCCTCTAGTACCTGTCTGTCTGAACTTCTCATTAAGCTTAATTTCAATCAATGTAAGATGATTGGACACTGATCTTAGCCTAAAAAAGTACTACCATGGGTTTCTGTGCCCCCTCCCCCTTAAAGATTTTGCTATCATCCCAGCCACTTTACCCTTCCCTTTTCCTATTAAGATGCAGGCCACGTCTTATGAAGTCCCACCTACCAATACCATCAACAGGAACCAGACCTATGCCTGACAAAGTAGGTGCCCAAAGCAGTTGATCTAGCTCCATATTGACCCTCATGACAGAGCTGTTCAATTAGAGCTAATCATACTGCATGAAAGCAGGAGCCAAGCCAACATTTGTATGGATCGTTGAAGATGCTATTTTTACCAGGTCACACTCAATATTGTAGTCCAGATCCCTATAAATACTGTTTCCCGCTCCACCCACTACCACAACATGATACTGCTTTGTAAAACCCTTTTATAATGATCCTGTATCCTCCATCACTTGTGACCTGGTATCTGTCACCTAATTTTTCGTGCAAGATCTGGCCCACACCTCTTCCATGGCTACTACCTAACAACAAAACTTTCCTCCTACTTTCTACTTTTTTGCAACAGTTGGTTTCCTAGTGAAAGTCTATTGAATGCTGACTATATTTACATCTACTTGAGCCTTTTCCTTAGCTGACTGAGACAGCGAGGCAAATCTTTTGTTTGTGGAAATTATGAATCGGTCAGATACTGTTCTCTTTCAATGGTCCCTGTTCCTTGCTACCATTTCCCACCTGTCTTCACCCTTCTTCTCCTCTCCCTCCCCCCCCCCCCCACTTAAACTCACCAGTTCCTCCCTAGCACTATCCAGTTCAGCCTGAAGGTCTCTAATCTTCCCTTCCTGTTCCTCTATTTTCCTATCCCCTGAGTAAAATTTTCAATATCATATCTTATTTATATTTGTATCCAAGATGCTCCTTTCGATGTGATCCAAAAACCAACGTTTTGGTTCGATTGTACACACTGTTCATTTTGTTCACCCACAGTGAAGACATTCATGAGTACGTGCAACATGCCACAAACAGGAAAATAGATAACAGTATTTACATAGTACTGATATACTAATGCTCCTTTCACTGATTGCAACTGAGATTTTTATCAATAATGTGCAAAAGGCCAAGTATTGATATTCTTCTTCATTTATGCATTAATTGAAAAGATTATCAAAAACATTTAAATGTGCACATACTAGTACAGAAAATAATTTCTAGGTTCTAGGTTAATGCCAAGGCAAGCAAAGTTTTCAGGGCCTACATTTACGGGTTGTACTACTGCACTGAAGGCACATATTAAATGGTATTTATGTAATATTTTGAAGAACAAGTATACCATTTGGTTTTTCTATGACAGTCATCAACAGATTGGGTGGAATTGGTGACCAATGCTTCATCTAGGCTCATCTTAAACTCCATACGCAGCTAAACTACTAATGGATTGCTGGCGAGATACTGAAAGCGCTATTAGTGAAAAATGAATAACTTACTGGATGAAATTGAATGATTTGAAATCTTGGTGAAGATGTTTTGCATTCCTGATATTGTTTCCAAGAACTAAGCTATTGCTTTGAAAGACAGATACTTTATGTGTGGTAAGTTTAATTACAGAGTAAATATGGTGAGAGAATATAGCATATGCAGATCGTTGAACAGATTTTTGGAAGACGTTCGAGAATTCCCACTACAAATAATTCGTATATGTGCTTTGGATGTCAAAAACCGTAGCTTGGATTGATGAGTAGTCCCAAAATATGATACCCTATGATATTATGGAATGAAAGTTAAAGAACTTTGTCAGCCTTACTATTTTTATATCCTCTACCTCTGACTACATTTTCATTGAAAATGAAGATATATTTTGTACTTTTAGCAATTTTCCTCCCAACTAAAATTATTATCAAGTCTCAATAGAAAGAATTTAACAGTATATCTTTTGTATGCATATGTTCAATGGAAAGCTCTTGTTGGTTTTCATGTGCAGGAGGTAAGTTTTCAGAGTTTCATGATGGTTTCATGATTTACTAGATACCACAATGTTCGTATTGTCAACAACAAAAGAAACCTATCATCTGGTAATGTTACTGCTGAAAGATCATTGATGTGCACAGAAAGAAAGCAAGGAGCCTAGCATGGAATCTTGGGCTAAAAGATATGTAATTAGTTTGCATTCAGAAGAAGACTGATAGGTCAATACAACACTCTTCCCTATTGTTACACCTTCTTTCCTGTTAGCTATGCTCCCAACCATTCTGTAGAATTTCGTGTGTCATGATAACATTACAATTTGGTTATAACAAAGTTCTGATTTATAGAATCAAATCCCTTTGACAAACTACAAAATGTTACAGTAGCTTCTATTTTATTGTCTACTGAATTAAACAGTCTCACTGTCTGTGTCAATACCATACTCAGTATCAGAATTCTTTAGCAGTCCAAAATGTGATTACAACATATATTAATTCATTGTTTAATGACCAAGTTTTTGTCAGATGGTGAAGAAGCCACTTATAGAGTAACTGCTCTTAAATTTTTGAGAATATTGATAAAAAATGGACGGAAGGTTAATACAGTGCTCGAACTTTAATATGTAACATAATGCACTTTAAGATTCCAAAGCTCATTCGTGAGTTTATTCCCATGCAAAAGTAACAGACATCACAATCGTCTGTCTTATCTGGCAGCTCATGGCCAAAATGTCAAATTATTTGTTTATAAGTGACAGTAAATAATTTCTGAAACACATGACGAAAAGTGCAGCCCCTTCCTATTACTACAATTAAACTGGGGTTGTATAGTCTCTGGTAATTGCCTTCCTAGAGAAGAGCACGAATACACAACACTTTACCATCGAGTATGAATCTTGCCCTCCACTGTCATCTTATATCGTTGATGTATGGCGTATTACTATTTCGCTATGATATATTTAAGTTCGTGACATTGACACTCTCGGAGTGACGTCAACTAGTAAGATTTTCAATAGATCGTGAGCCTCCTGAATAAGTCGATAAACATAGTTGATCGTTACTGCATCTTTCAGCAATTCATTTCCGTCCTCATTGAGGTTATGGAATTGTCTGTTTAGGACGGCAATATTTTACCATATGGATATCTATTCAAACGGAGGTACAAACAAAAAGGTAAAGACTTGATGACTGATTCTTGCAATTTGGAAATCACTGTGCAGTCTTCAGTTGGGCATACAATTTAAATATTCATCTTAATTTTTCCATCGATCCGTACACGAAATCTATGGGGAACATTGAAGTACGAGGTGCTACTAGTCTACTTTAATCATGATCTCCAAGGGAATGGTGCCTAAAGGACGAGGAAAGATTAGGATGTAAAGTTGCATCGATAACGAGGTCGTCAGAGACAAAACAAAAGCTCTGATTGGAGTGTGCTGGCAGGAATGCGGCTCCGGCCTTGTCAAAGGAATAAACTTGGCTTTCCCAATAAATTTCGTGAATAAACTGATGTGAACATGAATCTAGAACTGGAGATTTGAACCCCACCCCCTCAAGCTGAATGCGACCGCAATGACGTCCTAATGCACGAAACTGCTTAGTAAGAGACCCAGATTTTTTATGTTACGGGTGAGTCCAATTGTGATTAGTTTCTTAGTTATTGGCTGACATCTTCTAAGAATTTCACTCAGTTTTATGGACTCTATCTTATTGCATCCATTCCACCTGCGAAGAGTATGGTGTAACGTAAGAGACGTAACAGAAGCTCAGAGTGCAAGAAGGTTGCGTGTGGAGATCGGTGGGGTCCTTTCAAAGGAACAGATCCCTCATTCACCTTAAACAGCTGGGGGAAACCACTGAAAACTTAAATATGTGTTGCATAAAGAACACCTGAATCTCATTCCTCCCATCTACTCAAAATGAGGGGTTTGCAGTTTACATTACTGGCGAGATCGTTAATATATAAATTCTACTATGTTGATTATATATCCTCCAAAGAAAACCAAAATTTATTATACTCTTCCCACAGTAATATGCTATTTTTTTCCGTGACAGCAAGGTCACGTATTAACATCCTTTTTTATTTTACTTTGTAGTACTGTACAATCCTTTTGATAGTGTATAAACACCAAATTCGTGGCACTATCTATCTTCATTGCTTTTAGGATAAGTGTAAAAAGTCCACATTGTTTCACAAAGATATTTTTGAACCCTAAGTTGACACCCTTGGAAAAGGCCAGTTTGTGGGTAATGCGCAGCATGTATCAACTGTTACAAAAAGACGGAGCCATATAAAAGTATACTGCTCGGAATCCTTTTATTACGTTTTACTTGTTGGAAACTGAGCACTATTCAAAGAAATGTGTGTGTGTATGTGTGCGTGTGCCTGTGTGTGTGTGTGTGTGTGTGTGTGTGTGTGTGTGTGAGAGAGAGAGAGAGAGAGAGAGAGAGAGAGAGAGAGAGAGAGAGAGACGTGCGTCCGTGTTCGTAAGCATATTACTTTGCATAAAACGGAGAAAAAAATATGCCTGGTACCACATGGACTACGATTTTTGAATATAACAGAGACTAACCATCGTGTACAGCAAAAAACGTTAACTGCCGAATACTGCGCCACTCTTCTGGGCCAGAAGAATTAAACAAATACTTGGGAAGAGAGATTTTTTACAAAACAAATCAGACTTCTGGCCAGTGCAACGTTATAAGTGTAATGAAGAGTTTACGGGAGACTTCCACAGTAATTCATTCGGGAAGGAATAAACCAACCTTGGTGTAAGTGCATTCACTTGCACTGTGGAAAGTAATTGGATTTATATACCCAAAAAGTACGGTATCTTACTTTTAGTCCGAGAGGTTTCAGAAATAAACTGCGGTAAGACGTAATGTTATGGAGAGTTCTGTAGGTATAACGACTAAGCAAATGATATATTCTCAATGTCTCTGACATGTAGCTTTTTGAAACAGTTGCGAGTGAATAATAATGATGATACTGAATTAACTTACTGCTCCTGTTAGTATTTTTGTTGATGCTGCTGTGGTCTTCAGTCCAGAGACTGGTTTGATGCAGCTCTCCATGCTACTCTATCCTGTGCAAGCTTCTTCATCTCCCAGTACCTACTGCAACCTACATCCTTCTGAATCTGTTTAAGGTGTTCATCTCTTGGTCTCCCTTTGCGATTTTTACCCTCCACGCTCCCCTCCAATACTAAATTGGTATTCCTTGATGCCTCAGAATATGCCCTACCAACCGACCCCTCCTTCTAGTCAAGTTGTGCCACACATTTTTCTTCTCTCCAATTCTATTCAATACCTCCTCATTAGTTATGTGCTCTACCCATTTAATCTTCAGCCTTCTTCTGTAGCACCACATTTCGAAAGCTTCTATTCCCTTCTTGTCTAAACTATATCGTCCATGTTTCACTTCCATACATGGCTACACGCCATACAAATACTTCCAGAAACAACTTCCTTACACCTAATTCTATACTCGATGTTAACAAATTATTCTTCTTCAGAAACGCTTTACTTGCCATTGCCAGACTACATTTTATATCCTCTTTACTTCGACCATCATCAGCTATTTTGCTCCCCAAATAGTAATAATCGTTTACTATTTTAAGCGTCTCATTTTCTAATCTAATTCGCGCAGCATCTCCCGATTTAATTCGACTACTTTCCATTATTCTCGTTTTGCTTTTGTTGATGTTCATCTTATATCCTCCTTATATCCTCCGTTCAGCTGCTCTTCCAGGTCCTTTGCTGTCTCTGACAGAATTACAATGTCATCGGCGAACCTCAAAGTTTTTATCTCTTCTCTGTGGATTTTAATTCCTACTCCAAATTTTTGTTTTGTTTCCTTTACTGCTTGCTCAATATACAGATTGAATAACATCGGGGAGAGGCTACAACCCTGTCTCACTCCCTTCCCAACCACTGCTTCCCTTTCATGCCCTTCGACTCTTATAACTGCCATCTGGTTTCTGTACAAATTGTAAATAGCCTTTCGCTCCCTGTATTTTACCCCTGCCACCTCCAGAATTTGATAGAGAGTATTCCAGTCAACATTGTCAAAAGCTTTCTCTAAGTCTACAAATGCTAGAAACGTAAGTTTGCCTTTCCTCAATCTATTTTCTAAGATGAGTCGTAGGGTCAGTATTGCCTCACGCGTTCCAACATTTCTACGGAATCCAAACTGATCTTCCCCGAGGTCGGCTTCGACCAGTTTTTCCATTCATCTCTAAAGAATTCGTGTTAGTATTTTGCAGCAGTGGCTTATTAAACTGATAGTTCGGTAATTTTCACATCTGTCAACACCTGCTTTCTTTGGGATTTGAATTATTATATTCTTCTTGAAGTCTGAGGGTATTTCACCTGTCTCATACATCTTGCTCACCAGATGGTAGAGTTTTGTCAGGACTGGCTCTCCCAAGGCTGGCAGTAGTTCTAATGGAATGTTTTCTACTCCCGTGGCCTAGTTTCGACTTAGGTCTTTCAGTGCTCTGTCAACTCTTCACACAGTATCATATCTCCCATTTCATCTTCATCTACACTCTCTTCCATTTCTGTAATGTTGTCCTTTAAGAACATCACTCTTGTATAGATCCTGTATACTCTGCTTCCACCTTTCAGCTTTCCCTTATTTGCTTAGAACTGAGTTTCCACCTGAGCCCTTGATATTCATGCAACTGGTTCTCTTTTCTCCAAAGATCTCTTTAATTTTCCTGTAGGAAGTATCTATCTTACCCCTAGTGAGATAAGCCTCTACATCCTTACATTTGTCCTCTAGCCATCCCTGCTTAGCCATTTTGCACTTCCTGTCGATCTCATTTTTGAGACGTTTGTATTCCTTTTTGCCTGCTTCATTTACTGCATTTTTATAGTTTTTCCCTTCATCAATAAAATTCAATATCTCTTCTGTTATCCAAGGATTTCTACTAGCCACCGTCTTTGTACCCACTTGATTCTCTGCTACCTTCACTATTTCGTCTCTCAAAGTTAGCCATTCTTCTTCTACTGTATTTCTTTCCCCCATTCTTGTCAATCGTTCCCTAATGCTCTCCCTGAAGCTCTCTACAACCTCTGGTTCTTTCAGTTTATCCAGGTCCCATCTCCTCAAATTCCCACCTTTTTGCAGTTTCTTCAGTTTTAATCTACAGTTCATAACCAATAGATTGTAGTCAGACTCTACATCTGCCCATGGAAAAGTCTTACAATTTAAAACCTGGTTCCTGAATCTGTGTCTTACCATTATATAATCTATCTGAAGCCTGTCAGTATCTCCAGGCTTCTTCCATGTATACAACCTTCTTTCATGATTCTTGAACGAAGTGTTAGTTATGAGTAAGTTGTGCTCTGTGTAAAATTCTACCAGGCGGCTTCCTCTTTCATTTCTTCCCCCAATCCATATTCACCTACTCCGTTTCCTTCTCTGCCTTTTCCTACTATCGAATTCTAGTCACCCATGACTATTAAATTTTCGTCTCTCTTCACTATCTGAATAATTTCTTTTACATCATCATACATTTCATCAATCTCTCCGTCATCTGCGGAGCTAGTTGGCATATAAACTTGTACTACTGTGGTAGGCGTTGGCCAAAATAAGGCGTTCACTATGCTGTTTGTAGTAGCTTACCCGCATTCCTATTTTGCTATTCATTATTAAACCTTCTCCTGCATTACCACTATTTGATTTTGTATTTATAACTCTTTAGTCACCTGACCAGAAATCTTGTTCCTCCTGCCACCGAACTTCACTAAGTCCCACTATATCTAAATTTAACCTATACATTTCCCTTTTTAAATTTTCTAACCTACCTGCCCTATTAAGGGATCTGACATTCCACGCTCCGATCCGTAGAACGCCAGTTTTCTTTCTCTTGATAACAACGTCCTCCTGAGTAGTCCCCGCCCGGAGATCCAAATGAGGGACTATTTTACCACTGGAATATTTTACCCAAGAGGACGCCATCATCATCTAACCACACAGTAAAGCTGCATGCCCTCGGGAAAAATTACGGCCGTTCGCAGTACCATCACAGCAAGGCCGTTTTGGTTTGTGTTGCAAGGCCAGATTAGTCAATCATCCAGACCGTTTCCCCTACAACTACTGAAAAGGCTGCTGCCCCTCTTCAGGAACTACACGTTTGTCTGGCCTCTCAACAGGTACCCCTCCGTTGTGGTTGCACCTACGGTACGGCTTCCTGTATCGCTGAGGCACTTAAGCCTCCCCACCAGCGGAAAGGTCCATGGTTCTTGGGGGGGGGGGAGGGGGAGGGGGAGGGTTAGTATTCTATTGTCAATTTTTCTCAATGAAAATGACGGCCTAATTGGGTTCGCAATATTTTTACCGGTTTTAACAGGCCAATTAGATGGACTGGGTAATGTAAGATTGGGCTCTGTAGAGACCAAGCGCATTTGGTGAACCTTTTTCAAACTTTATTGAAAAGACAGTGTTTGCAAATAAAACTTAAACGCTGTAGAACAGCAAGCAATTTAAAATAAAAATTCAACAATTTAGAAATTTAAGTGATTTAAAATAAAAAGTTAAAAATTTTGAAGTACAAAAAAGAAAAACAATTAAAACTTGAGCCATTTCGAGATGCAAAATTTTAAAATGAACAACACCTCGGGTAGGGATAATATTAACAGAAATGATCTTGAAGGAACACCACAAATCAATCAAAATCAGTTATAGCAGCAATATGAGAATGACGGCTAAAATATGTCACTCTACATGACCACCGTAGCAACTCATGAATGACGTGGTGAATACACTGTACAGGCCAGGAAATGCTGACAGAGTCCTCTTCTCAGAGTCTGGCAAGCGCCACCTATCTGGTGGAGGTGTACAGCGGGCGGTTTAGCGTGGGCGGGCCGCGACTAATAGTGAGCGTGTAGCGTAACGGCACATGACTCATTTACATAAATGATGCAACCAATATATACTGCAGATGACGTAGACAGCTGCTCCACTGATAACAGCAGATGATGACTGTTTTACGCACAGGCAATGATTAGGAGCAATAATACATTCAAGAAATTAAATGGTCAATATGCCATGAGACTGAAATATCTGTAGGGCTAAAACCATTGATCAATGTTGTTCATGCAACATTCTGCTTCCATAATTGTCCAATTATTACCAAATGTCGGTCTGATCATGCAACACAATGTACGAGGGGCGCTCAATAAGTAATGAAAAATATTTTTTTTCTGTAAACAGGTTGGTTTTATTCAGGATTCCAATACAACATAATATTTCCCACTCTTTTGGCTACAAAACCCTATTTTTCAAGATAATCTCCGTTCAATGCAACGGCCTTACGCCACCTTACTGGGAGGGCCTGCGCGGTACCAATCCACTGCTCGACTCGAAACCAACGTCTTGCTGTATCAATAACCTAACCCACCGTCCATGTACTGCTTCCCACGGAGTGAATCCAACAGACGGAAGTCGGAAAATGTGAGATGATTCGGGCTCTAGGGTGGATGAAGAAGTACAGTCCATTGAAGTTTTGTGAGCTTCTTTCAGGTCCGCAGATATTTGTAAGGCTTTGCGTTGTCATGGAGCAGAAGTTCTTCTGCATTTATGTGGCTGAGGTCGTTTCTCAGTTTCCTGAGGGTAGCACAATACACTTCAGAGTTGATCGTTGCACCATCACGGAGGACATCAAACAGAATAACCCCTTCAGAGTCCCAGAACACCGTCATCGTTGCTTTTCCGGCAGAGGGTGCAGCTCTGAACTGCTTCTTCAGAGGAGAGATTATGTGACGGCGGCACTCCGTGGATTTCCGTTTGTTACGATCTGAAGTGATGAACCTATGTTTCTTCCCCTGTGACGATCTTCGACAAAAATTTGTCACGATCAGCCTCGTAAAACGCAAGCAAGTCCGCACGGCTGATCATTTGTTGCTCTTCATGGTCTTCTGTTAAACGGCGACGGACCCAGCGGGCACACACCTTTGAAGATCCCAACTGGTGGTGTCAGCACTACCAACAGAGACGTGCTGTTGGCCAGCGAAATGTTTATGATCCTTCGATCACCTCGAATGAGAGTGTCCTCTCGTTCCAACATAACAAGATTCACAGTTGCGTGCGATCGGCCGGCAAGTGATATTTCGGAGAGGTTCGCGCCACCTTGTTGCGATGCTGACAGACGCCTCGCCCGACGACTCACCGTGATTTTGTTCACTGCATTCTGAAAGTGCCTATCAATAGCCGGGATCCTCTGGTTTTCCGCCGAAAGAAACTCAGTGACAGCTCTCTGCTTGGAGCGCACCTCAGTCACACACACCACTTTGATGACTATGTAACAGTGCAGTCAGCTCCGGAACTTCGTGAAAATATAGGAGCTGAATCGGGATCATTTCGCAATGTCTTGCAACAAATTCCGCATTTTTTCAACCGAAATTACCCAAGAAACGTCCCTCGTATTTTAATCAGAGTGAATTCATGATCTATTGCTAAACATTGTTTCCAGATAATGCGATTTCAACGGTTTTTCAAAAACTTTTATTCTAGTTTACTGCTTTCGAAAATATACATTTGCCAATTTCTAAAAGGAACGTCGCTCGCTACTGACAGTTGAAAAATATCACTAAGAGTCAGTTGTGTTATATAACGTACAGATCAAATGTGGCATGACAGTTGCTTAACAACTCAGAATATGTATAAAACGAATTGCTCGTCCAGGCTTTGAGAGCCCAATGCATATCGACCGACCTTTGTATCATCCTGTCCTTGCGGCGTCCTGTGGATAAGCTAGGGAGGGACAAGGGGTCAAAAAATGGTTCAAATGGCTCTAAGCACCATGGGACTTAACATCTGAGGTAATCAGTTCCCTAGACTTACAACTACTTAAACCTAACTTACCTAACTGACAAACATCCATGCCCGAGGCAGGATTCCAACCTGCGACCGTAGCAGCAGTGCGGTTCCGGACTGAAGCGCCTAGAACCGCTCGGTCACAAGCGGCGGCGGCGGCAAGGGGTCACGACCCCGCTCTTCTGACCGGTTTGCCGTGTTTCCAGACCATGGTGCTACTACTTCTCATTCAGGTAGCTCCTCGGTTGCCATCCTGAGGCTGAGTGCACCTCGTACCAGACCTCTCAGCAATGAAAACTCTTTGGCAGTACCGGTAATCGATCCTCGGTCCTTCCTACGGCAGCTATGTAAGCTGACCACTCAACTACGGAAGTGGACGGAACGTGTGTTAAAGTGTGTGAAAAACTGCATACAAAAACAACATTCAGACGCAAATGCCAGGTCGCTGACTTAATCAAGTCATCACCATTCTTATATGCAAGGTGACATATGAGGGGCGTTCAGTAATAATTAATGCAACACACTATATTTTGACGAAGGATTTTGGTTGAAAAAATGCGGAATCTGTGGCAGGGCCACGTGGATTGTTCCTACTTCAACCTCTATAGTTTCATGAAGTTCCGATTGGTGACGGCACTATACGTAGCCTTCAAAATGACATCTGTAACGGAGGTGCGTTCGAAGCACAGATGTGTCACTGAGTTTCCATTGGCGGAAAACCTGAGCATCGCGGGTATTCATAGGCACTTGCAGAATGTCTGCGGAGAACTGGCAGTGAAGGAAAGTGCGGTGAGTCGTTTGAGCGAGGCTTCTGTCACCATCGTAACAAGGTCAAACAAAGCTCTCCGAACTCTCGCTTGCACACAACTGTGACTCTTGCTATGTTGAAACATGCGGACGCTCTCATTTGAGGTGATCGACGGATCATAATCAAAAATTTCGCTGCCCAATTGTACGTCTCTGTTGGCAGTGCTGACAGTCGTCCATCCGGTGGGGTACTGCAAGACGTATGCCCGCTGATTGCCTCGTCGCCTTTCAGAAAACTATAAAGAGCAACAAAGGGCCACATGTGTGGAATTTGTTGCTCGTTCTCAGGCTAATGGGGACAACTTTTTTTCAAACACTCCTTAGGAAATGAGACATGGGCTCATCACCTCGAACTCGGAACCTAACGGCAATGCGTGGACTGGCGCCACACCACCTGTCCTTCGAAGAAAACAGTTGAAAGCCGCACCATCAGCCGGTAAAGTAATGGCGACTGTCTTCTGGGACTCCGAACGAGTTATTCCGTTTGATGTCCTCCTTCATGGCCCAGAGATCAACTCTGAAGTGGATTGTGCTACCCTCAGGAAATTGAATCGACTTCAGCGTGTTCGTTGCCACAAAGATGCAAACGAACTCCTTCTTCTCGATGACAACTCAAGGCCTCACACAAGTCTGTGTATCCGACAGGAGCTCAGAGAACTTCACTGGACTGTTCTTCCTCATCCACCCTACATCCAGAATCTCGCACCTTCCGACTTCCATCTGTTTGGCCCATTGATGGATCCACTCTGCAGGGAGCAGCACGTGGATGAAGAGGAGGTTACTGATGCAAAATGACGTTGTCTATCGACCAGTGGAGTGGTACCATCTGGGCATACAAAACCTCCCAGGAAGGCGGCTTAAGTCCGTCGCACTGAATGGGGATTACGTTGAAAAAATTTGGAAATTTGGGGTAAGTTCCTTTAGGACCAAACTGCTGAGGTCACGAGTCTCTCGGCTTACACACTACTTAATCTAACTTAAACTAACTTATGCTAAGGACAGCGCACACACTCATGCCCAAGGGAGGACTCTAACCTCCGACGGGGGAAGTCGCGTGATCCGTGGCAAGACGCCCAATACCGTGCGACTACCCCGCGCGGCTTAGTTGGAAAATAGGGTTTGTAGCTAAAAGGGTGGGGAATATGGTATACTGCAATCCTAAATAAAACCAACCTCCATTCAGAAAAAAAAGTGTGTTGCATTTCTTATTGAACGCCCCTCACTATAAATAACCATTATTTGTTCCTAAAACAAAGCTGTATTTGTCAACATAACTTCCACTGAGCTCATTGAAGACTCGGCAGAACAGAATACACATATTAACCGTTATAAGATACCAAACTGGCAGAATGCGGCGGTTGGGAGACTATTTTTAAGTTAATATGTACGTATTTGTCATCGCGACGGCTCATGTAACAGTTTAAACAGTGTGTTCGCACAAGAGTGTATTTTTGCACGCCACTCATGACCTCTGATGATTCATTTCGTTGCGGGGTAAAAGAGTTTCCCGAATAGGGCAAGCATGATAATACAGCATAAGTTAAAACAAAGTCGTAATCACTTTTTCTGCCTATAACTTTAGCAATTTTTTCGGTACATCTACAATAGTTCACAAGTTCACTGCAGTTTTGGCTCGTCGTTTGATATTTCGGACACATTTCGATTATGGTTGCAGATGACCTTCGCATTATGTTTCAACTTTTCAAAACACGATTTTAAAATATTTTTCCTTGATGTGTTCGGTCTGGAGCGAACAAATGCGGTTCAAATCAAGCCTTCAGTTTTTCATTCACCTGAAGCAGGTCACACCGCATATAATTTACGCTATAGCACAGGATGCCTATCATGTTAGCAATCCTATGAAATTTAATGCGACATCCTTTTTCAAGGTGTCATGAATCTTATCGACCATTTCTTCAGCAGAAACCTTTATCGAGAGCGCTGAATGTGGAAAATACGACCGCGTTTAAATTCATTTATGCAGTACTTAACAGTCTTGAGTACCCATGAACCCCACCAACTCGATATCGGGGTCACAGTGCAGTTTTTTTTTGCATAATATGCTTTGTCAGTGAACGATACTTATCTTTATTCACGTTTACGAAACGTTTTAAGTTAGATGTTAAAAAATTACTGCACGTTTCAACTGTGTGGAATCTTGTGAAAAACCTTTAAAAGAATCTGACTTACTACCTTTCGTGGCACTTATGACTACTTAGGACGATGACACTAACTCTTTCATGGAAGCTGTTCTGCCAGTTAGGCAGGAAAGATCTGCTAAGGTGGTTGTAATTGAACACGTTTTTAACGAAGGTAACAAACTCGGAATTTATTGGTAGTTTTGAATTATTCATAAAAATTATAAGCGTGCAATTTCGCTGAGTGGTTGGTCCTCAGTAATCGATCGGAATCGACTCGCGTAAATGTAATGCTTGTTATAAAATAAATCTTTGATCATACAAGATGAGCGAATGCAATGCTCCTTCTTTACTCTGAATTGCTAAAATAACTGCTTATTGAGTTTGGCTATTGCCCACTGTGCACAACAATAACACCGCCATAGAGAGAACAACAAGCCTAGCTGTGCACCAGGCTATATTTATCATTAGTAGGTCACCTAACAATGGAAAAATTGTAGGAGAATGTACATGATCTACGAATCAAAGTCAAGACTGAAATTAATAGATATTTATTTGCTCTGGTGACTCACAGGGAACAAAGTTCTCTCAAAATACAGTTAAAACTACAGAATGATTATAACATTCTGGGGAAGTCATTGCCTACAAGACCTGGCACTGTGGAATCGACCCAAAGACTCAAAGTAGACCTTGTTTTGTTTATAGTAATATGTCTTTTACTTTGTGTACCCGCTCATGTAGAAAAGTGTCTAATGATGAAAAAATGCATGTATGGATGAAAGGACTTGATGTACTTGCTGAAAATGTAACTGTACCTGACGATATTACATTGTATTACAATTATTAATAAAGTGTTATCCTTGACTCGTGTATCCGGGGGCGTCAGCCGAGAACCTCTAGATGTACATCTGGTAATCGGGGCCTCAAGGATGCAACAATTTGAAAAAATTGACAAAGCGTAGTGCCGCAATGCCCGCTGGGCGCCCAGCCGGCTGGTTATGCAACCCGCTTGGCTTGGCGCTAGGCCAGCGCACCAGCAGACGCGCGCTCATAGTACAGCCTAGAGCGCGCGTACGCTATAATCGCTCGCCCGCTGGAGCGCGCAGTGTCTAAGTCCGTTATCACAAGCGCCGGAACGAAGAGGAAGAACGCAAGACCAGAGAAGGCGGTGCAGTGACGTCAGCCAATAGTCCGCTGACAAGGACAGTGCGACGAGAGGAGCGGCCTCTGCAAGAAATGAATAAAAGCGCCGCTCCTGCCAGCCTCGGACGGACATTAGTGGACAGTTTTCGCAGAGTATTACCACGGCCTATAAGAGAGTGCTATGATAGCAGTTATTAGTGAGGTGTGTCAACTTGGCATAGCCAAGGACTCTGAATTATATTGCATGTCGCCCATCGCTTGCGAAAACATTTTGCACATTCAAGTTAAGTACGAGGGGCGTTTGAAAAGTCCGAGAGATGGCACCACCAGCGCGTATCGGGGTAATGTTTAGTTAGTAGCATCTTTGGAAACAACGCACACCAAATTTCAACCGTATTGGTCTACTTCTTTGTGTTTGGCATTCGTGTGAATTAAGAAAGAATTTCTTGTGGTGATTAAACATTACTTTATGAAAGGCAAAACGCCCAGGAGACTAAAGAGAAGCTTTACAAACATTACGGTGACTCTGCACCTTCGACTCTGCACTGTTTATAAGTGGTTTCAAATTCTTCAGAGTGGCCATAAGGGCGCAAGTGATGCTGAACGTTCTGGACGCCCTGTGGAGGTTACGACTCCAGAAATCAGTGATAAAATCCATGATATGGTGCTGGATGACAGAAGAGAAGGTGCGTGAGATTTTTAGTGCTGTGGGTATCTCGAATGAGGGGTACATAATATTTTGCATTAACATTTGGACATGAGAAAGCTATCACGCTTGACCAAAAACGGAATCGCGGGAAGCTTTGCAAGGATGGTTTGCAGCTCTTCAGGAAGAATCCACAGGACTTTAAGCGTCGTTTCGTCGCTGTGGATGAAACATGGATGCATTATTATACTCCTGAGACCAAATAACAATCTAAACAATTGATTACCAAGGGAGAATCTCCACCAAAAAAGGCGAAGACCATTCCTTCGCCCGGAAAGGTTATGGCGATTGTCTTGGGGATTCGCGAGGGATAATCCTCCTTGACTATCTGGAAAAGGGTAAAACTATTACAGGTGAGTATTATTCGGAAGGGATCAACAAATCAGAACAGCGTTGGACGAAGTGTATAAGTCTAAAAGGAGACTATGTCAAAAAATAAAAAGGTTTACCACAAACACAAAGTAGTTTTTATTGTTGCACGGGCTTTTCAAACGCCCCTCTTATTGTCAAATCTGCTTTATTGAAATAAAAGTACTAATGTTATTTGCTTGAATTGCTGTATAGCATTCCGAGAACGCAGCATCGTTTAGGCACCCTATATGAGACGAGTGGGCAAGACCCCACAGGAAGTACCAAAAAGCGTGGAACGTTGCAGAAAGTGCAACAAGATCTGCTCATCTGAGCAGGCAGCGAAATCAAAGGTACCGATACAACAAGTTGCCATAAATTACCACGAAACTGAGTAACACAAGCTGTGAGCAAAATAAGGAAGTACTGGGCTGCTCCCAATGCGGATTGCACTCTCGTAATTAAAACAACTTACATTTCTCCAAAATCAGCAATCAGTAGCCGGAGAAGAGTGGCCGTCACGGAGTGTGGCGAACAAATGACAGTGAAACGTAGCTCTTCCTCAACAGCTCTCTGCTCTTGAGAAACTCAACATGGATGGGACGACTCAGTGCTGTCACCAATGTGACAGATGAGAACATCGCTTATTTGATGAAAAAACAGAGGAAAGCTGTAGGAACTTCCAAAATACAACAAATGAAAGATTAGTACTGGGATGGAGCAGCATTTCGTTGGTCGGTCGACTCTTCTCGCTAAGCATGATGGTTGGGCGACTCACTTCTGTTGGGTAGACCAAATTTTGGAGGAAAAGTGACAGACCTACCCATGCTGATGAGGTGGCGTCTCGCTGTCTTATCCTTTGACGCTGGAACAGAATAGGCAAACATGTTGTGCTCAGTTTTTCTCTGGTGTTGGCAGAGGTAGTAGGCACCTTCTGCTCATGACTGTGAGAGGTGACGGATCTTTTGACAAAAGCATGAAGGTGGCTGCACCCGTAGTTCATTGAAAACTGCCCAGCTTCCATGGGACCTCAGCCCTTCCTAACGAGATTCACTGACTACCTCCGGCCGACAAAGAGAAACCAGAGACAATACCAGGAACACCTTCCCATTGAGAAAAATGTAAATCTTTCCTCCAAGCAAATATTGGCGGGACAGTCCAAATAAAACTAACCACGAAGTGGTATAGCTGTATGTGACAGTAAGGTCACAAGGAGTTTGATTATGCACTGTTCCTTTAAGGCCTTACAGAAGTACAGATCTTTTATCAACGTGCTAACGGATGGACTGCATCAACCGGCGGTACGTTTTCCCGCGGAACTCTGGCTGGAGCCTGTGAAGTCGATACCTAGGTGCAGGAAGGAGGTCGTCCACTGAGCCACCGAGCCAATCTCATTAAATAAATGTAAACAACTTGTGGTTCATGCCCCCATGGTCTAGGGATAGCGTCTTTGATTAGTAATCATTACCACTACCGCTTAAATTTTGAATAAAAATCATAAATAGTGGTTCCCAAAGGGTTCCGGCATAAAACTCACCCTCGTCCTGCCAATGGCCTTGTCAACGGGGGCAGAGGAGCGGACAAAGTTCCAGTGCACTCTCTTGCCTTTGGGTTGGGAAACTGCCTTAGAGGAGGAAGAATCAGCAATGATCAATGGTATGAGGATGCAGAAAATGCAAACCACTGAATTAAAGACACGTAATGTGTATCCGCAGGACATGTGGCATGTCGGACAGCAAAATATTCCGGAATATTCTCCCATTCGGATCTCTGGGAGGTGACTGGCGACCGGGGAGGTAACGATGAGTAAAAGACTGAATAACCACGAAAGGATAAGGTTCTACCATTTGGGACGTGGAATGTCACATGTCTGAACGAGGTAGGGAAGTTAGAAAATCTGAAAAGGGAAATGCTCAGCTGAGTCTAGATTTAGTGGGCGTCAACAAAATCAAATGGGATGAAGACAAGGATATGTGGTCAGCTGAGTACAGGGTTGTACCAATAGCAGCAGAAAATGGCACAACGGGAGAAGGATTCGTCATGAATGGGAAGGAAGGGAAGAGAGTTAATTTCTGAGAACAATTTATTGGTAGGGTTGTTCTCCAGAATCGACAGCACACCAGCACCGACAACAATAGTTCGGGTATACATGCCGACGTCACAAGCCGAAGATGAGACAGAGGAAGTATATGAGGATACTGAGGGTGTAATTCAGAACTTAAAGGGAGATGAAAATCTTATAGTCATGGGGGACTGGAATGCGATTGTAGGGGAAGGAGTAGAAGAAAGGGTTACGCGAGAGTATGGACTTGGTACTAGGAATGAGAGAGGAGAACGACTAATTGAGTTCTGTAATAAATTTCAGCTAGTAATAGCGAATACTCTGTTCAAGAATAAGGAAAGGAGGAGGTGTACTCGAGGTATACTTGGGGGGGGGGGGGGGGGGATCCGAGAAGATTTCATTAGATTATATCGTGGACATGCAGAGATCCGAGATCAGATATTGGATTGCAAGATGTAGCCTGCAGCAGATATAGACTCTGATCACAATTTAGTATTAATGAAGAGTAGGTTGAAATTTAAGAGACTAGTCTGGAAAAATAAATGTACAAACAAGTGGGATACGGATGTACTAAGGAATGAGGAGATGGGCGTCAAGTTCTGTGAGGCTACAGATATTGCGATGCGGAATAACTCAGTAGGCATTTAGGTTGCAGAGGAATGGAAAAATCTATAAGGTCCAGTTATACACTCCTGGAAATGGAAAAAAGAACACATTGACACCGGTGTGTCAGACCCACCATACTTGCTCCGGACACTGCGAGAGGGCTGTACAAGCAATGATCACACGCACGGCACAGCGGACACACCAGGAACCGCGGTGTTGGCCGTCGAATGGCGCTAGCTGCGCAGCATTTGTGCACCGCCGCCGTCAGTGTCAGCCATTTTGCTGTGGCATACGGAGCTCCATCGCAGTCTTTAACACTGGTAGCATGCCGCGACAGCGTGGACGTGAACCGTATGTGCAGTTGACGGACTTTGAGCGAGGGCGTATAGTGGGCATGCGGGAGGCCCGGTGGACGTACCGCCGAATTGCTCAACACGTGGGGCGTGAGGTCTCCACAGTACATCGATGTTGTCGCCAGTGGTCGGCGGAAGGTGCACGTGCCCGTCGACCTGGGACCGGACCGCAGCGACGCACGGATGCACGCCAAGACCGTAGGATCCTACGCAGTGCCGTAGGGGACCGCACCGCCACTTCCCAGCAAATTAGGGACACTGTTGCTCCTGGGGTATCGGCGAGGACCATTCGCAACCGTCTCCATGAAGATGGGCTACGGTCCCGCACACCGTTAGGCCGTCTTCCGCTCACGCCCCAACGTCGTGCAGCCTGCCTCCAGTGGTATCGCGACAGGCGTGAATGGAGGGACGAATGGAGACGTGTCGTCTTCAGCGATGAGAGTCGCTTCTGCCTTGGTGCCAATGATGGTCGTATGCGTGTTTGGCGCCGTGCAGGTGAGCGCCCCAATCAGGACTGCATATGACCGAGGCACACAGGGCCAACACCCGGCATCATGGTGTGGGGAGCGATCTCCTACACTGGCCGTACACCACTGGTGATCGTCGAGGGGACACTGAATAGTGCACAGTACATCCAAACCGTCATCGAACCCATCGTTCTACCATTCCTAGACCGGCAAGGGAACGTGCTGTTCCAACAGGACAATGCACGTCCGCATGTATCCCGTGCCACCCAACGTGCTCTAGAAGGTGTAAGTCAACTACCCTGGCCAGCAAGATCTCCGGATCTGTCCCCCATTGAGCATGTTTGGGACTGGATGAAGCGTCGTCTCACGCGGTCTGCACGTCCAGCACGAACGCTGGTCCAACTGAGGCGCCAGGTGGAAATGGCATGGCAAGCCGTTCCACAGGACTACATCCAGCATCTCTACGATCGTCTCCATGGGAGAATAGCAGCCTGCATTGCTGCGAAAGGTGGATATACACTGTACTAGTGCCGACATTGTGCATGCTCTGTTGCCTGAGTCTATGTGCCTGTGGTTCTGTCAGTGTGATCATGTGATGTATCTGACCCCAGGAATGTGTCAATAAAGTTTCCCCTTCCTGGGACAATGAATTCACGGTGTTCTTATTTCAATATCCAGGAGTGTAGAATCTGGAAAGAGGAACTTAGGTACATAGATGGTAACTGCGAGGAAACCTTGGGTAACAGAAGACATACTTCAGTTGATCGAAGGAAGTACGAAAATGTTCCCTAAAATTCAGGACCGTAGAAAAACAAGTCACTTAGGAATGAAATAGGAGGAAGAGCAGAGAAGTTAAGACGAAATGTCTGCATGGAAAATGTGAAGAAATCGAAAAAGAAATAACTGTCGGAAGGACTACCTCAGCCTATAGAAAAGTTCGGTGAATTTAAAAGTAATGGTAGTAACATCAAGCACACAACGGGAACTGCACTATTAAATGCAGAAGAGGGTGTGGATAGATGGTAGAAGTGCACTGAAGGTCTATGACGTCGAAGACCTTTCTGGTGACGTAACAGAAGAAGAAACAGGAGTCGATATAAAAGAGATAGGGGATCCAGTACCAGAATAAGAATTTAACAGAACTTTGGAAAACTTATGGTGGGATAAGGCAGTAGGGATAGACAACATTCCATCAGAATTTCTAGAAACGGTGTGTAGAATGTGAGAGACTGGCGATATAATATCAGATATTCGGAAAAACATTATCCACGAAATGCCGAAGATGAAAAGAGCGGAAAACTGCAAGAATTATCCACTTAACAGCACATGCATCCCAGTTGCTGACATGAATAATATACAGAAAAATGGAAAAGAAAATGGAGGATGTGTTAGATGACGATCAATTTGGCGTTAGGAAGGGGAAAGGCACCGGGAGGCAGTTACGACGTTGCGGTTGATAATGGAGGCAAGACTAAAGAAAAATCAAGACACGTTCAAGGGATTTATCGACCTTGAAAAAGCGTTCGACATTTTAAAATGGTGCAAGATGTTCGAAATTCTGAGAAAAATAGTTGTAAGCTATAAGGCGAGACGGATAATAAACAATATGTACAAGAGCCAAGAGGAATAAATAAGAGTCGTCGACCAAGAATGAAGTGCTCGGATTAAAAAGGGTGTAAGACAGGGATGTAACCCTTCGCCCCTACTTGTCAATCTATACGACGGAGAAGTAATGATGGAAATAAAAGAAAGGTTCAGGAGTGGAATTTAAATTTAAGATGAAAGGATATCAATGATACGATTCGCTGATAACGTTAATATCCTGAGTGTAACTGGGACGGAATTACATGATTACCTGAACGGAATGAACGGTCTAATTGAGAGTAAATCGAAGTACGACGATAGTAATGAGAAGTATCAGAAATGAGAATCGCGGGAAACTTATCAGGTTCGATCGTCACAGAGTAGATGAAGTTAAGGAATTCTGCTACCTAGGCAGTAAAATAACCAATGACGGACGGAGTAAGGAGGGCATCAAAAGCCGTCTAGCACTGGCAAAAAGGGCGTTCCTGGCCAAGAGAAGTCTACTAGTATCAAATACGGGTCTTAATTTAAGGAAGAAATTTCTGACACTGTATGTTTGGAGCACAGCTTTTTATGGTACTGAAACGTGGACTGTGAGAAAAGCGGAACAGAGGAGAATCGAAGCATATGAGATTGGGTGCTACAGACGGATGTTGAAAATTAGGTAGAATGATAAGTTAAGGAATGAGGCGGATCTGGGCACAATCGGAGTGGAAGCAATATGTGGAAAACACTGACAGGGAGAAGGGACAGGTGATAGGACATCTGTTAAGACATCAGGGAATGACATATTAGGTACTAGTGGGTGCATTAGAGGGCAGAAACTGTAGTGGATGACAGAGACTGGAATATATTCAGCAAATAATTGATGATGTAGGTTGCAAGTACTACTCTGAGCTGAAGAGGTTGGCACAGGTGAAGAATTCGTGGCGGGCCGTATATATATATATATATATATATATATATATATATATATATATATATATATATATATATATCAATAAATAAAAAAAATTACTAGCAGTCTGTGCGCTATGCAAGGTAAGCGAAATAAAGGAGATATGATACACGAATTGGGGTGGCAATTATTAAAAGAAAGGCAGGACCACCTCATGAAATTTTAATCACCAAATTTCTCCCGAGAGCGTGAAAATATTTTATTGGTGCCTAACAACGTAGGGAGAAATGATCATCATAATAAAATGAGAGAAATTATAGGTGGGCTTCGAGAGTGGAATGGTAGAGCAGTAGTTTGAAGGTGTTTCGATGAACCCTCTGCAGGGCAATTAATTACGAATTGAAGAGTAATGACGCAAATGTAGATGTAGATCTAGTAAACGCAATTCTGATGTATTGGTAATGCCGCACTTCGAGAGTTTAGGATCATATATGGTAACAAATGTACTCGAAATGGCCAGTGTTAATAAACGTGAATTTCGCATATCACACGTCCTTAACCGTGCTGCTTCGTAGAACCTTACCAAGTTAGCAAACGCTCATATTTCTTGCTTGCTGATATGTTTAACAAAACGAACACGAACAGAGTATTCTTACTTGTTCTGTATTTCAACAGGCGTTACATCATTTTCTTGGAAATGTGAAAGACTGCGTTGCTTGAAACTGGTTTTTATAGTTTCAGTTGAATGTCTTGCGCATTTGTTGAGAAGCCACAGTGTTAAGCATGAAAGCGTACACGAGTGCTCGCCACGACTCGTTCTCATTAGTCAGGCAGGAACACATGTCACTGGGGTTACTGCCTGGAACTTTTGCGGTACGCTGTCGCTCGTTTTGTGACGAGCACTTTGCATAGATCCCGTAATGGAAGGCGGCAATAACTCAGGGTCTCATCTCACGTCTTAAAGCGGCCCAAGCCGAGTTGTTTACATCACTGTCCTTGCAGCCACCCATTTTGAAAGTATTTATCCAGCATGCATACGCCACTAGGTCTGCGTCTCATTCTATGAGAAGATGTTTTTACCTTCCAGCCTTGCTCTGAAAACCAGTCCTAGGTACAATTATTCACTTCGTGATCTGTATCACCTCATCTCCAAGGAAAACTTACAGATACATAATTAGTATCGTAATTTTGAAGCTTCATGACGTAGTCAAAACATTCTGTTATTGAGTGTGTAGAACAGAGATTATAAAGAAAGTTCACGGCTTAGGGGTACATAAAGTGAAATAAAACATACTGACATTTCACTTTTCCTATTTCCATATTGTAAAGGTACTCAAACAAATGGTAATCGTACTGGCTACCCTTTAATGAACGACAGGTAAGTATCTTTCGAGAATAATTATTGATGTGCAGCAGGAACTGGACACCTCATATATATATATATATATATATATATATATATATATATATATATATATATATATATATATATTGCTGGCATGACTTTCAATCCGAAGACTGGATACAGCTCTCCACCCTAGTCTATCCTTTGGAAGACTACTCTTCTCTGAATAACTACTGCAACCTATATCCATTTGAACCTGCTTGCTGTAGTCATCCCTTGGCCACCTCTACAGTTTTATATCAATACCTCCCCTGCGCATGAGTCCTAATTTCTCAGACGTTACCTTTGCGGTCCTTACGCGCCATGTAAATCAGCTTCTAATGCCGATACTCTAAATTTTCTCAACACTGTTCCCCGAAAAGAATGTCGTCTTCCCTCCAGGGATTCCCATTTGAGTTACCGAAGCATATACGTAACACTTGTGTGCTTTCAGAACCTACCAGTAACACATCTAGCAGTCCGCCTCGTTATTGTTTCAATGTCTTCCATTAATCCGACGTGGTATGGATCTCAAACGCTCGAGCAGTACTCAAGAATAGGTCGCACTAGCGTCCTATATGCGGTCTCCTTTACAGATGAAGAAGACTTTCACAGAATTCTCCCAATAAACAGAAGTCGGCCATTCGTCGGCCCTACCACAATCCTCATATGCTCGTTCCACTTCATATAGCTGTCCAACGTTACACCCAGGTATACAAACGACGTGACCTTGTCGAGCAGGATACTACTAAAGCTGTACCCGAATATTGCGGGTTTGTTTTTGCTACTCATCCGCCTTAACTTACATTAACCGCAGATTGCTGCGCTCCCTATCCACCAAATACTTTATCTGTACAGAGTATAATACGATCGTATCACACTTCCCTGGGACACTGCTGACGATATCCTTGTCTTTGATGAGCACTCGCCGTCGAGGATAACATACTGGGTTTTATAACTTAACAAGTTTTTGAGGCACTCACATATCTGTGAATCTATTCCATATACTCGTACCTTCTTTAACAGCCTGCAATCCACCACCTTGTCAAACGCTTTCCGGAAATCTAAAAATATGAACCTGCCTGTTGCCCTACGACCGTAGTTCGCCATGCAAAGGGCAAATTGAGTTTCACACGAGCGATGCTTTCTAAAACCAATGCTTGTTTGTGAACATAATATTCTCGGTCTAAAGAAAATTTATTATATTCGAACAGAGGGCCGGCCCAGGTGGCCGAGCGGTTCTAGGCGCTACAGTCTGGAACCGCGCGACCGCTACGGTCGCAGGTTCGAATCCTGGCTCGGGCATGGATATGTGTGATGTCCTTAGGTTAGATAGGTTTAAGCAGTTCTGTTCTAGGAGACTGATGACCTCAGAAGTTAAGTCCCATAGCGCTCAGAGCCATTTGAACCATTTTGAACCATTCGAACAGAGAATGTGTTCAAGCATTCTGCAGCAAACCGATTTTAGGATATTGGTCTATAATTATACGGATCCACTCTTTTGCCCTTCTAATAAACAGAAGTCAACCCCGACTTTTTCCAGTCATTTGGGACTTAGCACTGAGGAGGGTTTTGCGATAGGTAAAAGATAAGTAAGGAGCCAATATTGTAGAGTATTCTTTGAAAAACCAAACTGGATTTCCATCCGGGCCTGGTGATTGTTTTCAACTCTTTCAGTTGTTTCTCTATCCCAGGGATGCTTATTACCATGTCATCTATACAGGATTCTGCTCGATGGTCAAAATACGGTATGTTTGTACTTTTCTTCTGCTTGAACGATTTCTTGAACGTGAAATTTAAAACTTGGACTTCGTTTTGCCCTCTTCAACGGCCTCACCAGACTGGTCAAAAAATGACTGTATGGAAGCCTTAGAGCCACCCAGCGATTTTACATAGGACGAGAATTTTCTCAGGTTCTCTGACAGATCTTTTGCTAAGGTATGGCGATAGCAATTTGTTGAATGCTTCGCGCATAGAGCTTTTCACAGACTTCGAATCTCTACTAACCTTTTCTTGTCGTCAAGTGTTGGTTCTCTTTTGAACCGAGAATGCAACAGCCTTTGATTTCTCAGAATCTTCCGAAACTGATTATTAAACCATGATTGGTCTCTTCCGTCCTTGATCGACTTACTAGGCACAAAATTCTCCAACCACGATTTACAGTCTGCTTAACTTTGCCCATAGTTCTTCTACGTCCATCTTATTGGAACTGATGTCAATTCATTGTCTTAGTGAGATTGTAACAACTGCTTACCTGCTGCTTCTAGCAGAAATACTCTTCTAGTCTTCTTAACTGATTTATTAACTTTCGTAACCATAGTGGCTATAATGACACCTCATGATCCTTAATCCCCGTTTCTATACTGACGTTGTTCATAAGGTCCGCACTATTTGTAGCTGCAGGGTCTAAGATATTTCCATGTCGTGTGGGGTGCCGAACTAGCTGCTCAAGACAGGTTTCAGAAAACATAAGTACTTCGCACGACTGTTTGTCTGTACCCCTCTGCAATAAATCCATAGACATCCCAGTCTGTACTTGATAGGTTAAAGTCGCCTCCAACTAGTATTGTGTCATCTGGATATTCACTCGCTGCTGAGTATAGACTTTCTTTGAATGTTACTACATCTGTCACAGGAGAATCGGGTGGAGAGTATGGCTAGTAAAATCATCCAAGAATTAGCTTGGGTTCACCTAGACCTGTTACACGTAACCCGATAAATTCACTGTCACGCCCAACTTCGACACCAATACACAGAATGAACGATCCCCCTCCGATATCCACGAATTTGTCTTTCAGACATACGTTCTGTGACTCGCTAAATATCCCAAAACTTTACACTTTGGATTTAAACCAGCTCTCGGTCCCGGGAATAATTTTAGCGCGACAACTTTCCTGGAGGGCTGTAAATTCTGCAACTTTATTACGGATACTTCAACGATTTATTGATAAAACTTGACAGTCGAAGTTTATTTGCTCTGAACGCTGTCTGTCTTCCCTTGCTCCGTATCAACCGGTGTTCACCACAGTACCTCAAACTACTGCCTAGCCTAAAAATCCCTCATGTCGACTCCACAAGTACTCCGCCACGCGAGTAGCTGCTTCCTTTATGTAGCGCACCCCTGACTTATCAAGGAGAGCCCTACAAACCCCAAACTGATAACGCAGGTCTAGAAAACTCCAACAAGACTGTTACAGAGTCGATGAATCCTTTGGCTGAGACCCTCTACTCTTGATCAAAGGACCCCGATTAACTCCGGGAACAATGCTGGCAAATTGCAAACCCTGCTGACTCCACACGCTTGAGGCCAGCAGCCTTCATCACTTCCGCCACTCGCATGTTTAAACTGAAGATGGTCTCAGAACCCAGGCGACAGGCGTCGATGGTGCCGACTTGAGCCACAACTTGCCGACGACTGCACCCTGCTCGTTCGATAGCCCCAGACAAGGCCGCCTCCGCATCTTGGACGAGGCCCCACGGCAGACATACCGAGTGCACATTGCTCTTCCAGCCCTGGTCGCTATCTGCGGCTAAGGGGCTCCACAATGCGCCTAATGTTTCAGCTCCCGATAACTAATAAACCCATCCTCTCGCGTGCGTGCTCGGATCCTGCTGTCCGCTGACAGGGGTAATGGGCGAGGCCAGACGGCCAGTCTCCATATTGGCCTCCAGTGGCCGCGAAGGCATTGTCACCTGTCGCACACTTTGCTGTAAGGGCGGATCCACCAACTCGGGTACACTAGGAGGTGCCTTGGCAGCAGTGCTCATGGGCGAACGAAGCGACACGTGATGTGTCCCATGCGATGCGCCAGATTCTCTGTCACCTCTACACCCCGAGGAAGCAGGCTGAAGATGACTGACCGTAACCAGAAGTGCATTCAGCTGTTGCTGGACTGGGGTCAGCTCCTCCTGCGTCTGTACACATCACGTACATATCCTACCCATCCTAGCAAGACTAACTAAAAGGTGAAATACCAACACTTTTCCCCATTACCAAAATGACAATTTCTTAATGCTTCAGGATCTGTCGTATCAATTGATTCCTTCATTTAGTAAAGTTATGTCATATTTTTTTCCTCATTTCGTTTCAGCTTTTTCTCATTAGTAATTCTATCTATCTAATCTTCAGCATTCTTCTGTAGCACCACATTTCAAAAGCTTCTATTTTCTTCCTGTATTAACTGCTTATCGTCTACGTTTCACTTCTGTACAAGGCTACATTCAACATAACTACAGTTCTTTATTGATTCTGCTACAATCAGTTTCGACGGTAGATCCTAATTATCAAATTTTCATTATCGTAGAGTCATGAGGGACTGGAAGTGGCTGCTTTGTGGTGTTTCAAGTCAGGCTATAAATAATGGAAAAGAATACATTGCAATTATACTAAAGCATAATAAACTGAAAGTAGAGTTCAATGTTAATTTGTTATTCGGTAATTTTCGTTGCGTGTCGATGAAGATGATCCGTCTGGGAAGTGAACCTGGCCCCTCGCCTGGAATTCTGCCGCGCTGACAGCTGTGGAGGCGGACTCTCCTGTTATGAAAGAAGTATGTAATTCCGTCATAACTGTTCATATCTTACGTGTATCTACTACTTTCATAATAAATTTAATGTATTTATGCTTTAGAATTGTACTATTACTTTCGCAAAAACGCTGCTTTATACTGATTTCGACTACTGTACTAAGGCCTACAATTTTTCTAATTTCATTCTCTGTTCTGTTTAAGTTGTTTTTGTTCTTTTGAATATCTGTGACCCCTCTATTCGTCCAAGCTTAGTGTTTTTTTTTTCTTCTTAGTTTAATCGTATGGCTGCGACCGTAGCAGTCGCGCGGTTCCGGACTGAAGCGCCTAGAACCGCTCTGCCACAGCGGCCGGCGGTTCGAGTCCTTTCTCGGGCATGGGTGTGTGTGTGTGTGTGTGTGTGTGTGTTGTTCTTAGCATAACTTAGTTTACGTTAGTTTAAGTAGTGTATAAGTCCAGGGAGCGATGATCTCTGCAGTTTGGTCCCTTAGAAATTCACACACATTTGAACATTTAAAACTTTGTAAGACACTTCATTGGTTAACCTTACAGAGGAGGGGAACTCAGGACGTCAGTTTCAACGAAATTCGAATGTGGATACTAGCGTACCGCTTGAAGTGAAAAAAAATTAGGTTAAGAGTGTGAGTGTCACACTAACTGGTTAAGAGCTGCGTATACGGGAGTTACGCTGTTGGTTGACATTGTGAAACTTTTGCTAGATGGGGTGTTAGTTATTTTGTTCACAATGATGTCACTGACCAGCATTTTGCCGAGTCTTTTTCATTGGCATACGAGAACTGTGAGAATTTGTAGAGAGGGGAGAGGACGTCGTCTGGTGTTTTCGAGAGAAGTGCCGGCGACATACTTCGTCGACAGGTGTAAGCAAGGGATACCCCTACAGTCGGCAGCTGATGTGTTGCAGATCACGGTGCTCAAAGCTTTCCACATTACTGAACGCAGAATATGGTGAGAAACTGCAGCTTAACTGAACTGGGTATGAGAGTTACCGAGCATTTGTAGCTACAGTTGCTGAGATCATTTACGTTCCGCGATTCTTATACTTTTTCTCGGTAATTGAGCGTTCATTCATGATTTAATCAGTGACGCTACGTGTTTGTAGGTCGTGGTCTTTCATGATATTGGCGCAATCAGGCAGTCATTGTGTGTCCACTGTGGATTTGTCTTTTCCTAGCTCGTTTGTAAGATCCCAGCTTTGTCCCATTCACGGAATCCGTCTGGGCCTTGCCAGGTGATTTATATGTTAAATTAGAATTATACCTTGTTAATAATTTTTAAATTCAATGCAATGTTCTCTGTATCTTTTGAGGTCGAATACATCATGTGATTATTTTTTGTTAATCTGTTTGTTAGTAGCGAATTTCATAACAAACAGGAGTTTATTTTGACCAGTGCTTAATTTCATAGTTAGGTGCAACGCCCTTATTTCATGTTTTCTGTCTTATTTGTTATCCGTTGCGCTACAGTTTTACATTGAAGCGCCAAAGAAACTGGTATAGGCATGCGTTTTCAAATACAGAGATATGTAAACAGGCAGAGTACAGCGCTGCGCTCGGGAACGCCTATTTAAAAGAACGTGTGACTGGCGCAGTTGTTTGATCGGTTACAGACTTAAGTGGGCTTGAATGTGGTGTTAAAGTCGACGCAAGAGCGATGTGACACAGCTTCTCCGAGGTAGCGATGACATGGGAATTTTACCGTACGATCATTTCACGAGTGTACCGTGAATGTAAGGAATCCGGTAAAACATCAATCTCCGACATCCTGCAAGAGTGGGACCAGTGACGACTGAAGAGACTCGTTCAACGTGACAGAAATGCACCGCTTCTGCAAACTGCTGAGCCATCAACATATGTCAGCGTGCGAACCATTCAACGAAACATCATCGATATGGGCTTTCACAGCCGAAGGCTAGCTCGTGTACCTTTGATGACTGCACGACAGAAAGCTTTACGCGTCGCCTTGGCCTGTCCACTCTGACATTGGACTGTTGATGACTGGAAACTTGTTGCTTGGTCGGACTAGTGTCTTTCAAATTGTATCGAGCGGATGGACATGTACGGATATGGAGACAACCTCATGAATCCATGGACTCAGCTTAAGCAGGGGACTATTCAAGCTAGCGGAGGCTCTGTAATGGTGTGGAGCGTATGCAGTTGGAGTGATAAGAGACCCCTGATACGTCTAGGTACGACTCTGACAGGTGACATGTAGTAAGCATCTTGTCTGGTCACCTGCATCCATTCGTGTCCATTGTGCGTTCCGACGGACTTGGACAATTCGGGCAGGACAATGAGACACCCCACAGGTCCAGAATTCTTACAGAGTGGCTCCAGGAACATTCTTCTGAGTTTAAACACTTCCACTGGCCACCAAAGTCTGCAGACATGAACATTTTTAAGCTTACCTTGGATGCCTTGCAACGTGCTGTTCAGAAGAGGTCACCACCCCGTGATCTGACGGATTTATGGACAGCCATGCAGGATTCATGATGTCAATTCCTTCCGGCACTACTTCAGACATTAGTCGAGTCCATACCTCGCCATGTTGTGTCGCTTCTGCGTGCTCACGGGGGCCCTGCACGATATTAGGCAGGTGTGCCAGTTTCTTCGGCTCTTCAGTATATTAAAGCATACGAGACCACGGACGCTGATCTGGCAGCCAGTCCAAATGATACAATCATTTTAACATCTGTAGGGGTATGTCAGAAGCTCAGTTAACCCCTCACAGTAACAATGAACGGAAGACAATTCATCCAAGCTGGAATGAAAGAAACAATATACAGAAGTAGTGTAAAAGGGAAGTTAACGTCAAGGCAATGTCATACAAAGAGAAGGGGAAGTAGATGAAGATGAGTTGGGATATATAATACTTCGCGTAAAATTTGACAGGGCACTGAAAGACGTAGGTAGAAACGCGGTCCTTGGAGTGTAGTGCATTCGCTCAGAATTATTGAGAACCTAGGAGAGGCAGCCAATACAGAATTACTCCACCTGAGCTGTAAGATATAAGAGACACTCATGTACCGTCGACTTCAAGAACAAAGTGATAATTTTCACTAAAAGACGGCTACTGACAGACGGGGATATTATCGAGTTATCAGACTAGTAAGTCGTACTTGCAAAATACCTGCACGAATTATTCACAGCAGAATGGAAAAGCTTGTAGAAGTTGATCTCAGATAGAATCATTCCGAGTTATTCTACAGAAATCAAACTATAGTTATAAGAGATAAAGGAAAGGTTATGAGGCAAGGTTTCAGCCTATCGCTGTCGTTTTTTCCTCCTAAGTTTTTAGATTGATCACCTTTACTGACTTACCTGTTTTTGCTTCTGTGCTCTGTATTGGTGCTACAGATATTTTATTTGGCATAATTTATAATCTGACAAACAAATGCGGAGCTGTATTATTGTAATTGGAGCATGTTATGAGTACGTTGACGACACTGATGTGTAGCTATATTTCTGGGAGATCTGAGAACCTGAGGATGTCGAAACTTGTCGTGAAATAGATTGTTTCACAGCAAGTGATCTTGGTTTCTAATATTATACATTACAACATTAAATCGACCCAACAACATGTTGAAGTCCAGTACTTTTCTTACACATACATCGTGTAGAGTATGAAGTTCATGTGACACTGCGCACCTTCTGTATCATTACAAGCAGCAGGCCACAGAGTTAATCTTTTTTTTTTTTTTTTTTTTTTTAAAGCTAGAGCTAGTCCACTAGCCATGCTGCATTACTCCACAGTCTTCTCTCCGTTCCAGCCTGTCGTTTCGAGCAGAGTCCATCCGGGAGATCGTGGGGTGAGGCTGATGCGCCAGAGAAGTTGGTCTCTCCCGCCTGCTGTACGGCGCGGCGCGGCGCATCCTTCTGAGGCAGATGCCCTGCCACCGGGCACTCAGCGTCCCGGGCCACAGCCGGCCTTTCCCGGGTCGGCCCGGCCCAGCAGCTAATGACGCGAATCACCGTTAGAGCGGCGCGGAGCGCGGGCAGTTGCCGTAATGACAGCCGCCTAATCGCTGCGGTTGTTACCGTCCGCTGGACCGGCGCTGCTCCACTCTCCGCCAGAAAACTTGGCCGCCCTGCAACGCAGCTCTTCCGCTGTTCCTTTGTAGCTCACCCTCCACACTACTGTCCTCTCCTCTCTTCGTCTTTGGGGTTGAGATGCTACAGCAAATCACTAAATAACTCTGTCGTAACATTCTGTTTACTTGTTTCTGCCTTGAGCTATGGACAGTCTTCACAATATTCTTTCTTTTCTTTTTCTGTGGCTCTGCAATACATTTTCTGCCAGTTATCGCGATCCTACGCTTTCTGTCCCCAACAGCCAGTTTTCTTTAGGACCTCCTTGACTCAGTCCACACTGTTCCGTTACTCCGTCCATTTTGATCCCCTGGACTTCCATCGAATATCATTTTAGTTATTTCGGTTTTAACTATCTGTGTCATGTGAGATAAGCACATTATTTTGATCACTCTGTAAATTCTGTTTCTTATGTAAATATCGATATACATAGGTCACACAGAGCAAAACCATGTAACCGAGTAATCTTTGACTGTTGCTACACTATCTTTGTGTTGCTACACCACCTCTGCCTTTGAGCACTTGCAAAGGTAGACGCGTTTTAAGTTGAGCAGTGTTGAGTAACAGGCGTAGTTTGAAGAATGGTCAGGAAAAAAAAATGGTTCAAATGGCTCTGAGCACTATGGGTCATAAAATCTGTGGTCATCAGTCCCCAAGAACTACTTAAACCTAACTAACCTAAGGACATCACACACATCCATGCCCGAGGCTGGATTCGAACCTGCGACCGTAGCAGTCGCGCGGTTCCGGACTGAGCGCCTAGAACCGCTCGGCCACCGCGGCCGGCAATGGTCAGTAAATTTTTTTTATAAAAGTAATATAGGTTGATGGAATTGAAGTATCTGTAATGTTGAGGGGCTGAGTTATGCACGCAAGTGCGTAACATTGATTCGTGTTATTGAAATTGTAGTACCGAAGCTCAGATAATAGTACTGTTATATGGATTATAGTTATAGAAAGAGGAGATTCCCCTTGATTAAAGTTATTTCTTAAAGTAATTTTATGTAAATAGTGTTGCGAACATTCAATTAATTTTTAAAGCATTACTTTTCAATATAGAATTTCATTAGAATTTTGTCGGAAGTTAGTTTCTACCAGTAAAAAGTTACTTTCAAAAATCTGCAAAAATGTTGCTCAAGACACGAGGTAAGTGGAAATACGGTTTAGGGCCAAGAATTTCTTTGTAGGTTCAGTTGCGCATTTATTTCTGAAGTCGGGTTACGTTAATGGTAGCACTGCATTTTTATAGAAATACACTCCTGGAAATTGAAATAAGAACACCGTGAATTCATTGTCCCAGGAAGGGGAAACTTTATTGACACATTCCTGGGGTCAGATACATCACATGATCACACTGACAGAACCACAGGCACATAGACACAGGCAACAGAGCATGCACAATGTCGGCACTAGTACAGTGTATATCCACCTTTCGCAGCAATGCAGGCTGCTATTCTCCCATGGAGACGATCGTAGAGATGCTGGATGTAGTCCTGTGGAACGGCTTGCCATGCCATTTCCACCTGGCGCCTCAGTTGGACCAGCGTTCGTGCTGGACGTGCAGACCGCGTGAGACGACGCTTCATCCAGTCCCAAACATGCTCAATGGGGGACAGATCCGGAGATCTTGCTGGCCAGGGTAGTTGACTTACACCTTCTAGAGCACGTTGGGTGGCACGGGATACATGCGGACGTGCATTGTCCTGTTGGAACAGCAAGTTCCCTTGCCGGTCTAGGAATGGTAGAACGATGGGTTCGATGACGGTTTGGATGTACCGTGCATTATTCAGTGTCCCCTCGACGATCACCAGTGGTGTACGGCCAGTGTAGGAGATCGCTCCCCACACCATGATGCCGGGTGTTGGCCCTGTGTGCCTCGGTTGTATGCAGTCCTGATTGTGGCGCTCACCTGCACAGCGCCAAACACGCATACGACCATCATTGGCACCAAGGCAGAAGCGACTCTCATCGCTGAAGACGACACGTCTCCATTCGTCCCTCCATTCACGCCTGTCGCGACACCACTGGAGGCGGGCTGCACGATGTTGGGGCGTGAGCGGAAGACGGCCTAACGGTGTGCGGGACCGTAGCCCAGCTTCATGGAGACGGTTGCGAATGGTCCTCGCCGATACCCCAGGAGCAACAGTGTCCCTAATTTGCTGGGAAGTGGCGGTGCGGTCCCCTACGGCACTGCGTAGGATCCTACGGTCTTGGCGTGCAACCGTGCGTCGCTGCGGTCCGGTCCCAGGTCGACGGGCACGTGCACCTTCCGCCGACCACTGGCGACAACATCGATGTACTGTGGAGGCCTCACGCCGCACGTGTTGAGCAATTCGGCGGTACGTCCACCCGGCCTCCCGCATGCCCACTATACGCCCTCGCTCAAAGTCCGTCAACTGCACATACGGTTCACGTCCACGCTGTCGCGGCATGCTACCAGTGTTAAAGACTGCGAGCTCCGTATGCCACGGCAAACTGGCTGACACTGACGGCGGCGGTGCACAAATGCTGCGCAGCTAGCGCCATTCTACGGCCAACACCGCGGTTCCTGGTGTGTCCGCTGTGCCGTGCGTGTGATCATTGCTTGTACAGCCCTCTCGCAGTGTCCGGAGCAAGTATGGTGGGTCTGACACACCGGTGTCAATGTGTTCTTTTTTCCATTTCCAGGAGTGTAGTTAGCTTCAGTTTATAGACAGTGTTGAACGAAACATATAAATTCTTTGTGCAATACAGTTCAGTCAGAGTTTTGCACTGACAGGAGTTTCAGTTAAGTGTTTGTTTGGTAATCAGTTTTGAGAAGTTTTGGTGGGTAGTTTTAGGAACGGTCGCTCTCATAGAGAGAAGCAGACAAACATTTAAGTTGCAACTACCCGTCCACCACAGTCCAGCTTATTTCACTATTCTTGTAAACAGTCAACATGGGATCTAAAACGCCTACCTTAAGAACTATGAACACTTCTTCTTCGGTACTATGAAACAAATCTCTTCCATTACAAGCTCTCTGCTTTCCATATTTTGAGAGGTGGTAGTACGCACCAAAATAAGAAAAAAAGTCCAGTAAATATGGATAATAAAGTGCATGCATTTAGGGCTATGAGTATGTGTTCATTTTCGCTACATGAAACCCACTCTTCTCTTGAATGCTAGAGCAGTAAGTTTGTTAGCCTAACAAACCCAAAGCACTGGGATAACCAAAACTTTGTTGTATTTGTTAATGCAAACCTGAACTGTTATTTAGGTACAATTTTGTCTCTGTTGGCAAATTAACTTCCATTAGCAATGCGGAATGCACTCAACGACTGTGATATGACTTTCAAAATGGTGGAGAGCAGCAATCAATCATTTCCTTTCTGGCTTTATTGAAGCAAATCCAGATTTATATTTATAACGAGATTACAAAAGCAATATTTCAGATTTTTAATACATACTACTTCGGCTAGTTTTGAATGAACTGTGACAGGAGCCCGAACAACATGGGTTGACGTACTAGGGGATGTATCAAAAAATCTGAAATACTATACTGATAATGGCTAGTTACTAGGGGAAACGTGGATTTGCGTCAATAACGCCAGAAAGAAAACATACTAGTTGCTGCTATCATTTTCATAATCATTATGTTTCCTGCATGTCACCTGATTACGTAACTGAGTACAAAGTTTCTCGCTGTTCTCATTTCTACTACTCCTCATTACTTTCGTCTTTCTTCAGTTTACTGTCAATCCATATTCGGTACTCATTAGCCTATCCATTCTCTTCAGCCGATCATGTAATTCTCCTTCACTTTCACTCAGGATAGCAAGGTGATCAGCGATACCCCTTGATACCCCTTCACCTTGAATTGTAATTCCACTCTAGAACCTTTCTTTTATTTCCAGCATTGCTTCTTCGATGTACAGATTGAATATTAGGGGCGAAAGATTACATCCCTGTCTTACTCCCTTTTTAATCCGAGCTTTTCGTTCTTGGTCGTCCACTCTTATTATTCCCTCTTGGTTTTTGTACATATTCTATATTACCCGTCTCTCTCTATAGCTTACCCCTATTTTTCTCAAAATTTTGAACATTTTGCACCGTTTTACATTGTCGAATGTTCTTGCTAGATCGACAAATTCTATAAAGGTGTCTTTATTTTTCTGCAGTCCTGCTTCCATTATCAACCAGATCGTCAAAATGGCCTCTCTGGTGCCTAGGCCAAACTGATAGTTATCTAACACATCTTCAATTTTCTTTTCCATTCTTCCGTATATTATTATTGTCAGCGACTTGGTTGCATTAGCTGTTAAGCTGGTTGTGCGACAATTCTCGCACTTGTCAGTTCTTGCATTCTTCGGAATTGTGTGGATGATACTTTTACGAAAGTCAGACGGTATGTCGGCAGACCCATATATTCTACACAGCAACGTGAATAGTCGTTTTGTTGACAATTCCCCCAATGGCTAGAAATTCTGATGGAATGTTATTGATCCTGTCTTATTTGATCTTAAGTCCTCCAAAGCTTTCTTAAATTGTGATTATAATACTGGATCCCCTATCTCTTCAAAATCGAATCCTGTTTCTTCTTCTATCACATTAGAGAAATTTTCCCCCTCATAGAGGCCTTCAGTACACTCTTTCCACCTATCCACTCTCTCTTCTGCATTTAACAATGGAACTCCGGTTGTACTTTTAATGTTACAATCCTTGCTTTTAATTTCATCGAAGGTTGTTTTGACTTTCCTATATGCTGAGTCAGTCCTATCATTTCTTTTTCGATATCTTCACATGTATCATGCTACCTATTGTTCTTAGCTTCCCTGTACTTCCTATTTATTTCATTCCTCAGCGACTTGTTTTTTGTATCCCCGAGTTTCCGTGAACAGTTTTGTGCTTCCTTCTTTCATCGATCAGCTGATGTATTTCTTCTGTTACTGTTACCCATGGTTCCTTCGCATTTACTTTCTTCGTACCTATGGTTTTCTTTCTAGCTTCTGTGATTGACCTTTTTAGAGATGTCCATTCCTCTTCAACTTTACTGCCTACTAGATTATTCTTTATTGCTGCAGCCTTAAAGAACTTCAAGCGGACCTCGTCATTCCTTTGTACTTCCGTATCCCAGTTGTTTGCATATTGATTCTGAGTAATCTCTTAAACTTCAGTCCACTCTTCACCACTACTACATTGTGATCTGAATCTGTATCTGCTCCTGGGTACGCCTTTCATCAAGAACCTGATTTCGGAATCTCTGTCTGACCATAATGTAGTCTAACTGAAATCTTTCCGTATCACCGGGCCTTTTCCAAGTATAACTCGGCCTCTTGTGATTCTTGAAGAGAATATTAGCTATTAATAGCTGAAATTTATTACAGAACTCAGTCTTCCTCCTCTCTCATTCCTTGTCCCAAATCCATATTCTCCCGTACCCTTTTTAGTTCTGCTCCTTCTCCTACAACTGCATTCCAGTCCCTCATGACTACTAGATTCTCATCTCCGTTTGCGTATTACCCTTTCAGTATCCTCATATACTTTCTCTATCTCTTCATCTCTCGACGTCGGCATATATACCAGAACTATGGTTGTCTGTGTTGGTTTGCTGTCGATTCTGATATGAATAACCCTATCACTGAATTGTTCAAGGTAACACTCTCTCTGCTCTACCTTCCCGTTCATAATGAATCCTACTCTCGATATATGATTTTCTGCTGCTGTTGATGTATACTCATTTGACCAGAAATGTAAATAGGAAGAAGACAAGAATTTCAGGAGGATGAGTTACATGGTCAGAAAAGAGGTAAAGACACTGTATATGGAGTTCTGACTTAAGAGAAATCAAGACAAGTTTGTAGTACACTGATATGACAAAAATCATGGGATACCTCCCAATATTCTGACGTACCTCCTTTTGCCGGGCGTTGTGCAGAACCTCGACGTGGCGTGGACTCAAGTCGTAGGAAGTCCTCTGCAGAAATACTGAGCCACGCTGCCTGTATAGCCGTCCATAACGGCGAATGTGTTGTCGCTGCAGGGTACATCCATATTCCGCAAGGCACCTGACGGTGTGTCGACTTTATTCCCCGAAGTTTTTCTCCAAAGATATTCTTCACGCATCTGATACGCCTGGTTAAGTACATATGTCGGAAAGACAGATTAGAGACCATAGGAGGGTGAGTGCTCATTGCATTTGACTAAAACATTCTCTATATTGAGCGTGACAGTGAAGTTATCTGGTAGCGAGTAACAGGTGTAGATGTAATGAACTTAGGTGTTGAATGTTTTTACCGACCAACCGGTTCCGCTGTGACAGTTGTAGAGTCAGTCAAAGAAAGTCTGCGGTGAGTAGCGCGTAAATATTCAGATCATGCAATACTAGTTGTAGGCGACTTTAACCTATCGAGTATAGATTGAGACGACTATGGATTCATTGCGGGGTGGAGGGGGGGGGTGTTCAGATAGAGGTACAGATAGACAGTAATGCTAAATACGTCGGAACACATTTTCTGAAGACCGTCTGAGCAGCTAGCTCGGCAGCACATAAGCAATGGAAATATCTTAGAATCTGGAGCTACAAATAGACCGTACTTTATCGACAATGTCAGTTCAAAAATGGTTCAAATGGCTCTGAGCACTATGGGACTCAACTGCTGAGGTCATTAGTCCCCTAGAACTTAGAACTAGTTAAACCTAACTATCCTAAGGACATCACAAACATCCATGCCCGAGGCAGGATTCGAACCTGCGACCGTAGCGGTCTTGCGGTTCCAGACTGCAGCGCCTTTAACCGCACGACAATGTCAGTGTAGAAATTGGGGTTACCAGTCATGATTTAATTATAGAAACTATGATAGCGAAGTTAATATAGCAGTCAAGAAGGCTAAAAAATGTTTCTGCTAAGTAGATCAGATTAGCAGTTGCTGGCACCTCACTTACACAGTGAATTGAGTTTCAGTAAGGTGGATGTAAAGCAATTATGTACAAAGTTTATGCAGATTGTAAATCGTAGTCTGTAGAGTTAAGGGCCTAGTAAGTGGATAAAAATATGAAAAAGATAAATCATGGTTTAATAAAGAAATTCGGAAGATGCTGAGGGAGAAGCAGCTGTTTCACTCTGAACTGAAAAGAGAGCACATAAATGACGACAAGCGAAGTTTAGTAGAGATTCGTGCGCCTACGACAAAATCTATGAGCGAAGTAAACAAAAACTGCCACCGTCACACTTTAGCAAAAGATCTGGTAGAGAACCTGAGGAAATCCTGGCCCTATGTAAAGTCTCTTAGCGGGTCTGAGGATTCCAGACAGTCCCTTGTAAATCCGTTTGGTGTGGCGGTTGGAGAGAGCCAAATGAAAGGCGAAGTTTCAAATTTCACGTTCAAAAAATCGTTAAGGCATGAGACTCGTACAAATGTACCGTCATTTGATCACCGATCAGAATTCCGTATAGACGACATAGTAACAAGCATCCCTGCAACTGAAAAATTTGAAGGCAAATAAATCACCAGGTCCGGATGGAATCCCAATTCGGTTTTACAAAGAGTACTCTACGGTATTGTCCGCTTACTTAGCCTGCATTTATCGTGAATCTCTCGCCCCGTACAAAATCCCAAGCGACTGGAAAAAAAAATCTCAGGTAAATCCAGTATACAAGAAGCGTAAAACAGCGGACCCACAAAATTACAGACCAATATCCCTAACTTCGGTCTACTGCAGAATCCTTGAACATATTCTCACTTTGAATATATTAAACTTTCTTGAGACTGAGAAGCTTATTCCAAGAATCAGCATGGTTTGAGAAAGCACCTTTCGTGCGAAATTCAGCTTTCTGTTTTCTCACATAATATACTGTGAACTATGCACCAGGCTCATCCCATATTTACAGATTTCCGCACAGCATTTGACACAGTGCCCCACTGCAGGCTGTTAAAGAAGGTACGTGGATATGGAATGGATTCACAGATATGTGAGTGCCTCGAAGACATCTTAAATAACAGAACCTAGTGTGTTGTCCTCAACGCCGAATGTTCAGCAGAGAGAAATGTGTCATCAGGAGTGCCCCAGGGAAGTGTGATAAGACCGTTGTTGTTCTCTATATACATAAATGATTTGGCGGACAGTGTGTGCAGCAATCTGCGGTTGTTTGCTGATGATGTTGTGGTGTGCGGTAGGTTGTCTAAGTTGAGTCACCGTAGAAGGATACAAGAAGGCGTAGACAAAATTTCTAGTCGATGTGATGAATGTTATTGAGCTCTAAACGTGGAAAATGTAAGTTAATGCGGGTGAGTAGGAAGAACAAACCCGAAATGTTCGGATACAGTATTACTAGTATCCTGCTTGAGAAAGTCAAGTCGTCTAAATATCTGGGCGTAAAGTTGAAAAGCCATATGAAGTAGAATGAGGATGTGAAAACTGTGGTAGGGAAGGCGAATGGTCGACTTTGGTTTATTGGGAGAATTTTAGGAAAGAGTGGTTCACCTGTAAAGGAGACCTCATATAGGACGATAGTGTGACCTGTCCTTGGTTACTGCTCGAGTGCTTGGGATCCGTACTAAGTCGGACTGAACGAAAACATTGAAGCAATTCAGAATCGGGCTGCTAGATTTGTTATCCGTAGGTTCGAACAACACGCAAGTGTTACGGAGTTGCTTCGGAGGAGGGAATGCGACGTTCTTTTCGGTAAACACTATTGAGCAAAATTCAGAGAACAAGCATTTGAAGCTGATTGCGAAACGATTCTGCTGCGGTCAACATACATTGCGCATAAGAATCACTAAAATAAAACACGAGAATTTAGGGCTCATACGGAGGTATGTATATAGGGAGGCGTTTTTCCCTCGCTCTGTTTGCAAGTGGAACAGCAAAGACAGGAAAGGAAATGACTAGTAGTGGTACGGGGTACCCTCCGCCACGCACCGTGAGTTGCGGAGTATCCGTGTAGATATACACTCCTGGAAATGGAAAAAAGAACACATTGACACCGGTGTGTCAGACCCACCATACTTGCTCCGGACACTGCGAGAGGGCTGTACAAGCAATGATCACACGCACGGCACAGCGGACACACCAGGAACCGCGGTGTTGGCCGTCGAATGGCGCTAGCTGCGCAGCATTTGTGCACCGCCGCCGTCAGTGTCAGCCAGTTTGCCGTGGCATACGGAGCTCCATCGCAGTCTTTATCACTGGTAGCATGCCGCGACAGCGTGGACGTGAACCGTATGTGCAGTTGACGGACTTTGAGCGAGGGCGTATAGTGGGCATGCGGGAGGCCGGGTGGACGTACCGCCGAATTGCTCAACACGTGGGGCGTGAGGTCTCCATAGTACATCGATGTTGTCGCCAGTGGTCGGCGGAAGGTGCACGTGCCCGTCGACCTGGGACCGGACCGCAGCGACGCACGGATGCACGCCAAGACCGTAGGATCCTACGCAGTGCCGTAGGGGACCGCACCGCCACTTCCCAGCAAATTAGGGACACTGTTGCTCCTGGGGTATCGGCGAGGACCATTCGCAACCGTCTCCATGAAGCTGGGCTACGGTCCCGCACACCGTTAGGCCGTCTTCCGCTCACGCCCCAACATCGTGCAGCCCGCCTCCAGTGGTGTCGCGACAGGCGTGAATGGAGGGACGAATGGAGACGTGTCGTCTTCAGCGATGAGAGTCGCTTCTGCCTTGGTGCCAATGATGGTCGTATGCGTGTTTGGCGCCGTGCAGGTGAGCGCCACAATCAGGACTGCATACGACCGAGGCACACAGGGCCAACACCCGGCATCATGGTGTGGGGAGCGATCTCCTACACTGGCCGTACACCACTGGTGATCGTCGAGGGGACACTGAATAGTGCATGGTACATCCAAACCGTCATCGAACCCATCGTTCTACCATTCCTAGACCGGCAAGGGAACTTGCTGTTCCAACAGGACAATGCACGTCCGCATGTATCCCGTGCCACCCAACGTGCTCTAGAAGGTGTAAGTCAACTACCCTGGCCAGCAAGATCTCCGGATCTGTCCCCCATTGAGCATGTTTGGGACTGGATGAAGCGTCGTCTCACGCGGTCTGCACGTCCGGCACGAACGCTGGTCCAACTGAGGCGCCAGGTGGAAATGGCATGGCAAGCCGTTCCACAGGACTACATCCAGCATCTCTACGATCGTCTCCATGGGAGAATAGCAGCCTGCATTGCTGCGAAAGGTGGATATACACTGTACTAGTGCCGACATTGTGCATGCTCTGTTGCCTGTGTCTATGTGCCTGTGGTTCTGTCAGTGTGATCATGTGATGTATCTGACCCCAGGAATGTGTCAATAAAGTTTCCTCTTCCTGGGACAATGAATTCACGGTGTTCTTATTTCAATTTCCAGAAGTGTAGATGTAGATGTAGATGTACCCAATTAGTTTGACTTTTATCTCCTCCATGTGTTAAGTAACTACCTTTCCCACAACAATATAGCTCTGAAAATCGTTAATTGATGAATTTAAATGGCCAACAAAAAATTTATCAATTAAGGTAGTCTGTTGAAGAGCAATACCTAGCTATACAATTATGAGAAAATTTCCACGGCTTTTATTGCGAGTATGTTAAGCTACGGGTGATTATCCCACACGCTCGAAAACGTGCAAGGAATGCGACAATGTGCTGGTATGGAGATGAATAACTGAAACACCACAGATGGGGATGAAATCAAAAAGGTAAGGAGTACAGGAAATTATTGTATATTCTTTTACAAAGTGAGTTTTCCACTTCAATCACATTTTACTAATATTTTTAGTATGACGCATTTCTGCAGCATGCTGCTATCTTCAGGTATTTTATAGTCATGTGTACAACAGTTTTTAATTATGGATTGTTTTGGACCTCATGTCACTCCAGAAGGATGTATAACTCAAAATTAGCGTACGCGTAACTGTAAAGCAACTGAAGGAAGCAGGAAGCTGCCGAAAAGCGTCTTGCTAATAAATATTAATGGAATGTGACTGGACCAGAAAACACTGAAAATTTTATAGCCTCAGTACATTTCACGACATGGATACACTTAATTTTTTTGATATGTTTTTTATATTAGGCCAATTTCTGTAATTTTCCAATACCCATATTTTTGCATGGAATATAAGCTCTTATACCATTTAATATTAGTCTGTTTGGAAATTATGTACAAAGTGAAGAACAAAATGTAAAAGGTTCGTGTAAAATTAACTGACTGTAGAAAAGCGACAGGCGTATAAACCATCATTATTTACTTCCATAAGTAACCGTGATGTAAAAAAGTGCGGATAAACCTGGCCCGATGGAAAAGAGGGCCGGAAGGCCCTAAATTAATGAAGCTTAAAAAGAAAACTGAGGAAAATTTAGTAACCTGGTGTCGCAACAGCTCCGCTAGGTACGTACGCATTCTGACGTAGAACGAGAACGATAGCTCTTGGCTCCTAACTAATTTACGTTACAGGGTAAATTTGTGATTGAAATAGCCTATATTACTGGTATATCTATCTTACGTTCCAATATTCCATTATTATTCTGTATGAGAGCAACTTATATTGGGTGTTTACTAGAAATAGATTCGTATGTATTGAATGGGTAGCTTATTGGTTCAGTTGTTTAATTGTAACTTCAAGAAGACACCCTCTGCAAAAATACACTTTTTTTACGACCAATTTTAGTCTGATAAATGGGTCGTATTCAGATGAAGAGATGGGAAAAGAAAAAAATTACTGTGAGATGCTCATATTACCTACATAACGCGAATCTTACTAACAATAAGAGAAAATATCATGAACTTGCTCATCTTAGTGCTGCAAAGCGCAAAAGGGTGTCAAACGTGAGTCCGTAACGTCAAAGGACTTAAAATAAGACAAAAATATTTTTTATGCGACTAATGGTATGTGTCCCTACATAATAGAAATTACATACATAAAATACCATAAAAATACACTGGTGGAAAAAAATCGCATAATCAAGAAGGAGTTGTGTGACGTAAACGAAAGTTGGTAGGCTTGTTTCTTTATCTGAAAGGTGATGTCTACTCGTATTTAGATTTCACGGCTATCGCGTGAGAAAGCTTCTAGTAGCGCCGCTACTTGGTTTGCTTTAAATACACGCTCTAGCGTCCGAGATCGTAAATTACCTTTGAGACTGGACATGGCGAGTTGATGTTAGTCTAGAAAACTTTTAAGGCTACAAAAACGCACTAGACTCAGTTTGAACGAGGTAGTGCAATGGGGCTACGAGAAGCTGGATGTACCTGCTATATTGCAGAAAGCCTTGGTGGGAATGTAGACACTGTACATGATTGTGGCGGCGGTGGTCACGAGAATGTACGTTCGTAAGAAGACCTGGCTCCGGATGACCACGTGGCACTACCGATAGGGAAGACCATCGCCTTCGAGGTACACTGTGATCAAAAGTAACCGGACGCCTGGCTCAAAATGACTGACAACTTCGTGGTGCCCTCCATCGGTAATGCTGGAATTCAGTATGGTGTTGGCCCACCCTTAACTCTAATGACAGCTTCCACTCTAGCAGGCATACGTTCAGTCAGCTGCTGGAAGGTTTCTTCGGGAATGGCAATCCATTCTTCGCGGAGTGCTGCACTGAGGAGAGGTATCGATGTTGATCGGTGAGGCCTGGCACGAAGTCGGCGTTCCAAAACATCCAAAAGGTGTTCTGTAGAATTCAGGGGAGGACTCTGTGCAGGTCAGTCCATTACAGGGATGTTACCGTCGTGTAACCACACCGCCACAGGCCGTGCATTACGAACAGGTGCTTGATCGTGCTGAAAGATACAGTCGTCATCCAAGAACTGCTCTTCAGCAGTGGGAAGCGAGAAGGCGCATAAAACATAAATGTAGGCCTGTGCTGTGGTAGTGCCACGCAAAACAACAAGGGGTGCCATCCCCCCACAAGAAAAACACGACCACTCCATAACACCACCGCTTCCGAATTTTAGTTGGCAGCCGGCCGGTGTGGCCGAGCGGTTCTAGGCGCTTCAGTCGCAGGTTCGAATCCTGCCTCGGGCATGGATGTGTGTGATGTCCTTAGGTTAGTTAGGTTTAAGTAGTTCTAAGTTCTAGGGAGCTGATGACCTTAGATGTTAAGTTCCATAGTGCTCAGAGCCATTTGAACCATTTTTAGTTGGCACTGCACACGCTGGCAGATGAAGTTCACCGGGCATTCGCCATACGCACACCATGCCATCGGATCGCCACATTATGTACCGTGATTCGTCACTCCACACAACGTTTTTACACTGTTCAATGGTCCAATGTTTCGGCTCCTTACCCCAAGCGAGGGGTCGTTTGGCATTTAGCGGCGTCATTTGTGGCATAGGAGTAGCTGCTCGACCATGAAATCGAAGTTTTCTCACCTCCCGCCTATCTGTGATAGTACTCTCAGTGTATCCTGATGCAGTTTGGAATTCCTGTGTGATTGTCTGGATAGATGTCTGCCTATTACACATCACGACCCTCTTCAACTGTCGGCGGTCTCTGTCAGTCAACAGACGAGGTCGGCCTGTACGCTTTTGTGCAGTACGTGTCCCTTCCCGTTTCCACTTTGAACTGTGATTTATTTTCAAAAAACATTCTTAAGCATTACTAGCAGTTCATCAAGAACATTAACACATTTAATCACACTATGTAAGCATGGAAGTAGTTGCCAGGGAGTAACTGATGAAATCATAACCAAATTCCTTTTAACAAATGGGAATTTTATTCACTTTAATAGTTTGGACTTTATGAGCTTTCGGGCAGAGAACCTTGTCGCTCCCTTTTGACATGGCTGTAGTTACGACTGCTCACAACAGCCGCTTAAAGACTACATTGGTGCAAATCTGCAACACACCAGATAACTTTACACTAAGAGTTTTAAAAATTTACGCAAGCACACAAACTATGCAACCTCCCGTAGGAGGGATGGAAATGGTACAAAACACAAACAATTACAATAATAACCTTGCCACCAGAGGTGCAACTTGGTTTTAACTTATAAGAAAAGTCTTACGGTGAAAGGGTGGCAACTTTATATACTAAAAAGATCGTTTAAATAAAAGTCCATGAAATACAATCTTATATAAAACTTTCAAGGGTGGCCAAACAATAGTTAAGATGTTCTACAGTACACAGATACCGCCTCTCAAGATCATAGGCAGTAATATCAAAGTTTCCAAAGATCAAAACATATTTCAGGTATTAGGCCGTTACATTCCAAGCAATAAATTCGTTAACACACCAAACCGACAAACATGACAGAGGTAGCTACTAACGTACGGTAGATTGAGAGGGAGATTACCGAACAACCCGAACCGCAGGTTGCTCTAACCCGCCCCTACTCCACAAGGGAAAAACGGACCACCCAATTTATAAACAACCACCTTCCCGCGGGTGGGCAAACGGAGAAGAATGGTGGGACGACCCCAAAGTAAAACGGCTGGTGACCTCACCAAGAAAACAAGTAGAATTTAACAGAGTAAATCAAACAACATATCACGAATCACTTAACTTCTAATAAACTGCGATTTCTCGAGAAGACCTGGCGCAGCACCCTCAAATCGCTCTCCCGAACCGTCCGCTGCCAGCCGTTTCAACGCACGCAGGAAGGCGCGCCGATCTCCCGTCTCGCACCGGCCAAATTGATGTCATGGGTTGACTCCTGTTGCTCTCGTGTCGACCGCGAAGTCACTACCCCTCACTATATGCCGCGGCCCACTGGACTCACGTGGCGACCTCACATGCGCCGACGCTCAAGACGGACAAGTCATCTCGTGTCTCAGTGCACGACCGTCCAACCGATCGATCCAACCGCCAATGACCATTGCCTGAGCAAACTCGAGCAGACTGGCGGCCTAACGCGCAGACTCAGATGCAGGAAATAAGCCCCGACCGGGCGACCACTCGCCGAGTTCTCTTAGTGGCGGAGTGGAAATACTCTCATTTTGCCGGCTTTAAAGGTTGATCCGAACGACAGACACTAACTGCCTAACAAATGCGGACGAGAGAGACTAGCAAGCTGGGGACTAGAGTCTGACCCAGACTGACTGACTGGAGAGCTCATAGCCCGCCTTAAATGCACGTGAACAAGCAACCTTTCCCTTTTCCCACCAGAGGGAGACACCAAAGCTGCGGCTGCCACAGCAGCGCCACCGCCAGAAACGGAGGGCGACTGCTTCACACTACCCGCAGCGGCACCCTCTTCAAAACAGCAATTTTTACCACGGCTCACACTTCACTATCACACCGAAAACAATGGATGTTTAGGAGTGTGGAAATATCGCGTACAGATATTTGACACAAGCTGACTACGTTCGAAGTCCATGAGTTCTGCGGAGCGCCGTTTCCGCTCCCTCACGACGTTTAATGATACTGAGGTCACTGATATGGAGTACCTGACAGCAGGTGGAAGCAAAATGCCCGTAATATGAAAAAAGTATGTTTTCGGGTGTTTCTGGATACTTTTGATCACATAGTGGATGGCTCTGCCTCATAGTACTGCATCTGCAGCAACAATTTGAGCAACGAACTGATACAAATCCGTTACTTTAAGGACAGCTATGAGCCAGAACCATGTAATGTGCATTCCACTGACCCAAAATCACGGCCGTTAGCGACTTCAGTGGTGTCAATCAAAAACACTTTGAAAGGCAGCGTGGAGCCCTGTTGTTTTTTCTGATGAAAGCTGTTCTGCGTGCTGGACACTCTGGCCTACATCTGGAGTAATGGTCCGGGGTGCGATTTCGAATGACAGCAGTAGCACTCCGGTGGTTATCTCACGCGCACTGAATGCAAATTTGTACGTCAATCTAGTGGTTCGACCTACTGTGCTGCCATTTATGATCAGCATTCAAGGCTATGTTTTCCAACAGGATAACGCTCGCCCACATACCGCTGTTGTAATCCAACATGCTCTATAGAGTATCGACATTTTGTCTTTGCCTTCTCGATCAGCAGATCTGTCACCAACCGGGCACATACTGAATATCATCAGACGATAAATCCACCAATATCCACAAACAGCATTACCATCCCGATGTTGACCGACCAGTGCTCCAGTCACGAAACTCCATCCCACAAACTGACATTCGGCACCTGTACAACACAATACATGCACTTTTGCAAGTTTGCATTCAACATTGCGTCGTTTACACCTGTTATTATTGTTCCAGCATTTCACTTTTGCAATGGCTTATCTCGTGCTTACATAAACCTATGATCTTATAACGTTAATCACTTAAGTATGTTACCTGGACGAATGTATCCCCTAAATTTCTTTTATTAAAACTTTTTTAGTATCGCAATTTTTTCCGTGAATCTATTTCGAGTATTTAAAAAGGAAACAGAATTAAGGCTAAAAGTGCATAGGTTTAATAAGTAGCACCAGCACATAGGGAGATATTACTAAATAAGACTAAAAATTTTGTAAATAATATGAAAATGCAATTATTGATACAAGAAACAGAATATGCGAAGTTCGCAAAAGCGTGCCAGTTTCTCATCTTGACCTAACTAAAAGAGGATTTATATTATGTAAATTCTTCATATATTAGAAACCTTTTTACAAATACTTAAATTTTTTGAAAACCTTCGTGGGATTTGCAGCCTATCTTTAGACTAAATTGGCTAAAATACACTAGCTGAAACATGGCAACCAAATTTAACGTCCCCATACAGAGGATTGGATCGTTTCAGACTGTCTGTTCTGCCTTCTATCAATACAAGGCTGTGAAGAACGCGGGAATTTAAATGAGGGCGTTGTCGCACTATGAAATACTGTGCATAAGCGATCTCACTCAAGGCTATAATGCATAAATAATTTTATAAACAATATTTGTAGAGAATAAAACATCATGAGTGTTGTACTACGTTTGATAGTATTAATCCACGTCAAAGAAATCGGAGAAGGTTTTTTACTATTTTTTAAATTACTTTTGTTATAATTTATAGTTATATTTTTATTATTTTGTTATTTTCATACTTTCAATAAAGCTAATCGAACGTAGCCGTGCCTGTGCAAAAACGTTACTCTAGCAGCAGACAAGCAGTGCTAAGAGTGGGACAGAAACGCCGGGTATGTGTCAAGAAAAGAATACCGAGGTCACCTTACGGAGGAAGCCGCGTAGTGGAATCAAACAGGGCCCGCCTGCTGGCAGCTAATGGAGGCAGCTGTTTTTGTTTATTGCCTGCTCTGTGCGCCACGGTCCACCCCAGGTTACGTCGGTCTCCCGGCTATTACAGAGCAATGGTACGTGAAATGGGAAAAGGCCGCTGCTTAATGACTCGGCAGTGATGGAGAGCGTACGGTCCGTCGTCGGTGGCTTCATCCCTCCGGCAGTAACTGCTTTCGTCGTGCCATGGCTTTGTACAGACGCGACATTGCCAGAAAGAAGGGCAAGGAATGAATCGCAAAAAGTTATGGAAGCTGAACACGCGTTCATACACTTACCGCACCGGCGAACTGACCAAGGCAGGCTGTTGTATTTTATACATACTTGTTTTCCACTCGTTGATTAATTCTCTTTCTTATCTTGCTCTAATGAGCGAGATGTTACTGTGATTAAGACACTGGACCGGCTTCGAGAAAAACGGATGTTAAAATTTTCGTGGCACCATCCAAATTTAAGTCTCCCATCGTTTCACTTGAGGAGGGTACCAGGATGATTTCTTGCAACGGACATTGTCGATTTGTTGTCCCGCAAGACAAGAATAATATACTGAAGGATGGAAAAGGAAATTGAGGATCTATTATATGACGATCAGTTTGGCTTTAGGAATGCTTAAGGCACCAGAGAGGCAGTTAGGACGCAGAGGTCACCAGCAAGACTGATGTCAAAATCGAGTCCTCGAAAAAGCGCTCAACAATGTAAAATGCTACAATATTTTCGAAATTCTAAGAAAAATAGGGGTAAGCTAAAGGGGAAGACGAATTATATACAATCTGCACGAGAACCAAGAGGGAACAATAAGACTTGAAGATCAAGAACAATCTCCTCGGATTAAAAAGGATTTAAGGCAGGGATGTGGTCTTTCATCCCTACTGTTAAATCTACATATCGATGAAGCAATCACGAAGGTTGAAGAGCGGGATTAAACCTTAGAGGCAACGGACACAATTCACTGTTGACACTGATATCCTCAATGAAAGTGTAGAAGAATTACAGATCGTTTTGAATGGAATGAACAGTCTAATGAGGACAGAATATGGACAGAGTCGATCGAAGAAAGACGAAAGCAATGAGAAGCAGCAGAAATGAGAACAGCGAGAAACTTAACATGTGAATTGGGGATCACGAAGTAGGCGAAGTTAAAGAATTATGCTAGCTATGCAGCAGAATAACCCATGACGGATGGAGGAAAGAAGACATAAACAGACTAGCACTGAAAACAGGTCATTACTGGCTGTGAGAAGTCTGCTAGTGCCAAACATGAGGAAGAAATTTCTGAGAATGGACGTTTGGAGCAAAGCATTGGATGATAGACATGGACTGTGCGAAAACTGGAAGAGAGGGGAACCGAAGCCTTTGGGATGTGGTGCTACAGAAGAGTGTTGAAAATTACGTGGACTGATAAGTTAACGAATGAGAGGTTCTCCGCAGAATCGGCGAGTAATAGAACATGTGGAAAACATGGTACAACTTCCATGGTATGGTGTCAGATGGAGCTGTATAGGGCAAAAAATTTAGAGGAAGACAGAGATTGGAATACATCCAGCGCCGGCCTCGATGGTCGAGCGGTTCTAGGCGCGTCAGTCTAGAACCGCGCTGCTGCTACGGTCGCAGGTTCGAATCCTGCCTCGGGCATGGATGTGTGTGATGTCCGTAGGTTAGTTAGGTCTAACTTGTTCTAAGTCTAGGGGACTGATCACCTGAGATGTGCTTAGAGCCATTTGAACCATTTTGAATACATCCAGCAAATAATTAAGGACGCAGGTTGTGAGTGTTGCTCTGAGTTGAAGCGGCTGGCACAGTGAAGGCCAGCATGGGGCCCTTAGCAAATGCTAAGAAGAGGCCCCCGGTTTGCTTTAGGCCTCAAAGTTTAGGGTATACAATAAATCAACATTTTGCTTTGGTCCCAAAACGATATGAACAATTTCTTTTATTTATATCTTTATGTACAAACCTAAAACATAAATTATTTCCGGATAATGAGCCCTACTGTAATCGCATTTTTATACGACTTCAATTCATTAAGTTTGTACAAAATAATGAAGTTAGTACAATATTTGAAATGAGTCACTGAAAGATCAGAAATTAAATTTAAGGAAAGGATTATATTTAAAATCAAATTAAACGAATAAAAATAGAGACACACAATCGACAGTTACTTGGAGCAGTTCCATTAATAAATTTAAATCGGTTGTTTAATTCTGCTTTCTGTCGATAGTAGGAATATTTTCGACGCCTTATGTGGGCAGATAATTGTCTTATGACTGTTGACGCCTTTCCCAGCAACAGACCCTTTAAACTCTCAAATGATTTAGTGATCATGTGCAACTGAGATACGTTTCGCTGACGAGTTATTTTTAGTAATGACAGACAGAGAACGAAAGTTTATAAAGGATTTTCAGAAGAACACAACATATCGTGGGATATAATGATATAATAAGCAACCAGTTGCATAAAAGAAATTTAATTTCTTTACAGGTTGCGGAAACTTAGCACCCTTCTTCAGAAGGTTATGCATACCGCATAATTTGCGAGTGTCAATAATAAAGTGCATACATATTATTGGCACTCGTAAATCATGCGATAGACCTAACCTTCTGAAGAAGGGCACTAAGGGCCCGAAACTGGCGAAGAAATTTAATTTCCTTTTGCGTATTTGGTTGCTTATATTTCATTATATGCTACTACAGTTGCTGAAGATGAGTAAATAATAACATCAGGGAATTTCATCGATGTGAGAGGCACCCAAAGGGGTGATTTTGTAATAGATTTCAAAATAAGGTAAGGGTCCCAGCTGCAAAAATCATATAGTCTACGTTTTCTCTTTTTGTTTAAAAAGAATGTTGTTTCACTAGTTAAAACTGTCTTAGATCGACAGCACTGTCACTGCAACAATGCCAATACATAAAAGTAGTGTTTGCTCCGGTCCCTTCCAACAACCTTTATGTCAATTTGTAAAATGGTAGTCTCACATGCTCCTTTTCATTCCGTGCATTTCCTGTGCTCCGCAGATTCTTATTTCTGACGTAATAAATAATTTAAACTGAGGAATGGGCAGATTTGCAAGCCACCATTATGCGGCATAATAGTGAACCTACCAAAAATGTGCTTTGTTCTCATTTGTCGATAACCACAACATGAGACACAATAAAGTGTGACACCAAGCGTACACGTGTTTGGTTAGTTTGTTAACAATACTACACATACTGCATGCGTTGCGCTCGTCAATGTATTTCGAGTGGCTGAGTATTTATGGATGGAGGCATACTTATTTCCAGCAACATTGGTACTACATACTTTTAGAAACGGTAAGGGAAAGTTTAATGAAAACGAAACAGATGGGAAGTAAGTAAAGTGTTTATTATATCAAAAGAAATCATCATAAGTGTAATACAAGGCGATCGATGCCTTCATGGAAAAATGTTTGGGGTTGCCTACGAAACAATGATTGCACCGAGGCATCGTTGGGTTCACACTTTGCCAAGATTGTTTCGAGTAAACTGCACAATTTCTCTCCCCGTTTGATTCCTATATTCTTGGAGCACTATGTCTATTTGAAACATTTAACGCAGAACAGGGAATCAGCGATCATAAAGTGGTTACTGCACCGATGATTTCAGCCATAAATAGAAATATTAAAAAGGTAGGAAGATTTTTCTGTTTAGCAAAAGTGACAAAAAGCAGATTTCAGAGTACTTGACGGCTCAACACAAAAATTTTGTCTCAAGTACAGATAGCTTTGAGGATCAGTGGACAAAGTTCAACACCATCGTACAATATGCATTAGATCAGTATGTGCAAAGAAAGATAGTAAGAGATGGAAAAGAGCCACCGTGGTACAACAACCGATTTAGAAAACTGCTGCGGAAGCAAAGGGAACTTCACAGCAAACAAACATAGCCAAAGCCTTGCAGACAAATACAAATTACGCGAAGCGAAAGGTAGTGTGAGGAGGGCTATGCGAGAGGCGTTCAATGAATTAGGAAGTAAAGTTCTATGTACTGAGTTGGCAGAGTATCCTAAGAAATTTTGGTCTTATGTCAAAGAGGTAGGTGGATCAAAACAAAATGTCCAGACACTCTGTGGCCAAAATGGTACTGAAACAGAGGATGACAGACTAAAGGCCGAAATACTAAATGTCTTTTTCCAAAGCTGTTTGACAGAGGAGGACTGCACTGTAGTTCCTTCCCTGGATTGTCGCTCAGATGACAAAATGATAGATATCGAAATAGATGACAGAGGGATAGAAAGACAATTAAAATCGCTCAAAAGAGGAAAGGCCGCTGGGCCTGATGGGATACCAGTTAGATTTTACACAGAGTATGCGAAGGAACTTGCTCCCCTTCTTGCAGCGGTGTACCGTAGGTCTCTAGAAGAACGATCGTGTGAAACCCAGCTCACGCTATTCGTCCACGAGACTCAGAGGGCCATAGATACGGGTTCTCTGGTAGATGCCGTGTTTCTTGACTTCCACAAGGCGTTTGAAACAGTTCCCCACAGTCGTTTAATGAACAAAGTAAGAGAATATGGACTATCAGACCAACTGTGTGATTGGATTGAAGAGTTCCTAGATAACAGAACGCAGCGTGTCATTCTCAATGGAGAGAAGTCTTCCGAAGTAAGAGTGATTTCAGGTGTGCCGCAGGGGAGCGTCGTAGGACCGTTGCTGTTCACAATATACATAAATGACCTTGTGGATAACATCGGAAGTTCACTGAGGCTTTTTGCGGATGATGCTGTAGTGTATCGAGAGGTTGTAACGATGGAAAATTGTACTGAAATGCAGGAGGATCTGCAACGAATTGACGCATGGTGCAGGGAATGGCAATTGAATCTCAATGTAGACAAGTGTAATGTGCTGCGAATACATAGAAAGAAAGATCCTTTATCATTTAACTACAATATAGCAGTTCAGCAACTGGAAGCAGTCAATTCCATAAATTATCTGGGAGTAGGCATTAGGAGTGATTTAAAATGGAATGATCATATAAAGTTGGTCTTCGGTAAAGCAGATGCCAGACAGATTCATTGGAAGAATCCTAAGGAAATGCAATCCGAAAGCAAAGGAAGTAGGTTACAGTACACTTGTTCGACCACTGCTTGAATATTGCTCACCAGTGTGGGATCCGTACTAGATAGGGTTGATAGAAGAGATAGAGAAGATCCAATGGAGAGCAGCTGAAATGTAGGGTTTCGTATGAAACACATGACGAGCGGTATTTGTTTTGGTTGACTCCAGCTACACACTGTAAAAAATTGCGAATATCTGCGGAAACACCAGAGAAAATTCACCTTACGATTCTTAGGAGTGACATCCTGTACGTATCGCCTCTCGACCGCAGAATGTCTGATAAAACATGGCAGCCAACAGTACAGCGCGGCACCGTAGGGAATGCTAAACAGCATGCTTCGATCTCTCTTTTAGATAAGATTAGATTAGATTTACTTTCATTCCAATTGATCCGTAGTGAGGAGGTCCTTCAGGATGTGGAACATGTCAGAAAAACAAGTACACTAAGATGCCCAGTGTCATGGGATACCTCGTAATATCGTGTCGGACGTCCTTTTGCCTGACGTAGTGCACCAGCCTGACGTGGCATGGACTCAACAAGTCGCTGGTAGTCCCCCTGCAGAAATATTGAGCCACACTGTCTCTACAGCCGTCCACAATTGCGAAAGTGTTGCCGGCGCAGGGTTTTGCCCAAGAACTGAGCTCTCGATTATGTCCGATAAAAGTTCGATAGGATTCATGTCGGGCTATCTGAGTGGCCAAATCATTCGATCAAACTCTCCAGAATGTTCTTCAAACCAATCGTGAACAATTATGGTCTGATGGCCATGGCCCATTGTCATCCATAAAAGTTCCATCTTTGTTTAGGAACATAAAATCCATGAAAGCCTGCAAACGGTCTCCAAGTAGCCGAAAATAACCAGAGGACCCGGCCCATTGCATACAAACACAGCACACACTGTTAAGGAGTCACCAGCAGCTAGCACAGTGCCTTATTGACAACTTAGGTCCATGGCTTCATGGGTTCTACACCACACTTAAACCCTGCCATCACCTGTTACCAACTGAAGTCGGGATTCATCTAACCAGGCCACGGTATTCCAGTAGTTTAGGGTCCAACCGATATGGTCATGAACCCAGGAGAGGTGCTGCAGGCGACGTCGTGCTGTTACCAGAGAGACTCACGTCGGCCGTCTGCTGCCATAGCCCATTAACGCCAGATTTCGCCGCACTGTCCTAAGGGATACGTTCGTCGTCCGTTACACATTGTTTTCTGCGATTACTCGTATTTCACGCCCTGCTGCTCGTCTGTTAGCACTGAAGACTCTATGCAGACACAGCTGCTCTCAGTCGTTAAGTGAAGGTCGTTGGTCACTGTGTGGTGAAAGGTAATGCGTGAAATTTGGTATTTTCGGTTCACTCTAGACACTGTGGATCTCGGAATATCCGAAATGGATTGTCACATGCATCTACTTGCAACTACTGTTTTGCGTTCAAAGTCTGTTAATTTCCGTTGTGGCCATAATCGTGCCGGAAACCTTTGCACGTGAATCACGAGTACAAATGACAGTGCCGCAAACGCACTGCCTTTCCTTACCCTGTTTACTCTATACTGCCGCTGTCTGTATATGTGCATATCTGTTTCTCTTGAAGTAAGGTCATCCGACACTGATGAAGCTTTCCATTCAATGGTGCATTGCCTCATGTGTGTTCCATCATCCAAATAAGCCTTCCAAACAGAGCTACAAACCATCAAACAAATCGCTTGCAGCAACGGCTATAGCTCTGCCCTGTTTGATAATGTTATGCGAAAAAAGATAATGAGAAAAATTACACCACTTCTGTACGCTGACCAATAGCAATCACGCGATAGTTTCAAAACCTGCTACAAAATTCCATGTATTGGCAACAGTTCAGACAATCTTGCAAAGAAGTTAGAAAGCTCGCAGCCGCAGACCTATATTTTATAATACCAATAACAGATAAAAAAATTTATTCTATAGTAAAGACGAAATGCAACCCCTGGCATAGAGTGGCGTACAGAAAATCACTTGCAAGTAGTGTGAAAAAGTGTACATCGGTCAGTGAGGCAGAGCTGTGGAAAACAGGCTACGTGAACATGAGAGAAGCTGGGGGTTAAGGAAGAAAGATTCAACATTTTCTGATCATATTTTGGCAGAAAACCATCCACATAACGCAGAATACGAAGTTTTACATTCCGTCAAAAGTAGCAGAAACATGACCCTACTGGAAATAATGGAAATCAAGAAACACAGGACACAGAATGCAGCCTTCAGTTGCTATTTTCCCCACTGTCAAATTAGTTTTCGTTACAAATACTAGGTTCAAACTGAAAATTCGTTTTATATCTCTTTTCATTATATTTATCTTGAGAAAAAAACTTCGTGTACCCTTTTTGGTTAATGTAATTATTGTAATGTTTTGCTATGTAAACACTTTTTCAGTTTCGTATCTTCTGTGCAAATAACATCTGTGTAAGTCACACATCACGTGTATCTCTGTTTTCAACATTCAGTTGTCACCTGAAGGTGGTCTGAGAAGCCGAAAGCCAAATCTTGACTGAATAAATATAATTCTACGGAACTTTAGGAAGTGTTTTTCTTTTTAATACTATTATCATGTTCTGTCGAGCACTGACGGAAAATGCAGTTAATTTTAATAACTAATTAATTCTTATCTTTAATAACTCCGAATATTTAGTTGTAGCTAGTTCTTTTCCTTACCATCGGCAGGAAGAGATTAGCAAGTCATGTACCCTAATGAAATGTCAGTTACTGTTCGCAGCTTCTGTCTAGTGTATCATTCATATCCACCAAAGACGACAATATTAATATAACAAGTAGGGAGACTGGTCCAAGAGGAAACAATGCCGAAATATTTCCTTGTAGACTATGACACGGAACGGGTTACGACGCATTCGCATAAATAAGAAATAGGAGGGCTCCATTGTCTCCGAAATTATGGTATTGTAAAGTTAGCTTTCCTCGAAGTTAAGTCAATTTGTACTCGGCACGTTATTTTCTTCTGATTCGAAGTAGCTAACTTCGCGCTACAAAAGGAAATTGGAAGAACGGAGAAAGAAGTGCAATCAGAACTTAAGTTCAACTATCCGAGACTTTCATTAAAACTTTAAGACAGCGCGGATGCAAGAAGTATCACGTAATTCTGCTCCATCTTCACGTTCCGTCTCATGCTGCCGAACGGTAAAAGAAAGTACATTAAGAGAGATGCGCTTTCTCAGAAAGGATTGCGTCTTTATTAGATCGGCTTTTTATTCAGTTTATCGAGTTTCATAGAGCTTGATTCTAAGATCTTATTGCTTCCAATACGGAATTTAAACGGCAACACGATGCTACAGCCAATTTGAAATGACGTATCTACATTTTAGTAGCTCGTTGTTAAGTTTCTTGTAGTTTCACTTACTGGAGAGTGAATATTTGACTCAGGTATTTATTACCTATGGCAATCATTAGAATCAAAAGAAGATAAAGTATATTTACAGCATTCAAAAATATAAAAATAAGATTGCAAAATATTAAAAAAAAGGGAAACGTTGATTCTTTCGGAAAAAAAAAGTTATAAATTATAGAAATACGATTATCACAAGGATCACTGATGTTGATGATTCTCTACTATACCCAGATGATCCATAGAACTTGTTTTCTGACTACCTGTGAAGCACAGACGTCCTTTTTTCCGTTCTTATAAGGATACTAATAGTAGCTTTATTCATATATGACTTTTACGAGGATACCGGCTATATATTGGTATACAATTTAAGAAAAAAATAAAGTAATTCATTTATATACTGGCATTTCATATTTACGCACTTACAGATCTAGTTTGACAAGGGGCGGAACGGGTAGTCGGCTGTGGGCTTACAGTAAGTACCATCCCGGCGTCTGCCTGAAGTAATAAGCTGTAATGACGGCAACCGTAAATCAGGATGGCCGGATGAAGACTGGAGCGTCCACCCTCGCTAACGCAAGACCAGAGAGTTTAAGAACATTCGGTTTATCCCTAGTGTACAGTACTATTTTACGATATTATTTAATAATGTAAAAGCTATTGGTACATTAATTTCACATTCCCAGTCACTGCACATGCTACTTGTCATTGTAACATCTCTCACACAGACGTCGTCTTCTGCTTTCTCTTTATACATAGCCCTAACTGTCTCAAAGTGTTTTAAGTAACAGGTATGTCTATAATCGTTATGTTGCATAATCTACGGTAATGTCAGACAATACAGACTTCCAACAAAAGTACAATGTTATTTCCCGATTATTTGCTGCATGTTTAACCTCAATGACAGTTCCAAAGCTACTGTATGTAATGGATCTATTACCCCCTTATGGGTAAGTTTCGCGCTCCAGATACAGGACTGGGAGAGAAACTGAACATACCGAATGAAGTGAATTGTGCCACGACAGTGTCAGTACACCGTAACACACGATTAGAAAACAAATCTGCAATGAAAGTATATTTAAGGGAAACGTATCGAAAACATTAATCATAGAGATGCCATGTCAAGCCACTTCTAAACAAGGTAAATGAAAAGAAGAAACTTCCTTAATGAGGCAGTGAGCACAAAATTTGCTGACCAAGGAAACACGTAGTATTGTCTGATGCTACTACAGTTGCACTGTTCCCTAGAGGGCGCTTTTTCGCATAGTGTAAATAACAATTCTGGCTATATTCTACCAACGGTGAAAGGTGTGGACATTCTTTGGTGTATCACACTCGAAGAGAGGTGATTGGATTAGGTCTGTAAAACAAGTGTAGGCGACAGTGTTCGTTCAGTTGTCATTGTTCTCAGTAGGGGACCGTTTCTTCTAAGACGATAATACTGTGACTTACTCGGCTGGTTATGTCCAGGATTAGTATGATGAGAATGAGGGTGAGAGAGCTCTTATTTGGCCTCGACAAGCACTAGATATTAATATTTATAAGTCACTGTGTTCTGCTTTGGCTTAACTGTTAAAAGCCGCTTACTTCAGCATCTTGCAAAGAAATCTTGCAATGCATAGTCGAAAATGACATCGACCATCATCATGACTTTCATTTTCGATTCCTGTAAGGGTTCAGGTTGTTTCGGATACCAGAATTGGCTGTACCTCATATTATAGGGGTCTTTGTCCACCTCCCAGACTTCGACATGAAAGTATCTAAATCAGTTAACTACTATGTGTCGTAGCGTATTGGTTAAGATAATTGTTTTCCGGGGGAGAATGCTTCAAATCCTCATCCGACCTTTCCCCATTTTATTTAGGACGAATACAGTGATAGTTCTTTTGTAATAGCCACAGCTATTATACCCATCAGTCGGCTTACAACGGTTTATTTTAATTCATAATAATTAAAGGAAGGACTAATAGTTATTATTTGGTTTTTAGTCACACTTACGAGAAAGATCATGGTGAATATACCGGGTAATCAAAAAGTCAGTATAAATTTGAAAACTGAATAAATCACGGAATAATGTAGAGAGAGAGGTACAAATTCAAACACATGCTTGGAATGAGATGGGGTTTTATTACAACAAAAATAAATAAGTAAATAAATAAAACAAAATAAAATAAAAAAACAACAGTTAAAAAATGTCCGACAGATGGCGCTTCATCTGATCAGAATAGCAATAATTAGCATAACAAAGTAAGACAAAGCAAAGATAATGTTCTTTACAGGAAGTACTCAATATGTCCACCATCATTCCTCAACAATAGCAGTAGTCGAGGAAAAATGTTATGAACAGCACTGTAAAGCATGTCCGGAGTTATGGTGAGGCATTGGCGTCGGATTTTATCTTTAAGCATGCCTAGAGATGTCGGTCGATTACGATACAAATGCGACTTCAGGTTACCCCAAAGCCAATAATCGCACGGACTGAGGTCTGGAGACCTGGGAGACCAAGCATGACGAAAGTGGCGGCTGAGCACACGATCATCACCAAACGACGCGCGCAAGAGATCTTTCACGCATCTAGCAATATGGGGTGGTTCTAATAAAACCTCATGTAATTCCAAGCATGTGTGTAAATTTTTACCTCTCTATCTACATTATTCCGTGGTTTATTAAGTTTTCAAATTTATACTGACTTTTTGATCACCCGGTATATTACGCAGAGTAGTAGTAATAAAGACCCCGTTGAGTGCGAGGTCGCAAAAGGCGAATGATGCTTAGGGCATTTGACGCCCCACGTATGGTCTACCACGCAACCACAATGTTGGGTGTTGATGGTAAAAGGTGGCGAGACTGAGCATGAGCTGCGAAACATAGTTGAACTGCTTAGTTGGCGAATAACTGACAACAGTGCATTAAATCTACAACAACGGTTGCCGTTCGTCATAAAGGAAACCAAAGAATTTCGCAGAGTAATAAAGAGGTGGCAGATGAATATTAGCGTTTCTGCGAGTGAATTAGTGGAATGTGTGGTGTCGTATACGCTCGACTGTACGGGAAATGTACGTGTGGGATACAGTGATGAAGATACGTGCCTAACAACTGAAAGTGATATTGAAACATATTCGAGCCATGTAGTTAATCATCCTCGTTCGGGCAAGGAGTCACGAATCCCGTATCCAGTGAAAAGCAGTGAAGGACAATCTTTGTCCAATTATGAACAGATTCCGAATAAGTCCGCGGTTGTCACCAGTAATGCATAAGAAAAACTGCCGATATTTAAGGATGACAAGGCGCACTTATTACAACGACTGGTGTTGGCACGTTTCAAGGATGGTCGATACAGTTACAGGATTTACGTGATAGTGACCTACTCCGTCATGCACATCAAATCGCGCGCGACGTGGATTACAGTTATTTCAAGGGAAGCGGTGGATGTTTGCATAACTTCAAACAATGCTGCAGAACTGGAAGACTAGAGACAACGAAATTTCAAGCAAAGCGTCAACTTGGCGATGCACAAAAATGGTTCAAATGGCTCAGAGCACCATGGGACTTAACATCTGAGGTCATCAGTCATCTAGATCTTAGAGCTACTTAACGCTTAACTACTATTGACCGTCTCTCAGACCGCTACTAATTTTTGTGTCGAGATGTTTCTTACACCCCTGCAAAGCCAAATGGAGTCTTCCATGTACCTTCCTATTGGCTGTCAAGCTACACGTGCCACCATTCTTGCATTGTTGCTGCTCTTTGTTTCGTAATTATTAGCCTTGAGAGGTCTCACAAACTTACCATAGTGTTTGCGTGCCGCATTTTTATTGCATGCCACTGTTTCTCCATGGCGGGGAAAGCTGCGCCTTCTGTGCAACGTGAATGTTTTGATCTTTGGAAACTTTGATATTATTGCCTATGGTCTTCAGAATCAGTATCTGTGTACTGTAGAGCATCTTAACTATTGTTTGGCCAACCTTGTAGAATTTTATATAAGATTGCATTTCATGGGCTTTTTTTTTTTTTAAATGATCATTTTAGTATATAAAGTTGCCACCCTTTCACCGTAAGACTTTTCTTATAAGTTAAAATCAAGCCGGTGGCAAGGTTAATATTTTAATTATTAGTGTTTTGTACCAATACCATCCCTCCTACGGGGGGGGGGGGGGGCATGTTTGTATGCTTGTGTAAATTGTTAAAACACTTAGTTTAAAGTTATCGGGTGTGTTGCAGATTTGCACCAGTGTAGTCTTTCAGAGGCTGTTGTGAATGGTCGTAACTACGGCCGTGTCAAAAGGGAGCGGCAAGGTTCTCTGCCCGAATGCTCATTCAGTCAAAACTTGTTTCTTTCTGCCTCTGAATAAATTGTTAACTTTGATATTTAGAGGGTGCTTTCTGATTATAATTTTAAATCTGTTTCTTTTTTTTAAAAATGCTTTTAGGCACTATTAAAGTGAATAAAATTCCCATTTGTCAAAAGGAATTTAGTTATGATTTCATCAGTTACTCCCTGGCAACAACTTCCATGCTTACTTAGTGTGACTAATGTGTTAATGTTCTTGACGAATCGCTAGTAAATAAAATAAATTCGTAAGAATATTCTTTGAAAATAAATCACGGTTTAGATATAAAATGGCAATGACAAGAAAAGCGTTTCTGAAGAAGGAAATTTTGCTAACTTCGAACATGGATTTAACCGGTGGGATATCTTTTCTGAAAGTATTCCTATGGAGTATAGACATGTATGGAAGTGAAACTGAACGACAAACGGTTTGGACAAGAAGTGAATATAAGAATTTGAAATGTGATACTACTGAAGAATGGTGATTATATGGGTAGATCACATAATTAATGAGAAGATATTGTTTGTAATAGGGGAGAAAGAAATTTGTAGCGCACCCTGACTAGAAGAAGAGATCTGCCGGTAGAAAACATTCTGAGACATCAGTTTAGCGTTGGAGGGAAATCTGGATGCGAAAAATCGCAGAGGGAGACCAAGAGATGAATATAGTTAGCAGTTTCAGAAGGATGTAGGTTGCAGTAGTCATTCAGAGATGAAGAGGCTTGCACAGAGTAGATCAGCATGGAGAGCTACTTTAGACCAGTCTTCGGGATGATGACCAAACCAGCATCATTGTAACTGTTCTTGTGTGAATGTTGATTTCGTGCTCATGCGTTGCAAACTGTTCTTTGTAAAAATGAGAGAATGATTTGAACTGTTTCGACTTTGTTTAAAATGTTTAAACAAAAAATTGTGCCATACGTTTTCACTAGTGGATAGTGGCAACACGTATGATCGGAATATACTTTAGAAGTTTTGGCGCAGACTAAACGTGGTGTGTGTTAACCTTGATCCACACACTGGTGGTATTGTTGGCACCAACACTGGCCAATATTTATGGGATAGCGCCCACACATTCGAGCCAACATGCAGCTCAAATTCTATAGAGTGTAATGACACCTGCTAGATGTTTCCAAAGAGGTATATCTAAGATAAAAAAAGGAAGCCATGCGATGCAGCAGGGATTCCGCTAGATGAGAGACATGTGACTGTCACTTTCTTTTAAGTTGGCAGAAAAAGAGAAATTGATGGTGTCTCTTGATGAAGAGAGCGTGAACTTTTTCTCGCTCTTCCTATTGTAACAGTTTTGACAATAATATTGGATTTTGTGTTATTGTAAATAACCTGCAGTAAATTACAGTGCCTGTCTAATTATTTGATGAACAGTTCATCACACGAATCGAAATACGAGTTTCTTTCTTTACGACAAACGTGTCAGAGGCAGCTACTAACGTACGGTAGATTGATAGGGAGATTACTGAACAACCCGAACCGCAGGTTGTTCTAACCCGCCCCTACTCGACAAGGGAAAATCGGACCACCCAATTTACAAACAACCACCTTCCCGCGGGTGGGCAAACGGAGAAGTATGGTGGGACGACCCCAAAGCAAAACGGCTGGTTACCATACCAAGAAAACAAGTAGAATTTAACAAGAGCGAATCAAACAACATATCACCAATCACTTAAGTTCTAATAAACTGCGATTTCTCGAGAAGACCTGGCGCAGCACTTCCAAATCGCTCTCCCGAACCGTCCGTTGCTAGCCGCTTCAACGGACGCAGGAAGGCGCGCCAATCTTCCGTCCCACGGCGTCGCAGCTCGCACCGGCCAGACTGATGCCGTGGGTTGCCGTTGCTCTCGTGTTGAACACGAAGTCACTATGCCTCGCTATACGCCGCGGCCCACTGGACTGACGTGGCGACCTCACATGCGCCGACGCTCAAGACGGACAAGTCATCTTGTGTCTCAGTGCGCGACCGACCAACCGATCGATCCAACCGCCAATGACCATTGGCTGAGCAAACTCGAGCAGACTGGCGGCCTAACGCGCAGACTCAGATGCAGGAAATAAGCCCCAACCGGGCGACCACTCACTGAGTTCTCTTACTGGCAGAGTGGAAAGACTCTCATTTTGCCGGCTTTAAAGGTTGATCCGAACGACAGACACTAACTGCCTAACAAATGCGGACGAGAGACAGGCCCAGACTGACCGACTGGAGAGCTCATAGCGCCCCTTAAATGCACGTGAACAGGCAACCTTTCCCTTTCCCACTAGAGGAGACACTAAAGCTGCGATTGCCACAGCGGCTCCACCGCCAGAAACGGAGGGCGACTACTGCACACTACGCGCTAGGGCGCGCTCTTCAGAACAGCAATTTTTACCACGGCTCAATATTCTCTCTACTTCGGCTATCATCAGTTATTTTTTTGTCCAAATAACAAAATTTATACACTACTTTAAGTGTCTCGTTTTCTAATCTAATTTCCTAAGCATCACCAGATACAATTCGACTACATTCCATTATCTTTGATTTTCTTTTGTTAATTTTCATCTTATATCCTCCCATCAATACACTGTCCATTCCGTTCAGCTGTTATTCCAAGTCATTTGCTGTCTCAGACAGAATTGCAGTGACATCGGCAAAACTCAAAGTTTTTATTTTTCTCCCTGGTCTTTAATACATACTCCAATTTTTGTTTGGTTTCCTTCACTGCTTGTCCAGTGTTCAGATTGAAGAATATGAACGATTGGATAACAACCCTGTCTTACTTCTTTCTCAACTACTGCTTCCCTTTCACACCCCTCAGCTCTTATAACTCCCGTACAGTGAAAGATGGCTACACTGAGCCAAAGCGCCAGAGATCGCGCTAGAGAGTGTTGTTCCGCCGCCTCCACTGGCAGTGATTATTGAGAACTCGTAGTGGGCAGTGCTTGGGGAGAGCTCGTAGTAGTCAGTGCTTGGGGAGAGCTCGTGGTAGTCAGTGCTTGTTAAGAACTCGTAGCAGAGAGTGTTTGTTGAGATGTGCTAGTAGGGAGTGCTTGCTGAGATGTGATACTGAAAAGTTCTTGTTGAGATGTGGTAATAGCGAGTCGGTGTGGAGATATATTGTAATGATTAGAGTGATTTGGGTCAATATATGAAGGTAACGAAACTTGATTTATTTTTCATTGTTTAATGTCGTAAGTAATGCTTCATTACAGGTTCAGTCAACAAAGCATCTGGCTTGTGTTCTTGGATTAGAGTGTAATTCTGGTTCTCTTGAGTAATTATGGTATTTTTATTTTCTTTAATTAATTCAGTATAAATGATATTTTAAATTTCTTGTGTTATTGAAGAAGAACCGTGCCAGATGCGTACGTTGAATCACACTTCCACACACAGAACAGTTATACTTGTGCTTTGGTTTCGTAGGTTTTATAGTTGCTGGGGACTTAATTAATTAATTGTGTTAATGAAAATTTCCATTTCATTCTTTGTTGTTGTTCTATGCAGTCAGATTGCGTAATAATACTAGTCAGGGCCGACCGTTTACGAGACATAGCGTAATCGGACATACAGCTACTAAAGCAAAAAAGTTAAAAGTATTTGTATTCTATTTTAATTAAGCCCCCATGCACGTGGCGACCCTGCCAGGATACGAACCTGGAATCTTCTGATTGTAAAAAGTAGTAGACAGTAGTATTGTTGTAGTAATTTGTAGTTTAGTAATTGTAGTCTATTTTGCATGTGTAGATTTGGTAATTGGCATTCTTCTAATGGTATTTATTTTACAAAATTTCATTTCTGTTGTCTTGTCTACAGGTTTGATAATTTAGTGCAATTATTTCAATTGTTCGTTAATCGTGTTTGAGGGAAGCATTTCGTGTGAATGGTATTGTTGGAGATAAAGGGTCATTGTGTGTAATTTTGGTACAATGACGAGTTTTCTATGTTTTGTAAATGATTACGCGATCAATGAAAAAGGCAAAAATGATGAATAGTGAGAATTACGAAATTGTTAACATGGCGAACTCGCCAACAGAGGAAAACAGTATCATGAATAATGAAGTTGAAAATAATTTAATAAGTAGGGAAAATAGTCCGGAAACAGTTCAAAATTTTTCACAATCGAAAAATTCTCAGAATACGAGATTAACGACAGAAGAGATGGAGCAGTTGATGGGCGCTATATTAAATTTGGGATCACAAATAAGAAGATTTAACACGGAGATGGAAACTTTGACAATACAGTTAGGCTCACAAATAGAAACATTTGGAACCGAGATGAAAGCTGAGATGGGAACAATTAGAACTGAGATAAAAGCAATGACAACACGGTTATGCTCACGAATAGGGACATGTTTCAAATATACGAATGATGAATCAAAGAAATAAATTAGAGAAGAAGTACAACCGATTTTGAATGCTCACAATAATAGTTTAATTTCAACAGAAATCAGACAAGAGGAACAGGACAGAGAACGGGAAGAAAAAGATCGCGTGATAGTACAAAAATTTTCAGAGTTAAATTTACATCGAGCACACGATAAGGAAGAAATATTTGAGAAAATCGAGGAATCCGTACCAAATGACAGAATAAATAACTTAACGCAACAGTGTGAACAGTTAACTACTAAATGTGACAATACCGAAACCCGAGTTGCGGCACTTACGGAAGACGTAGACTTGTGGAGAGAGATGAGGAGATTTCGGATAAATTGACAGGTCTTGGTTTAAATGGGGACAGAGATTCGGATGATACAGCTCCATTGCCATTTGCAGAAACCGAAGAGTATCAGAACATAAATAAACATGTTGAAAATCAGGGAAAATTTAATGAAGGCGTTAAAAAGGAATTTGAGGCATTACGAAAGCAAGTCAAACAAATTGAAGGCGAAATTGTAGGAAAAGATAGCAAAAGAAATTTAGAATCACAGGTAGCAAAGGGGTTTGAAGAAAGTAATTTATTTCATTTACGAGAAGCAACAAGAGAGCGCCAGGCGCGCGAACTTGACAATAATCGACATTCAAACTGGGACAGACGCGGTAGGTCTTTGTTGCCACGAGGCGAAAACTTTGACTATAAACACTTCTTGACTGTTCGGAAATTTAAGATCTTCCGCAATTCTAAGAATGACATACATCCATGTTCATGGTTAGATCAATTTACGTACGCACTTCCGCCAAGTTTGCCACTAAGTCACAAACTGAAATTTATGTGCAGCTATTAATGTCCTCAGGGGATTCACTACACTAAGTGAATATGTGCCGTAGCGCTCACAGGGCCCCTAGCTGTAGTGGTGCTATTTCCCTTTTAGTTTTCTGCACCGCTGCCTACTCTTTCACTATTCTTTGCATCTATAAAAAACAACTCTTCTACTATCCATCTATCTAGACAGTAGGTAAAAATTAACCGGATATAACTGTTTTACCCAAAAGTGACTTCGGAAATTACCGTTTGGACTTACTATATTTTCTGCAGCATTCATTCATAGTTTAAGCGAAATTTTACCTGTTTATCTTCGTGACAATATTACTTCATATGTTGACGATATTCTTATTGCTAAACGTTCTTGGAGTGAGCATAACAAAATTTTGGATTCATTATTACGTATTTTTGCAAGAGTTGGCATTACAGAGAACTTGCAAAAATCTGAATTTGGTCGTTCTCAGGTGAAATTTCTCGGTCTCATTATTTCCACAGAAGGTATTCTTCCTGATCCAGAGTAGCTAAACGCTATTCGTAATTATGCTGTTCCTTCCACAAAACGTGTCTGTAATTTTCTTAGACGCTTTGTTAGATTGGATGATTTGGCCACACCTCGTTTACACATTTCAGTTATGCGCACTTTGGTCCCAGAAAATGCTTTCATAAATTACGAGAAAATTGTTACTTCAGTAATATGGAAAAACGTATTCGAACTGTTCTTGCCAAATGCAAATTATGTCAAAAGGCTAAGCCGCCAACTGTTTCTCACAGAGCACCGTTGTTTCCTATCATTCCAGCGAAATTAAAGGACATGGCTGCAGTCGATTTGTTTGGTCCAGTGGTTCGTTCTACTAATGGTTTTGCGTACATTTTCGTAGCAGTGGAATTGACATCAAAATATGTGTGTTTTACACCTTTACGCAAAGCAACAGCTCGTTCAGTATCTAACGCTTTCATCAAACATTTTCTTAAAGAAGTTGGTCATGTTGATAAGGTTATATCAGATAATGGATCACAGTTTCGCTCTAAAATTTGGCTTCGTACTCTACGGCGTCGTAAGATTAAACCAATTTTTATTTCACTTTTTCACCCTCAATCTAATGCTTCAGAAAGATGGATGAAGGAAATCAATAAATTGTGCCGTCTTTATTGTCATCAGAATCACAGAACTTGGGATCAGTATCTTCATATTTTTCAAAACATTCTGAATGAACTTCCAAATGACTCAACTTCTTTACCGCCTCTATTGATATTAAAAAATAAAGTACCAACAAATCGCATTTCTGAAATCGTTCCTTTTCCGCCTTCACGGAAACTGCGGCATTCTGAAGTTGTCAACCTGGCTCTACGAAATATTGCATCTGCGGCTGCTAGAAGAGAGAAATCAGCTAAGCGTCCTGGTGGTTTAAAAACTTTGTCAGTTGGTCAGAAGGTGTTAATTAAATCTCATCGTTTGTCTCATAAAGGAAAAGGCTTATGTCGCAAATTTTTTCTGCTTTATAACGGTCCATACAGAATTCGCAAAATTATCCATGATAACACTGTTGAAGTAGAAACTCTTAAATCTCGGCGCTCTAAGGGAATACATCACATATGCAACATTAAAATTTTTGTGGAATGACATACCTTTGAGAAACCAACAGTTATACGTAAACATGCGGAGAATGCAAGGATACCGCGCCGTGTTCCGGCGGCGGCAGATACTCAAAGCAACAGTGAGTCTGCGCGCCGCACAAGGCAGTCGTTGACCGTAAACAATCACTTCCTACGTCACGCGCCTACAGCTGATCGAGCGGTCAGTGCGAATGCACTGACAGACGTAAACAAATACACAGTCTAATTTCTCCGACTAAATTCTGTATAAAGCTATGGTGACTTTATAAATTATGTTATTAACGTTCAGTATTTTTCAGGATACGGTTGTGTCAAATATTTAAGACCTTCAGGTAAATTCTGTGCGTGTCCGACGTTAAGACGACTTGCTATGGAGAAAATTTCAGGAAGAATGTAATTTCGAAGAAAAAAAAGTAATAAACTGAAAAGGGTAACTATTAATTGAGTTTATTTTTCAGGTAACATATTTCCACTTAGGTACGTACTTTAGACGTAATTTGCTGCTTGCGATTATGTGACTCATACTTTGTGCTAAATTTCATGTTCTATGAATTTACTTGTGAAGCGACGTGCTTGTGTACATTTACTGATTTTGACGATGATTGATAAATGAACAGGCTTGTTATTTGTATATATTATGCATCGCTTGGCTGCACTGCTTTTTCACTGATGTCATATTTTTCTATTATGTGCCTGCTGTGCTTATTTATTTAAATTATAATTGTCACCTGATTAATTGTGCTGACTGTAGTTAGGTATGTAGGTTACACCTTGTGATTTATCTGCTTGCGCCTTCATGTTTACTTATTAAGATTACATATGAACATTTATTTGCTTATGCTGAATGATGCTAATGACTTGTTTATTACGTAAGATATATGTTTGCTGCTGTGCGTATGGATTGCATATTTACACACTCCTGTTTTGTTGTCATAACTACTCTTTAATTTAGAATATAGAAATGCTGATATACTGTGTACGAACATAGAGTTTATGTTACACTGTGGTATTAATTATAGATTGTTTGCTTGGCAGAGCCTCGTTGTAGTGATTGTGCTGCATCCACTTGTTGACATTCTGTTCTCTACTGGTATATTTACTCGCTATTGCATGTTTTGCTTACGCTCAGTGCCTGAAATTTTTAAGATAAGAAAATGAACTGCTATAATTCGACGAACGACATTAGTACGAGAAACTTCATAGAAGTCACATGAGCTGGAGGTTTTATGGAAGCTGTATAAATTTATGCTAATAGGAAGGAAGATAACGACATGACATACCAACACTAGGTTTAGACCATCGACAGTTATTACACTGCATTTTTCGTGAGTAATTGTAATAGGAAGTGACACTTGACACAAGAAATACTCCACATGTTTGCTTCTGCCATGATTCTTGAAGTGGTGTACACACTGTGAAATATTATGATCATTCACACTCCGTAATCGTAATTAATTACTGAGAGTTATTCGAACTAAGTCTGTTAGAGGTCATGTACGCATTTCTTTTATTTAATGATGGACAAGGTAAACAAAATGTATCTTATAATTTATAATGAGTAGCAGATTTGGATCAGATGGATTACACGAGAGGTTGTGTGTTGACATTGTGTCTTCGGATTGTATGAGATGATGAATTGAGATTTGCATTAGGATTTTGTCTGCACTTGTTCGAGGAGACTGACTAGAGGAAAGAGTTGTTATGGAAGTGAAACGATATTGGCAATGAGGTTTATATATATCGACGTATTGAAGAGGTATGATTGAGGAATTGAGATTATGTGAAGTTGATGATTATTGGAGTTTTCGTGGACAAGAGGTAAGGTAAATGATATTGATGATCGACGTATTGAAGAGGTATTATTGTAGTATTGAGATTATGTGATGCTGATGATTATTGGAGTTTTGGTGGATAAGAGGTGAAGTAAGTGAGGAGCATATTTTTTTTTGTTGGTCTATATGGAACAAGGAGGATACAGAAGGCAGACTAGAACACTCAAGTAGAAGGAAGATTGTCTACACACACACACTTTGTTAAATCACTAAGCAGTATATACTTTTTTTGAAGAGAGGAAGTATTTGCATATCTTGGCTCACTGACGGTTGTTCAGCAACCGTACATTTTGATCTGGCTTGGCAAACATTGGTCTTGACATGATGACTATGACGTTGACTAACTATTATTGACTGTTATACATTGCTGCCACTACTACTTGATACACATGATGAACATAAAATTTTGACAGAATTGCATTTACACAGTTAACACTATTCAACTACACAGTAGCACTAAATGTGGATGAAAGATGAGTGAGTGTGTTTTGTGTGTTTTCCTTTTATAATCCCAGAGAAGTGATCCCAACCTATCTCCTAAATATTATTTTACTTGTTTGTTGTGGCTTGCACTGACACCCATAAATATTATAGGTTTACTGCTATTTGTGTATTGTAATAGTTAATATGACAATTATCTGATATCATTTGTGTGTTTATTATTATTTGTATGATGAACTGTCTAATTAGTGATAGGGAATATTATGGACTGTTACCTGCACTTGTTCAACATAATTGGTGCTAATGAACTTTGATTAACTGACTGATTAGTGATAGGGAATATTATGGACTGTTATTTGCACTTTTTCTACATGATTGGTGCCACTAGGACATGTTTAATTTCTGCTGATGAACTGTGTGATTAGTGATAGGGAATATTATAGACTGTTACTTGCACTTTTTCTACATGATTGGTGCCACTAGGACATGTTTAATTTCTGCTGATGAACAGTGTGATTAGTGAAAGTGAATATTAATGACTGCGGTCAGCACCTGTTCAACATTGCTGGTGCCACTAATGGAACTGCTTATACTGAAATGGTGTTACTTGTTGGTGTCTGCACCTGTTCAACATTGCTGGTGCCACTAATGGAACTGCTTATACTGAAATGGTGTTACTTGTTGATGTCTGCACCTGCTCAGCATTGCTGGGTGCCACTGATGGACTGCTTCTACTGAAATGATGTCACTTGTTGGTGTCTGCACCTGCTCAACATTGCTGGGTGCCACTGATGGACTGTTTCTACTGAAAAGATGTCACCTGTTGATATCTGCACCTGCTCAACATTACTGGGTGCCACTGATGGATTGCTTCTACTGAAAAGATGTTACTTGTTGGTGTCTGCACCTATTCAACATTACTGGGTGCCACTGATGGACTGCTTCTACTGAAAAGATGTCACCTGTTGTTGTGTGCACCTGCTCAACATTGCTGGTGCCACTAATGGAACTGCTTATACTGAAATCATGTTACTTGTTGGTGTCTGCACCTATTCAACATTACTGGGTGCCACTGATGGACTGTTTCTACTGAAAAAATGTCACTTGTTGGTTTTTGCACCTGTTGACCATTGCTGGGTGCTACTGCTGGAACTGTCAACTACTTGTTTCTTGGGCTATGGAAAGCGTTTATGTGAATATTTGTATAAACTGATTTTTTGTGTATTACTGTTGTGAAAAGGTATGAGACTCTTACCTGCACATATTCGTCATTGCTGACGCTATTGATTGAACTGTTTAACCACATAATACTTGTGTAAACTATTATGTAAAGTCACATGTATGAAAGAATTTGTATTGCTTACTGTATTCTATATATTAGGTTATTGAAAGGTCAGTGCAAAGCCAAAATTTTATCTAGTTATATGATATTTACGCATTAATATTATCTTTTATTTTTGTCTGTATTTTTTTGACGAATTTGGTGGTATTTTCACCACCAATGCTGGCAAAAATACCATCAAATTCTAGCCTGTGGAGGAGGGGCATATGAAAGGTGGCTACACTGAGCCACAGCGCCAGAGATCGCGCTAGAGAGTATTGTTCCGCCGCCTCCACTGGCAGTGATTATTGAGAACTCGTAGTGGGCAGTGCTTGGGGAGAGCTCGTAGTAGTCAGTGCTTGGGGAGAGCTCGTGGTAGTCAGTGCTTGTTAAGTACTCGTAGCAGAGAGTGTTTGTTGAGATGTGCTAGTAGGGAGTGCTTGCTGAGATGTGATACTGAAAAGTTCTTGTTGAGATGTGGTAATAGCGAGTCGGTGTGGAGATATATTGTAATGATTAGAGTGATTTTGGTCAATATATGAAGGTAACGAAACTTGATTTATTTTTCATTGTTTAATGTCGTAAGTAATGCTTCATTACAGGTTCAGTCAACAAAGCATCTGGCTTGTGTTCTTGGATTAGAGTGTAATTCTGGTTCTCTTGAGTAATTATGGTATTTTTATTTTCTTTAATTAATTCAGTATAAATGATATTTTAAATTTCTTGTGTTATTGAAGAAGAACCGTGCCAGATGCGTACGTTGAATCACACTTCCACACACAGAACAGTTATACTTGTGCTTTGGTTTCGTAGGTTTTATAGTTGCTGGGGACTTAATTAATTAATTGTGTTAATGAAAATTTCCATTTCATTCTTTGTTGTTGTTCTATGCAGTCAGATTGCGTAATAATACTAGTCAGGGCCGACCGTTTACGAGACATAGCGTAATCGGACATACAGCTACTAAAGCAAAAAAAGTAAAATTATTTTCATTTTATTTTAATTAAGCCCCCATGCAACAATTTCTGTACAAGTTATAATTAGCCTTTCGGTCCATGTATTTTACCGACCCTACCTTCAGAATTTCAAAGACAGTGTTCCAGTCAACAGTTCAAAAATGGTTCAAATGGCTCTGAGCACTATGGGACTCAACTGCTGTTGTCATAAGTCCCCTAGAACTTAGAACTACTTAAACCTAACTAACCTAAGGACATCACACACATCCATGCCCGAGGCAGGATTCGAACCTGCGACCGTAGCGGTCGTGCGGTTCCAGACTGTAGCGCCTTTAACCGCTCGGCCATAACGACCGGCCAGTCAACAGTGTCAATAGCTTTTCTAAGTCTACAAATGCTATAAACTTAGGTTTACTTTTCCTTAATCTATTCTCTAAGATAAGTCGTAGGGTCAGTGTAGCCCCGCGTGTACATTTTTTCAGAATCCAAACTGATCTTCCCCGAGGTCGGCTTCTACTAGTTTTTCCAATCTTGTGTAAACAATTCGTCTTAGTATTTTGGGAGGCGCTTCAGTCTGGAAACGCACGACCGCTACGGTCCCAGGCTCGAATCCTGCCTCGGGCATGGATATGAGTGATGTCCTTAGGTTAGTTAGGTTTAAGTAGTTCTAAGTTCTAGGGGACTGATGACCTCAGATGTTAACTCCCATAGTGCTCAGAGCCATTTGAAACATTTCAATATTCTTATTCCTCTTCCCACGAACAATGGATCTTGCCGTTGGCGGGGAGGATGCGTGCCTCAGCGATACAGATACCGTAGGTGCAACCACAACGGAAGGGTATCGCTTGAGAGGCCAGACAAACGTGTGGCTCCTGAAGAGGGGCAGCAGAGTTTCAATAGTTGCAGGGGCAACAGTTTGGATGGTTGACTGATCTGGCATTGTAACGTTTACCAAAACGGCATTGCTGTGCTGGTATTGCGAACGGCTGAAAGTAAGGGGAAAAACTACAGCCGTAATTTTTCCCGAGGGCATACAGCTTTACTGTATGGTTAAATGATCATGGCGTCCTCTTGGGTAAAATATTCCGGAAGTAAAATAGTCACCCATTCGGATCTCCGTGCGGGGACTACTCAGGAGGACGAAGTTATCAGGAGAAACAAAACTGGCATTCTACAGATCGGAGCGTGGAATGTCAGATCCCTTAATAGGGCAGGTAGGTTACAAAATTTAAAAAGGGAAATGGATAGGTTAAAGTTAGATATAGTGGAAATTAGTGAAGTTTGGTGGCAGGAGGAACAAGACTTCTGGTCAGCTAAATACAGGGTTATAAATACGAAATCTAATAGGGGTGATGCGGGATAGGTTTAATAATGAATTAAAAAATAGGAGCGCGGGTAAGCTGCTACAAGCAGCATAGTTAACGCATTATTGTGGCCAAGATAGGTACGAAGTCCACGCCTACCACAGTAGTACAAATTTATATGCCAACTAGCTCCGCAGATGATGAAGAGATTGATGAAATGTATGACGACATAAAAGAAATTATTCAGATAGTGAAGGGAGACGAAAATTTCATACTTATGGATGACTGGAATTCGATAATAGGAAAAGAAAGAGAAGGAAACGTAGAGGGTGAATATGAAATGGGGGTAAGAAATGAAAGAGGAAGCCGCCTGGTAGAATTTTGCACAGAGTATAACTAAATCATAGCTAACACTTGTTTCAAGAATAATAAAAGAAGGTTCTATACATGGAAGAAGCCTGGAGATACTGGAAAGTTTCAAATAGATTATACAGAGATTTAGGAACCAGGTTTTAAAATGTAAGACATTTCCAGGGGCTAATGTGGACTCTGACCACAATCTATTGGTTATGAAATGTAGAGTAAAACTAAAGAAACTGCAAAAAGGTGGGAATTTAAGGAGATGGGACCTGGGTAAACTGGCAGAACCAGAGGTTGTAGAGAGTTTCAGGGAGAGCATTAGGAAACGATTGACAGCAATGGGGGAAAGACATTAGATGAAGAATGTGTAGCTTTGAGGGATGAAATAGTGAAGGCAGCAGAGGATGAATTAGGTAAAAAGATGAGGGTTAGTAGAAATACTTGGGTAACAGAAGAAATATTGAATTTAATTGATGAAAGAAGAAAATATAAAATTGCAGTTAATGAAGCAGGGAAAAAGGAACACAAACGTCTCAAAAATGAGATCGACAGGAAGTGCAAATGGCTAGAGGACAAATGTAAGAATGTAGAGGCATATCTCACTAGGGGTGAGATAGATATTGCCTACAGGAAAATTAAAGAGACCTTTGGAGAAAAGAGAGCCACTTGTTTGAATATCAAGAGCTCAGATGGAAACCCAGCTCTAAGCAAAGAAGAGAAAGCAGAAAGTTGGAAGGAGTATATAGAAGGTCTATACAAGGGCGACGTACTTGAGGACAATATTATGGAAATTGAAGAGGACGTAGATGAAGATGAAATGGGAGCAAGGTGTACGAGGCAGGCGAAATACCCGTAGACTTCAAAAAGAATATAATATTTCCAATCCAAAAGAAAGCAAGTGTTGACAGATGTGAAAATTACCGAACTATCAGAATAATAAGTCACGGCTGCAAAATACTGACACGAATTCTTTACAGACGAATGGAAAAACTGGTAGAAGACGACCTACGTCTACATCTACGTGTACATTTATACTCCCAACGGTGTGTGGCGGAGGGCACTTTACGTGCCACTGTCATTACCTCCCTTTCCTCTTACAGTCGTGTATGGTTCGCGGGAAGAACGACTGCTGGAAAGCCTCCGTGGGCGCTCGAATCTCTCTAATTTTACGTTCGTGATCTCCTCGGGAGGTATAAGTAGGGGGAAGCAATATATTCGATACCTCATCCAGAAACGCACCCTCTCGATACCTAGACAGCAAGCTACACCGCGATGCAGAGCGCCTCTCTTGCAGAGTCTGCCAGTTGAGTTTGCTAAACATCTCCGTAACGCTGTCACGATTACCAAATAACCCTGTGACGAAACGCGCCGCTCTTCTTTCGATCTTCTCTATCTCCTCTGTCAACCCTACCTGGTACGGATTCCACAATGACGAGCATTACTCAAGTATAGGTCGACCGAGTGTTTTGTAAGTCACCTCCTTTGTTGATGGACTACATTTTCTAAGGACTCTCCCAATGAATCTCAACCTGGCACCCGCCTTACCAACAATTAGTTTTATATGATCATTGCACTTCAAATCATTCCGTACTCATACTCCCAGATGTTTTACAGAAGTAACTGCCAGCAGTGTTTGTTCCGCTATCATATAATCATACAATAAAAGATCCTTCTTTCCATGTATTCGCAATACATTACATTTGTCTATGTTAAGGGTCAGTTGCCACTCCCTGCACCAAGTGCCTATCCGCTGCAGATCTTCCTGCATTTCGCTGCAATTTTCTAATGCTGCAACTTCCCTGCATACTAAAGCGTCATCCGCGAAAAGTCGCATGGAACTTTCGACACTATCTACTGGGTCATTTATATATATTGTGAAAAGCAATGGTCCCATAACACTCCCCTGTGGCACGCCAGAGGTTACTTTAACGTCTGTAGACGTCTCTCCATTGAGAACAACATGCTGTGTTCTGTTTGCTAAAAACTCTTCAATCCAGCCACACAGCTGGTCTAATATTCCGTAGGCTCTTACAATGTTTATCAGGCGAGAGTGCGGAACTATACCGAACGCCTTCCGGAAATCAAGGAAAATGGCATCTACATGGGAGCCTGTATCTATTATTTTCTGGGTCTCGTGAACAAATAAAACAAGTTGGGTCTCACATGATCGCTGTTTCCGGAATCCATGTTGATTCCTACAGAGTAGATTCTGGGTTTCCATAAATGACATGATACGCGAGCAAAAAACATGTTCTAAAATTCTACAACAGATCGATGTCAAGGATACAGGCCTATAGTTTTGCGCATCTGCTCGACGACCCTTCTTGAAACCTGGACCTACCTGTGCTCTTTTCCAATCATTTGGAACCTTCAGTTCCTCTAGAGACTTGCGGTACACGGCTGTTAGAAGAGGGGCAAGTTCTTTCGCGTACTGTGTGTAGAATCGAACTGGTATCCCGTCAGGTCCAGTGGACTTTCCTCTGTTGTGTGATTTCAGTTGCTTTTCTATTCCTTGGACACTTATTTCGATGTCAGCCATTTTTTCGTTCGTGTGAGAAAGATCAGTTTGGATTCCGTAGAAATGTTGGAACACATGAGGCAATACTGACTCTACGACAAACCTTAGAAGATAGATTAAGGAAAGACAAACCAACGTTTCTAGCATTTGTATATTTAGATAAAGCTTTTGACAATGTTGACTGGAATACTCTCTTCCAAATTCTGAATGTGCCAGTGGTAATATACAGGGAGCGAACGGCTATTTACAATTTGTACAGAAACCAGATGACAGTTATAAGAATCGAGGGGCATGAAAGGGAAGCAGTGTTTGGCAAGGGAGTGAGACAGGGTTGTAGCCTCTCCCCGATGTTATTCAATCTGTATTAAAATCCATGGAGAAGAAATAAAAACTTTTAGGTTCGCCGATGACATTGTAATTCTGTCAGAGACAGCAAAGGACTTGGAAGAGCAGTTGAACGGAATGGACAGTGTCTTGAAAGGAGGATATAGATGAACATCAACAAAACCAAAACGAGGATAATGGAATGTAGTCGAATTAAGTCAGATGATGCTGAAGGAATTAAATTAGGAAATGAGACAAAGTAGTAATGAGTTTTGTTACTTGGGGAGCAAAATGACTGATGATGGCCGAAGTAGAGAGGATATAAAATGTAGACTGGCAATGGCGAGGAAAGCGTTTCTAAACAATTTGTTTACATCGGGTATGGATTTAATTGTGAGGAAGTCGTTTCTGAAAGTATTTGTATGGATTGTAGCTATGTATGGAAGTGAAACATGAACGATAAATAGTTTAGATAAGAAGAGAATAGAAGCTTTCGAAATGTGGTGATACAGAGGAACGCTGAAGATTAGATGGGTAAATCACATAACTAATGAGGAGGTCCTGAACAGAATTGGGGAGAAGAGAAATTTGGGGCACAACTTGACTAGTAGAAGGGATAGGTTGGTAGGGCGTGTTCTGAGGCATCAAGGGATCACCAGTTTAGTTTTGGAAGGCAGCGTGGAGGGCAACCATCGTAGACAGATAAATAGACGATGCAGATTCAGAAGGATGTAGGTTGCATTTAGTACTGGGCGATGAAGAAGCTTGCACAGGATAGAGTAGCATGGAGAGCTGCATCAGACTAGTCTCGGGACTGAAGACCACAACAACAACAACATTCTTCTTGAAATTGTATTTCGTCATATATCTTGACCAGTAGATGGAAGAGTATTGTCATGGCTGGCTCTCTCAAGGCTATCAGTACAGTGCGCGCCGTCTGCAGGTGAGTCGAGCAGCTTCGAAGTACCGCGCAGAGTGGCGCCAGGCTGCAGAGCGGCGCGGCGCGGCGCGACGGTTCCACGTTTGATTTAGCTACTCGGCAGGCGGCGTCCGGCGCCTGGCGCGCTGTCCGTGTTTGCTATGCGCATCCCAAATGTGCGTCCCCAAAGTGTTTACGGCCTAAAAGAGAATTTAGGGCCGCTCTCCAGCCGCCCCCGGCAGCACCGCAGCCTCGCGGGGCGCTCTTTCGAAGCGCTTGTAATCGCATTAAAACCACGTGCACTGCGCAGCGTGGGCTTCAGCCGCTGCTGCTGCTGCCACCGCCAGGTACGGATGACAACACAAGTGCCAAGGCCGCTTTTGCGTGCGTTACCGTGCAATTTTCAGCTGCTTCTTATGAGAAGGAATATGTCTACATATTATACAGCGGCTTCATTATGAAATCAGTATTAATATTTTTCTTATTTTTTTATGTCTCTTTGAGTGTGCCTAGGCCACTGAACCATTTGTGAACAAATTTACTTCAGTTTGGAAGTCCCCTGCTCCCTCTGTCTCCGTACACAGTGTGACTCGCGATGCAGTTCCTGATTTCAAAATTAAACATCTCAAACACAACAGACGGGTACAACAAAAGGTACGTTTACAGAGAGAGCTGTGAGTATTTTGTACAGAAGTTATAAAAAAATTCTAAACAGTTTGAAAAACTGCTGTCCACTGTGCAGCGCGTACAGTCGTGCTCAAAAGTATCCGAACGACCTGAATTGCACTTCGCCTGATTTGAATGCGTCCCACATAGCGCAGCTGTCTAGCGGGTCCTCTAATCGTCCCTCGGTACAGTCGTTTGACTATTGAAAATGGTCTAGTCACCACTAGAAAACACTGCTCTGTATCGCAATAACTCAAGATGTAAAGTAATACGAAGGTACTACAAATATCAGGGAACATATTATCACAGATAAGATGGTTCTTCAGGCTTGTAAGTTCATCATTTATTACAATAAATGACATACATGAAATGTTACCACTCTCATTATTACGTCCGATAGGTAATTCACGTAGTAAGTTCGTCGTATTCATGATTTCCTCTTCAAAATAACATACGGTACTTCTTATTTAACACAAAATGGCATTAAAAATTTAAGTTATTCACGAGCAGCTCGTTCAGAATATGTATGAACTTCAAATGAGACGACGAACAGTATCATTCTGCATATGGATTCAAACCCAGGTCATGCAGAATAAGCAAAGACTTCGTGACTGACAGAAACTAACAGGCATTCCTGACTAGGCATACAGAGAGTGATATACCTCGACTTTAGACGGTATCAGCAAATATCAATTTTTAATTACATAACGTAAACATTGTTAACGGACGCGAATTCCTACCCAGCGTCTATTGTCCTTGTTAACGAACTACGAGAGATGTTAAATATTGCTTCTTCACAAGTAACTTACTTGAAATGCCGTGAGGTAAAGCTTAGTGTTGGACAGGGATTCGAACCCAGAACCAAATTGGATTGTCATCGAAGCACAATCAACTGCGACATATCGGATTTTCTCGGCAGCAGCTAGATGTTTTAACTGAAATGACGAGACGAAACATTAATTTTTTCTTTCCCAGGACTCCAACCTGGCACCTATCGCTGTTATATTCTAGAGAAAACGAACGTTAAAAATGGGTTTGTTACACCAGCAGCGACATGTGAGCATGTCTGAACTAGAAATAATATGACGAAGAGTTCAGTGCTGACTGGGAATAGAGCCCCACACATCTCATTGTTGACTGCACACAAAGAGACGTCAGCTACCGAATTTTTCTCCACCAGCAGCTCCGAATAACATTCTTGAATTTACAATGATTTCGCAAACATTCTGTGTCTCACTGGGACTCAAAAACGTCAGATACCGTTAGTGTTGACAACGAATGAAAATACATTAAAAATCAAAATTATTACCCACCAGCAGATAGGTGTTCTCATGCTAGAGCTTGATAATACATAATGAAAGCTTTAGTCCCGGGCCAGGATTCTAACCCTTTCACGCGCAATATGTGGAGATGTTGAGGAATCTGCAGTTTTGAACAAACAACAAATTGCAGTCGAACTGTATTGTCACGAAGGGATCAAATTCCGCATTAATGGCGGTCTGAGTTGCATTCCCAGATCAGAACCAATTTTATCGACATACAGAAGCTCAAATATGAGATGGAATAAGTGTCAAATTGAAAATGGTTCAAATGGCTCTGAGCACTATGGGACTCAACATCTGTGGTCATAAGTCCCCTAGAACTTAGAACTACTTAAACCTAACTAACCTAAGGACATCACACACATCCATGCCCGAGGCAGGATTCGAACCTGCGACCGTAGCAGTCGCGCGGTTCCTGACTGAGCGCCTAGAACCGCTAGACCACCGCGGCCGGCGAATAAGTGTCCTGTGACCCTACATAGCGTTTGTTTCGCCACTAGAAATAAATAACTAGTACAAGAAAGGTTGCTGTTGATGGAGTTTCTACGTGTCGCGACTTCTGACTTTATTGTGGTTCAACCTAATGTCTACTTGGTAGAGAACGAATATCATGTTTAACATGAATGTCAGACCACAGTGCCGTTATACCTTCTTCACTTGGCGTAGCCGGAAGAGAACAGAATCTTTCTCTCCTTATCAAAAATCATCAGCAGAAGTTGGAATCGAACCCAGACCCTAAGTATATGAACCTAGCATCAATCCCAAAGACCGCCAAATTCTCTTCCCTATCACTCGGTTTTCTATCATAACAATGTTGCGCCACACTGGATGAGAATTCTGACACACAGACTCCCTGTAGTGGTTTGCAGCATGTTCAGTACATTCATTTACTTGGTTGACCGAATCGCCATGGCCCGCATCTCGTGGTCGTGCGGTAGCGTTCTCGCTTCCCACGCCCGGATTCACGGGTTCGATTCCCGGCGGGGTCAGGGATTTTCTCTGCCTCGTGATGGCTGGGTGTTGTGTGCTGTCCTTAGGTTAGTTAGGTTTAAGTAGTTCTAAGTTCTAGGGGACTTATGACCACAGCAGTTGAGTCCCATAGTGCTCAGAGCCATTTGAACCATTTGAACCGAATCGCCATGAACTAGCTGCCTCGGCTACCCAGTGCATGCATTCGACTCTATTTTGTAATCACCGAAAAAAAATCACGTAACTTACACCTACACAGAACTGCCAACGGTGCAGGATGCAGAAATTTAAACAGGAAGTGTTCCTTTCCACTTGAGCTACTCCATTGCGCTATCTGTTTGTTAAAACCGTCGTGCAGTGCAAAAGAAAAGCTGTAGCTGTCTGTCTCTCAGAAGTCTAGATCCGGCCGTATGCATTATATCACAGGACTGTGCAATGCGCAATAGCCGGCCGAAGTGGCCGTGCGGTTAAAGGCGCTGCAGTCTGGAACCGCAAGACCGCTACGGTCGCAGGTTCGAATCCTGCCTCGGGCATGGATGTTTGTGATGTCCTTAGGTTAGTTAGGTTTAACTAGTTCTAAGTTCTAGGGGACTAATGACCTCAGCAGTTGAGTCCCATAGTGCTCAGAGCCATTTGAACCATTTTTGTGCAATGCGCAAGTTCTGGAAGAATTGTTGCTCAGTTCTCGAGGTGTTGTAGCTATGTGTCAGCTAGTATCGTAACAGCAAGCGTCGCGCATTGTTGATAAGACGTCGCGAGTTTGGGCCCATTCACTGCTACATTTTTTAAAACTCCATACTGCTGTCTGCTGAAGTTATCGATCTAATGGAACTTTGAACATAATTCCCTTCACTTCTCAACCCAAAACAGTCGCATGTGGAAAAAGGGCTAACTAATGCGACGTTTTGTTCTTTTCAGGTTTAATAGATGGCCAGGCTGCACATGCATCTCGAAACTTTTGTATTATGTACGGGGAGAGCGCATCATGCCAAAATACGTCAGAAAAGTATTTTCTACATTAGCTGTCGTGTGGCAGTGGCATTTTATTCTTCATAAAACCTTGTTTGACAGCTTTAACTCAGAACAAGTTGTCAACATGCATGTAATCAATAAACTGCAAGTGCATTGTCAGATTGTTATAGATAACATCAGAGAATTCGCATACATCGTTGATGATTAATTTCTCTCTCATGTTAGCTAATGTTTTAACAACACTAAAAGAAACCGTACGAAAATTGTGCACTGTATTATAAGAAATGAAATAAAACCACGATATCCTTACGACGAAAGTCTGTTTGAATAAAACTGAGTATCTGCACACAAGCGTGCCTTTATCGGCACGAATTAGTAAACTGATCACTTTGATTTCGATTGGGTCTGTGTTTGATTGGTATGCTGTGTCATACTCAAGTGGTATGCAAATGTGCAATTTCATAAATACAGTTATGTATTCCTAGAAAACCAAATTTGTTAGTCAGCAGCGGAAAGAGGCGTTACTTGTTGTGCAGCCTTGTAAGTTTTCCACCATTGCACTATTAGCCGAAAGTATTTTCTTGCGATTTCCTTATCGATGTGTGATCTGACTGTTTGTAGCTCTTTCACAGAAGGGATAAAAACGTTATAGTCAGCAAGACTGGAAACGCAAACCATAACAGTCGCTTTCTCTCAGGTTAGCGCGTTTTCACAGAGCTAGGGAAGAGGCATGTCTCTAGGCCAAATCTTACGAGACCAGTAGTGGTTAGAACTGGTAAACCGCTATTTGAAGGACGAGATTAGATGCGATTTTCACGTGCAACGACTTTCCTGGGCTGAAAACCGTAAATTTACAATCTTGAGTTATTGCGATACAGAGCAGTGTTTTCTAGTGGTGACTTGTTGGAACCATTTTCAATAGTCAAACGACTGTACCGAGGGGCAATTAGAGGACCTGCTAGACAGCTGCGCTATGTGGGTTGCATTCGAATCAGGCGAAATGCAATTCAGGTCGTTCGGATACTTTTGAGCTCGACTGTACAATTACAGCATGCATAATTAAACTCATCTTCTACAAGCAGTCTTAACAAACACACAAGAATCTTTTCGAAATTTGCATGACTCTCAGTACGGAGGTGGCGCAAACGAACAATGAAATTTGTCATCTCATCTTGTAGTAGCTAAACCAAGATTATAATCGTTCTTTCAGTTCAGTATGTTGTTAACACCTGTGGTAGTGAATATAGATGTCAAAAAAGAGAAAGGGCGGTTATAATGATGACGAAAATCGGCAAAGCCTATGTTTACGCCTATCTTTAACACGGTGATGCGTAACCGTGGAATCAAAGTGTCGCTTATACATCGGACTTCAACTGGATGGAGATAGGTTCGGTTAATGGAACGTGCATTGAGCATTTAAGGCTGCGACAGTGGCGGCCGACCCATTGCATCATCGTATTAAGACCATCAACAGCGCTTATTCGCTGAAAAAGATTGAAAATTATTAGGGAAGACAAGGAGTAAATCAAATAATACAAACCAATAAAGTAAATATTCAGATTATTATAATTTATTTAAACAGTCGTAATGAGACACCGCATTTTATTCCACCGGTTCATTAAGAGGCTAGGACGAGCGAGGGCGTACGGGAAGTAAAGAAACGAACTTACATTTGATTAAAAAACACAGTATATATCTTTGAGACCAGGAAGCTGCGAAAACGCTGATAAATTGTGGAATTACAAAAAGGACTGAGATACCATAGAGATTGTCGATTGAAGCTCGTGCGTCCTGGTAGGATGGTTCTGGTCGACAGTATCTTTCATTGTTCACTACAAAAAGCAGTCACGAGGAATCAAATCAGGTGAATCTGCAGGCCAGTCCATTGATGTCCGGCGTGGTCTGGTGCTGTTTTCATGAGCCACTCGGTGCGTGGTTGATCATCCAGTGTGTAGCGACAACATGTTTCAAAACTGCAACGTAAGGTTAATTGCTGATCGTTCTCGCATGAAAAGAGGGCCAGTCAGCCCCAACAGTAACATTGGGAGATGTAATGACGGAGCCAAGGTAGCCCCTGAGGGCCAGCAACCCATATTACACTACAGAGGACGGGGTTGTCTTGCCCAAGGCGTACCAAAGGCAATATGGAAAACACCGGCTATTTACATACAAGATAATGGAAACAGGCATTCCGAGCATTACTTCCTGCAGGGGGAGCTCGAGCCATGGCTTGCTTGAAATATCACTACGCCCAAACCTGATTGGCTGGAGACAGCTATTTAGGGGCTAGAGCCAGGCCCAAAGTTCAGATGCCAACCTCGTGGACTTCGACTGCTGAAGATTACGTATTCGTCTCTTACTTGGACTTTATAGTCTGTGTGTGTTACCACGAACTTTTGTGGAAAATTAGAACTTTTTGTTTGCCTCAAGTAGGAGACTTTTACTGGCATCGTTATTGTTACCTTTCTTTTGTTGTTCAGTCATCAACCGTGTTAACGTACATAAATAAAAGTTGTGTTTGTGAAAAATTGCTAATTGTCAGTCACAACAGGAGAATACAGTGGTTTCGCTTTACACAAATTGGGATTTTTTTCGCCAGTTTTATTTATTCATAACTCCAGGCAGGTGGAAGTGTGCTCCCTCTGTAAGCAAGAGGCTGCCAGCATCAGATCTTTCAATATTAATCATTGAGAGAATTTGGTTCGCAAATTCAACCCTCTGCAAGCACAGATTCTACAGGTATGGCCTGGATAAATCGAATTTTGAACGGAAACGTGTGTAAGCTCTGTCTTAGTTTTTTCTGCGTGCTGGAACGCTAAAAAAAAAAAAAAAAGAAATCTCTGGTGCACTTCTCCGGCCAGATTTCCTTGGCTTTTGCTAAATAATTCTAGAAACCGTAGCGACCATCTTTAGGAGGTTCTACAGTTCAACTAGGACCAACATTCTCTGCAAGACAACAGGAACGCTGGCTGTCCGTTGGAATTTTGTGAAGAGTTTGTGAATAGTTAGAACGTTCCGTCGTGTTCTAAAACTGTGCTGTGGGGCCGTAGGACTGTTTTTTTATCTTTTTTTTATCTTTAATATTCCAAAAACAGAAAAGCATCTTGCGCAGTGGAATACATCATTCCAATATCTTCCTTCGGTGTGCTAACCTCCTTTCACGTTTCATCGGAACTGATGGCTCTGAGCTGCGGCGCACTGTTTATAGGCGCTACGTAACCAATTACAGCACCATCTGTTAGAAGCCTTACGAACTACTGCGAAACTTCTTTATATCATTCAGGAAGTGTCCTATCAATTGTCCCCTTCTTCTAGTCAGGTTATGCTATAAACTTCCTTTTTCCTCAATTCGATTCAGCACTACCTCATTAGTTATCCGACACATTCATGTTTAGCATTCTTCTGTGGTTCCATATTCCAAAACCTGCTACTGTCATTTTTCCTGTGATGTGCATCGTCCACGTTTCACTCCACGTTTCACTCCTACTCTCCAGACGAATACTTCCAAACAAGTTCCTAACACGTAAATTTTGTATTTGACGTAAAGATATTTCCGTTTTTGAGAAAAGCTTTTCTTTCTATTGCCGGTTTACATTTTACATTCTCTCTGTTACTGCCATCGCCAGTTACTTTCTTCCCCGAATAGCAAAACTTCTCCAGGGCTCTCTGTTTCTCAGTTCCTAATCTGATTCTTTCTGTTTTATCTGATTTATTCGTTTTAGTTTGGTTGATGCTCATCTTATAACATTTGTTTGGACACTATATGTTACATTCAACTGATCTGCCAAATCCATTGCGGTCTCTGCCAGAACTACAACGTCAACGGCACATTTCAAGTTTTTATTTCTACATATTGAACTTTAATTCTCTTTTCACATATCTCCTTGGTTTTCGTTACTACTTGTTTAGTGTGTAGATTAAATAACATGGAGCATTATCAACTATTGCCTTTATTTCATCTCTTCCAATGTTAGGGCTGCTGTGTGGTTTCTCTACTGTTTGTATATAACATTTCACTCCCTGTATTTCATCTCTAGTACCGACAGAATTTGAAGGAGTGTAGTCCAGACAGATTGCCAGGTACTTTATCCGCATCTACAAATGCTAGGAACGTACCATTGCCGTTCAACAGTCTAAGTCGTAAGGTCAAACTGCTCCAAGCGTTCCTATAACTCTTTGACAGCGAAACTGACGTACCCTGAGTAGATTTCCACCAGTCGTTTCATTCTCCTGTAAATAATCCGTATTAGCATTTTGCATCCACGACTTATCAAACTGATGTCTCGCCAACAGACAGATAGATTCGGCAATCGTCGGTCATAACTGTGGGTTCTTTGGTTGATCTGGGAGATGATTGATTGGAAGTAAAACATGTAAAATACTAGTTCACTTTATAACGATAATGATAAAATGATTTACATAACATAATACAATTCTTAGCCACAGAAGTGTGGCGAATAACCTGTCTTTGAATATTAAAGTAACACTTGATGCAAACATTTAGTGAACTCTTCTTTGCAAAGAAATACACTCCTGGAAATGGAAAAAAGAACACATTGACACCGGTGTGTCAGACCCACCATACTTGCTCCGGACACTGCGAGAGGGCTGTACAAGCAATGATCACACGCACGGCACAGCGGACACACCAGGAACCGCGGTGTTGGCCGTCGAATGGCGCTAGCTGCGCAGCATTTGTGCACCGCCGCCGTCAGTGTCAGCCAGTTTGCCGTGGCATACGGAGCTCCATCGCAGTCTTTAACACTGGTAGCATGCCCGGACAGCGTGGACGTGAACCGTATGTGCAGTTGACGGACTTTGAGCGAGGGCGTATAGTGGGCATGCGGGAGGCCGGGTGGACGTACCGCCGAATTGCTCAACACGTGGGGCGTGAGGTCTCCACAGTACATCGATGTTGTCGCCAGTGGTCGGCGGAAGGTGCACGTGCCCGTCGACCTGCGACCGGACCGCAGCGACGCACGGATGCACGCCAAGACCGTAGGATCCTACACAGTGCCGTAGGGGACCGCACCGCCACTTCCCAGGAAATTAGGGACACTGTTGCTCCTGGGGTATCGGCGAGGACCATTCGCAACCGTCTCCATGAAGCTGGGCTACGGTCCCGCACACCGTTAGGCCGTCTTCCGCTCACGCCCCAACATCGTGCAGCCCGCCTCCAGTGGTGTCGCGACAGGCGTGAATGGAGGGACGAATGGAGACGTGTCGTCTTCAGCGATGAGAGTCGCTTCTGCCTTGGTGCCAATGATGGTCGTATGCGTGTTTGGCGCCGTGCAGGTGAGCGCCACAATCAGGACTGCATACGACCGAGGCACACAGGGCCAACACCCGGTATCATGGTGTGGGGAGCGATCTCCTACACTGGCCGTACACCACTGGTGATCGTCGAGGGGACACTGAATAGTGCACGGTACATCCAAACCGTCATCGAACCCATCGTTCTACCATTCCTAGACCGGCAAGGGAACTTGCTGTTCCAACAGGACAATGCACGTCCGCATGTATCCCGTGCCACCCAACGTGCTCTAGAAGGTGTAAGTCAACTACCCTGGCCAGCAAGATCTCCGGATCTGTCCCCCATTGAGCATGTTTGGGACTGGATGAAGCGTCGTCTCACGCGGTCTGCACGTCCAGCACGAACGCTGGTCCAACTGAGGCGCCAGGTGGAAATGGCATGGCAAGCCGTTCCACAGGACTACATCCAGCATCTCTACGATCGTCTCCATGGGAGAATAGCAGCCTGCATTGCTGCGAAAGGTGGATATACACTGTACTAGTGCCGACATTGTGCATGTTCTGTTGCCTGTGTCTATGTGCCTGTGGTTCTGTCAGTGTGATCATGTGATGTATCTGACCCCAGGAATGTGTCAATAAAGTTTCCCCTTCCTGGGACAATGAATTCACGGTGTTCTTATTTCAATTTCCAGGAGTGTATATCTCTATATTCAAAAGCATAGTTCCATCTAAAACATGAGTAAAACATGAACCCTAACTAGTAGATGCTGTCTTCTTGATCGGAGTTCACAAACTAGGGCAAGTGTACCTTTGTCCGTCTGCGCTGCAGAGCTGGGAGCCAGCGTGTGGCTGCGCTAGCGCCTCCCATTCGTCGGTGCGAATTGCGGCGAGTCATCGCTAACTTTGATGGTATCTATGCGAGTTGACGACTTTGGTATAGCACCGCTATCTCTGGACGATACCAGACTATGCACCTGACAATTCCACACTATTACGCTGCTGATGAGATCGTTGTCAAAACATGTTTCACTAGCGCTTCACTGCTTACTCGGGTTAAATTTTAAATAACTTTGCTTTATCTACTAAAGAGTAGTGCCTGCATTCACTGCTGGGGTGGGAACAATTACAGCCATACGATACGAAAACACTCTTGTAAAAACCTTAAATAATCAAGAAAACAGTCACGAATTTTGTAGGGACGTATAGAAATATTTTTGAATCACGACTGAAGAGTCATTATCCGAACATGGCGTAAGACTTATGGTTTTTACTTCAATGAAAACCAAGTTGATTCAAGCAGGCACTATTTCAGCACATTTGTAGTCAGACCTAGAGAATATTTGCATAATGAAATGTAACCAAATGTAAATTATTGACCGTTTTCTAAAGCACTGTCCGAAGACATTAAAAGCCAGTTAACCATAAAACCAATATCGTTGCGGCAGTTCTTCGTAAACATACGAACATATTGCGTCTCCTACCAATTGTGTCATTTCCAGTTATTTTACTAGGTTAATAGACTAGTAATATGGAGCTTAAGCTAGGTGCACAAAAATAAAATTTACGTTGCGTAACAGTTGTTTCTCTTTTCGGATATTGAGAAGGACATAAAATTAGTTTGCAATCAACATGCGACTGTAAGAGGTGCTGAAAGGAATCCAGAAAATGATCAGTTCAAAGTAATTTATACTTACAGTGAGATACTTTTAACAAGACTAACAGATTTTTCAAAAATAGAGAGTCCAACTATAATGAATCTTCATATATTTTGCAATTCAACGGATTTATAAACGTTCTTGCCTTTTCATGATGCACAGACGAATGAGCAGCAATTAGTCCATTCACTGCAGCTTCCTCCTGTCTCTTACCATAAATATAGTTCCAGTTAGTCGTATTGATTTTCCGTAACCATCATGCTAACTGAACTTGTAGAGCGAGCAGTGTTAGCTTTTTATAGCCTTAAAAATTCTTGCCAAGGCAATGATATAAAAAGACAACACATTACTATAATTAAAGACGGCTGAGTCCCTCGATCAACATCGCGCAATGCAATTCGCAGCTGATCACCACTGCTCGTTGCGCGTGTCTGTCTGAGAATGTCTGACCACGAGTGACTCACAAGTGCTACGCCAACACTGCGACTAGGAAAGCAGAGGCACCACAGTAAAAGGCATTGTATCTTACCGACTTGAATGGTATAAAACCAAGTTCAGAAACAGCATTATCGTTCGTTACGTAAAGATCAGTTATTTACATTTATATTTTAAGGTTTCACAACATCAACATATATTTTCTTTTTGTCATAGCAAATATTATACACAAGTGACTCATACAACGCCAGTTTAGTAGTTGTTATACAGAAAGCCTTTACATAGGACCGTAGTTGGTATGATGATACAATGGATACAATGACAAAGATAAGAATTCATACAGGAAATATTCTTTTGTTACTTTACAAATACTGCGAATAACGTACATAATGTAGATTTCCGCTAGTGGTGACTATCGAGTGATGAAAGGCTGCGGCACACAGCAAAGGAGAGATACTGAGAAACGCTTTAGTGAATTGATGTATCGCGCTTTGCTGGATGTGGCTAATCACGGATACGCGGAAGAGCTACAAAGATACGTGGAAGCTGGCCTTAGCTGCCACAGAAAACTTCTGAGGCAACTGAGATAACTTGAGTTTCGTCGTAACTGGAACTGCAGCTGGCGGTAATTAGAGTAATGATAATATGTCAACGATTTTCTGTAGTCTCAGAGTCTAGTGAGACTTTTAGTCTGATTTTTCTTTGGTGTACTCATTACTAGATAGATAATGTAGGATTATAAACAATAATTTTGAAACTCTACTTTTTAACCAAGTTCACGCTCTTTTGGTCCTGTCTTCAGTTTGCTCCTTTGTTCTGTTCAATAATGATGTACATGTAGTTTTTAGTGTCAAAATTGGAGAGTACAATTGGAGGAGTAACAGAGTCTTACCTAAGTGTTATTTTGCTCCCACTATTAACAGAAATGACGCTTCATTGCACCAAAATTGCATAACACTAACACCTAATATGGTACATGAGAGTATCAGTAAATCAGCCCCTCTGAATTCATTCAGCCCTACCTTAAAAGGTCAAATAACCACACACAGTACGAGGAGAATACAGGAACACACAGTAAAAGATATTGTCCCGAAGCTGTCACCTGACTTAATACCAGGCAGGCAGTAAAAGGGAGACAAAATTCACAATAAAACTTACCATATGTACACTCAGATGCACTTGGAAGATAAGAACAGTAAAGCATGCAATCCAACAGCAACCACAAGTAAAATCGCATTATACATACTACCAAGAAGTAGAATAGTTTCAAATGAATACACTAGGCCCAACAGCGACCTCAGCGCTCTTCACACATGCTAACAGTAGACAACGGCCGGCCGCTGGTGGCCGAGCGGTTCTGGCGCTACAGCCTGGAACCGCGCGACCGCTACGGTCGCAGGTTCGAATCCTGCCTCGGGCATGGATGTGTGTGTTGTCCTTAGGTTAGTTAGGTTTAAGTAGTTCTAAGTTCTAGGGGACTGATGACCTCAGCAGTTGAGTCCCATAGTGCTCAGAGCCATAGTGCTCAGAGCCAAGTAGACAACGAAATAAGGCCAGACCTGACTGAGTAGTGTGCACTACAAGCTAGCGCTTGTCACAACACGCATGCTCTCCTCTAACTGTCGCATCTGAAAAAACTCCGCTGCAACCAACCATTCAGTCAGAGTTGTGCTGTGGTCCCTGGATCCACGAAGCCAAGCACCAACCGCTTCACCAGTTGGAACAATGTCCTGCATTGACAGCAAGCCTCCACCAGCCGAAGCCGTCTATACACCAGGCTGCATTTCTGTTCCACGCCACGAGTCCTGCTTCGTCCCTCCAAGTTCCTAGCAGTGTTAAATGGTTTTTAGTGGCTGAATGGTTATCTAGAGAGCGATTTGCAAACAGCTGCATAACCTAAATCCGCCTAAAAATGATTTTTGGGCAACACGGGCTTAGTAATACTAGAGCCCGTGTTTGTTGCCCACTCGCCATCTCTTAATAAGAGTCACTTAACACGGAAGTTACTGCGCAACCACAACCGGAAGTTGCGCAATCCTTATCTTATCTTTGATTTTTGGGAAACACGAGCTAAGTAATAATATATAGCGGTGCCGGAGGTGCTCAGCCAGAGCTGAATACTCTACGGACTTAGAGTATTCAGCTCTGGCTGAGCGCCTCCGGCACCGCTATATATATTTTACTAGACTCGTGTTTCCCAAAAATCAAACTTGCTGATAAGGATTGCGCAACTTCCGGTTGTGGTTGCGCAGTACTTCCGTGTTTAGAGTTAGTTCTTAAGAGACAGGCGGCAGTCTACTGTAAGTTTACTGCACCACAAAATTTTTCTGGGTCGACACCCAATTTAATTGAAATTGGGAAAATTTAATATAAGAACGGAGTTAATCACTGAACTGCTAAGCGTAACTAAAGTGTTACTATTAATAAAAAGATCCAAGTGAGTATAGGGAATAAGCATATGGGAACAGTTTAAGTACAGCCGTTAAATCAAATAATTCAGAGCAAGTAGGTTTTTTAAGCCTCAACAAAAAGAATAAAATAATCAAAGTCTACAAAGATAAGGCCTGCCTTTTGCCCTTCAGAAACACCATTAAAAATAATATTTCAAAAGGGAGCGGTTTTATCTGAGAAACAGTCATCATATTTTAAAGTAGTTTACTAAAATAAAACATCATATTAAAATACACGAAGTAATTCTAAACTTTGATCTACCTGTTATTTAATTAACTCATGTATATTGGTATTATACAAAGTGATGAGGTTCAATGCAGTGATAAATGTAAAGGAAATCTTAGGCGCCCATGAGAAAATTTCACGCAAACAAACACGATTCACATACACAAGAATACAGGTAAAAAGAATTTCGTCAATCAAAGGCTCAGAGGTTCATCCCTATCGCTGTGATTCAGTTATTGTGAATAAAAATACTATGGAACACTTTCCGACAAAGGAGTTTATCTGCATCACCTTGCACGTGAAACTAAGGTACGCTAGCCTGAAACCCGAAAATGCCGCGAATAGTCATGAACAAAGCAACATTAATAAGAGTCGTGAAACTTTTAAGAACACAAATGTAAACCGTTTGGACACAAATAGCAATAAAATATCATGCTGATTTAAGAAAAAAAAATATTCAAGATGGTACTGAACTTACTCATGGTGAAATCTCCACCTTGTGGTATGAAAAAAATTACACGATCTTAAAACTGAAACGAAATGAAAAGCAGAAGAAATAAAACACACACATACACACACACACACACACACACACACACACACACACACACACACACGAGAAAAGATCACACATACATTCCAGGTAAAAGAAAAGTCAGGCAACTGAATTCTAAGCCTGTGCTGGAGTAACGAACTTCCTACATCACGTGTTCTGCTTACACAGAAAATATACTCGTGACTACATTCTGAAAAATGTAAGCATTCGATTACAGAACTTTAAAATTGACTAGAAAATCAAACGTGTACATTAGAGTAGCTACACACCATCACACATTAACACACTCACGGACGTCAAGTTGCTCTTTATACTACCATCTTCACTCACCCAAAGTACAGAATGACGAGAGCACGCTCTCCCTGCAACGAACTTCCCCCACTTAGCCATAAGAGACCAAAGGGATCCTTTCCGCCACCAAATTAACTACTGTCAAATGACTATCGAAAGGGTACAAATCTCTTTGCGATGGCTGAGAAAGCTACGTTGGCTACACTGTTGCTACCACAGCACACAGCCAGATGCTGCACTGCTACCATACGTAAGACAAGTTCAACACACACACTTACACATTTATACAAATTTGGGATCAGAAAATGTAGCTAATGTACATAGGATTAGATACTTATCGGAAAAATTGATACTTTGATGTAATTGTGTACTACTGTATGGGAACCAACAGGAAGTATAAAACTAGATTACATGTAATTGAGCGTGACAGCACGAAATACAAAACAAATAGTGTGAAACGAATCTAACAGAGACGTTTCAGTTTTTTCCTTTGCTGGCCATTCTGAACTCCTCTACTTCGCCAAGCTACACGTCCCATAGCGACAGCGGCTACCCCATCCTCTGTGTACATGGAGTCCCCACACTGGAATTTCCCTGTGCTAGCCATGTCGATACACACACAGGATCAGCCAGGGTGCCGTGCAGGGCCCAGTCTCCACACAAAAGACTGCACCGCTGACCATGGCCCACAGGTACTGGCTCCAAGATCTTGTTGCCGCCACAGTTCGGATCACCACAATACTCTTTCTGTGCGAATGTGGCACTGTGTCTGCAAAACTGGCCGTTATGCACACTCTAGTGTTGGCTTGAATACAAGAACCGTGTGCTGCCAGCTGCTAGATACGGGGGAGGGGTGGGGGCGGGGGAAGGAATCAACTGCGCTGTGAATTTATGATTCGTGGCGGTGTATATGCATTTAGATTTATGTCACTGCAAAAGTTCAGCTGATAAGAATGAGTAAATGAATGTGTGTGTACGTGTGTTTATTTTTTAGTGAATGCAAAAAAAGAGTACAGCAGTCGTGACACAATACTCCTGACAAAAATAATTGCTGCTAGGATCGAATACGAATACATACTGCCCTGTCTCTATCGAAGCAGGGAGATGAAATTTCCGAGACTGTTTTATTTCGACTCTTCGCAAAGTGCTAAGAACTCGTTCAGACTGTTTTCAACTACGTTTGCAAGACAGTTAAGTGGAACTGAATTCTGAACGAGTAGGTTTGTAATCCCCGACGAAGGAAACAGATTTATAATACCTGTGATTTCTCTTTTCCTTTTTCCTTTCAAATGTCGCTGTTGAAGTCGCGCGGAGTGGCCGCGCAGTTTGAGGCGCCATCTCACGGATTGCGCGGCCCCTCCCGCCGGAGATTCGAGTCCTCCCTCGGGCATGGGTGTGTGTCTTGTCCTTAGCGTAACTTAGTTTAAGTTACTTTAAGTAGTGTGTAAGACTAGGGAACGGCGACCTCAGCAGTTTGGTCCCTAGGGAATTCACATACACATTTGTCACTGTTGATTACCTCGTCCAGTCCTATCTCGTGCTCTGTCTAACGATCTTGATTTGATGTTAGACACTGATCTTCCTTTATGCTAATGAGAAATAAATTTTCATGGCTGATGTTCCTACTACAGGCTTTATCACTGTGATCCACTTTCCAAACACCTTCTTAAAAGGGCAAACAAATGTTGTTATTTATTTGTCTCTAATCACTCATTCTGTTGATTACTACTCCGCGTTGTAGTTTTCAGAAAAAAGTAAAGTAATACAGGTAAAAGAAAAGATAAAAGGCTAGCCACTTGTTTCAACGTGTGGTTTACATTTGTTTGCGAATGAGTTTTTCTAAATTTAGACGGTGCAGGGGTAATAGAGGGTGATATTTTGAGAATTTTTCTTCATCTAATCAGTGGACAGAAAATTTGGAAAGTACTTCTGTGGCCTTGTGAGAATTGACATTTCTTTTTTATTTCCTTGTGGTGAACTTTCTACGCATTCCGTAGGCTACAAAAGCATCAGAGTGGTTCTATGAACAATCTATGATAAAATAATAACACGCCTCCATAGCCGAGATCGCTTATGGGCCTGGCGCCCGACTCTGAGGTAAGCCAGTTCAAATTCTAGAGGTGGATGAAATTTTCAGTGCCAATATTTGGCCAACATGGGCAGGAGGGATGATGGTGTAAAGTTCCTGACCATCAGTCTTTGAGGCAATGACTTTGATTAAATTCCAATCTTCCCCGCAGTGTCTCATGAATTGACGCTATTTATAGCCATCCGTCCGTCAGATGAGAACGCTGATCTCGGCGGCCCCCTTTGTGCTATTCGAGAGGAGAAGCCTACGTGCTGGCACCGGTTTCACCCTCTCCAATCTCTAATCGTCATTTTTTTCCGGCCAAGATTGCTATACGAAATTTGCATTTGACATAAAGAACCAAATCAGTACCTTCACAGCTTCGGAAATGCAAAATACTTCACAAGAAACGATAAAGGTGAAGCCTTTGTTACAAACGATGGAACGTCGTCTTATGCATTGTAAGATTCCAAGCGTCTTAAAGACGCAGGCAGTGAGTTCATCTACTAATCCTGTCGGCATTGAGAACATAATGGCATCTTTATGCACCCGTACTGGAAAAAGTCGGTAGGGTGGAGGTCAGGAAAGCGCAGAGGGCAAGAACTAGGTACTCCCTTCCAGGTGGGCAAGCTCTTCTCTTGAATATATCTGTGAGATATGTGTGAGCCAGGCGATCTAAGTGCTCTGCCCTCCATGGTAAGAAAATAAATTTCTTACAAGTAGATGAAACTGAACAATACTTTCACTGGTAGTGCAACACAGGCTAAGACAACAAACGAACATTCAAAAGTAGACAGCGAACACTTCAGCAGATCTGAAGCTCTATGAGCTGAGTGTCGCAGAAGATTAACTTCTGAATAAATGGTTTCTTAGTGGCGTCCTACGCTTCCGTTCTTTGTCATGACCAAGCACGTATTACTCAAAAAATGCACACTTTTATCCATAACCTCAGAAAAAAATGGTACACGGAAGACCCACTCTGAAGCAAAAGGATAAGTCTTTTGCTTATGAAACTTCCCCTTTTGACATTTATACAGGACTGTGCTTAAGCTGACACACAATATTTTGTTAGCGCAACGCAATCTGACTTTCAATAATCCCTACAAAAGAATGGGTCCTGACTAACATTAAACTATACCTTTCACAAATCACTTACCTCACAAAAATCTTCGCTACTCAAGCTACTGCAATACAGCAAGCGCCACTACTGCCAGCTAAATAAAAGATTCAAACTATGGAAGGCACTAACTACTGATAGGGATAGTTAGCAAATGAAAGATATTAATAGAGAACAAACAATGTATTTACCTTGATATCATCATACATAAATATAGCAGTTCATGACAAATTTCAAGACTCCGCCATCTCTCTCCCCACATCCATCACTGCTGGCGGCTCACCTCCAACTGCGCAACGCTACGCGCTGTTCACAGCCAGCTTCCTAACACTACAATGGTGAGTATTACAACAATGCAAAGCAGCCACAGACTGCACACAGCACAGCCAGTGATTTTCATACAGAGGTGGCATTACCAATAAAAAAAACCTAAACAGCCTACTTACATAGCCCCCATGCTCCCCACAAAAAATTTTACAAATTGGTTTGGGCAGTGGCCAATACAGATTTGAAAAAAATTTTCATAATTACAATAACAAAGAACTCAAATGCACACACTTATTGATACAATGTTGGTCAAAAGCTAAAATTTTCTCACAGTCCATAAAGACAGTCCTGATCATTCATCACAATAACATTTCAGTGTTTTTCTCAAAGTCTGAGCAGTAGAAGGAAATGCACACGAAAGTAGTGGATTTCCATGCAGTCTTGAAGAAGTAGTGTTGTCCTTCCAACGGAAAACAGTGCTGACTCTTGACATGCTGACAGGTAATGGGCCACAACAGAGCAAACCCACAGCGGAGTCAGTCGAAGTTTTGAAGAGTATTGGTGGGTAGGTCATCACAGAGCAGACCCACTGTAGTTCTGGTAGAGATTACGGTATTGGTGGGCCACCAGAGGTGCAGACCCACTGCAGTCCTTGTAGAGATTGGTGGGCCATCAAAGATACAGACCCACTGTAGTCCTTGTAGAGATGGCCAGCAGCCATCTGTTGTGACTGTGCAGGTGCACAATCACCATTGAAGAGTCTTGCGGACAATACAGCAAGTCCATAACCACCACTTGTGCACTCACAAAGTTTTTGGAATTGTCCTTAGAACCAGCAATGCTGTTATCCAGTCCCTTGCTGAATTATTAACACACGTGCAAACACTAACAGTCCCTACTGCTCACATATTGTCCATATACTATGACCAACAGAAATGTGTGCAGTGAAATGTAACTTACAAGTTACTTAATTGAATGACCTGGTAACAATTACAATTTGATAACATAAAAATACAATTACAAAGGTACAAAATACATCAGTAAAGAACATAACAATACAAATAACATTTACGGTAATAGGGGCTTTACAAAAGAATAGAAATAAACATATACATCAGTGTTACAGGAATTATGACATAAGTTCATACATAAAAGATCAGAATAATTTTTGAAACATCAACTTTACACATGAGCATTAAAACAAAACAGAATAAATAATGTCTAAACATCTTTACAAAGAAAATAACATATTATTAATGCAAATTATATTTGAGGATAACAGTATTCCTCATCATAGTGAATGTAGCTTAGTATTAGAAGAGAAAAAAATTCTATGAAACAGTACACAGAGACAGGAAGAAAACAAATACACATGGCTGTATTGACATCTTCAACTTTTGTGGTCCTGTCCTCCTCAGTTGCGCGTAATACTACGGTATATTGATAATTTTCACTTATGGACCGTCTGACAGCAACTGGCACTAAAATTGTGTTTTATTCAGTTGCTGTCAGACGGTCCATAAGTGAAAATTATCAATATACCGTAGTAAATACACATGGGTACACAAACACATAGTGGGATAACACAAGGAAAGGACAGGGTTTCTTTTACTGCAGTATTTTGCAAACAAAACTTTCTTTACTTCTCGGAGATCTCCCTTCGTTCCTCATTATTTCCAAAAAGTCCTATCAATACCTGCTTTCTCTACTCTGTTCATATTTCTTTCAAAATAATTACGGATCATTGTACAATACTCATTTTGGCCCAAAACGTTTTCATATACCTTCAATGCATTTCTTTCCATTCATCACAACTAGTTTCTTATATAGTCTACCCCCTCTTAAGCTAACTTAAATCTACTGAGCTCAGATGCTAAACTAAGGGACGAGGCAATGCAGCAGCACATAAAACAATTAACGCAAACAGCAATGACAAAAAGGTGCAGATTTGCAAAGGAAGCAGCATTTAAGAAATTAGCGAAGCAATTGCAATATTACGACTAATATAAGGCAATGTGCAGCAAACAAGAAAAATAAATGTGGCTTAGCAGAGTAACACAAATTAAAATTCAGTAGTACTATGCCTGGCAAACAGCATAACTTATACCTAAACATGACAAAGTTCAAGCAGAAAAAGTATTACACTAAAAATGGCCATGTCTAATACCTATGTCACATCTTAACACTAGAGTGATGCATCACAATTTATTCTACAAAAGAAATTAACAAGTACTTGAAAAGAAAACTATGATTGCAGTTCCTGTGAAGGTAAATGTCTTTTTGTGCTCCCTCATTTTTTTTGAAAAAATTATTACTTACTCGATCTGTAGAGAGAAAATATTTATATTAGTACATCTATAAAATTTTGTTTTAACCAATGCTGCAGTGCAGCTAGAAACTAGATATCAAATGAAATAAGCAATTACGCAAACCAAAGCATAAAAATATCATTCAATAGTCATGTGACATTTCATAAGTTAGTAAACATTCTCTCAACTCTCGTAGAAAGACGCTTGTCATAATCAGGTGTGCAGATGTAAAAATATTTCTCGTCATTTCATTAGGCATTTCTGTAAATATCATAAATTAAGAGCTCCACAGTGTCAACATATGTTTTCAAGTTCGACCGTGTCGTTTTTGCGATGCTCCCTACAAAGGAACGTCAATAGCGAGGATAATGGCCTCCCTTTTTTTTTTCTACCTGTGCTGCTGAAAAGGGCTCGCAATAATGGCTTTTTCTCCAGGCGTCTGACACAGCTGGGTGCCCGCGACACATTACGTGCAGGTGGTCACTTAACTTTCGTACGGAAATATTTACGACAGCAGTTTCCGCTACAGTGACAGTCTCATATAAAAAATTTCACAGGTCAAGAATTACCGTTACAAATCTGTAGAAACAAAATCTTATTGATATAACAGTGTCCAAAAAAAATATTCGTCAGCATTGTGATACAGTCACACATTTACACACATTTCATAACTCTTAAAGTACGATTCTCGGTTTACAACATCCTTTTTCACCAATCAGAGTCCCTACCTTCTATTCATTATTCATATACATACACTCCTGGAAATTGAAATAAGAACACCGTGAATTCATTGTCCCAGGAAGGGGAAACTTTATTGACACATTCCTGGGGTCAGATACATCACATGATCACACTGACAGAACCACAGGCACATAGACACAGGCAACAGAGCATGCACAGTGTCGGCACTAGTACAGTGTATATCCACCTTTCGCAGCAATGCAGGCTGCTATTCTCCCATGGAGACGATCGTAGAGATGCTGGATGTAGTCCTGTGGAACGGTGTGCCATGCCATTTCCACCTGGCGCCTCAGTTGGACCAGCATTCGTGCTGGACGTGCAGACCGCGTGAGCCGACGCTTCATCCAGTCCCAAACATGCTCAATGGGGGACAGATCCGGAGATCTTGCTGGCCAGGGTAGTTGACTTACACCTTCTAGAGCACGTTGGGTGGCACGGGATACATGCGGACGTGCATTGTCCTGTTGGAACAGCAAGTTCCCTTGCCGGTCTAGGAATGGTAGAACGATGGGTTCGATGACGGTTTGGATGTACCGTGCACTATTCAGTGTCCCCTCGACGATCACCAGTGGTGTACGGCCAGTGTAGGAGATCGCTCCCCACACCATGATACCGGGTGTTGGCCCTGTGTGCCTCGGTCGTATGCAGTCCTGATTGTGGCGCTCACCTGCACGGCGCCAAACACGCATACGACCATCATTGGCACCAAGGCAGAAGCGACTCTCATCGCTGAAGACGACACGTCTCCATTCGTCCCTCCATTCACGCCTGTCGCGACACCACTGGAGGCGGGCTGCACGATGTTGGGGCGTGAGCGGAAGACGGCCTAACGGTGTGCGGGACCGTAGCCCAGCTTCATGGAGACGGTTGCGAATGGTCCTCGCCGATACCCCAGGAGCAACAGTGTCCCTAATTTGCTGGGAAGTGGCGGTGCGGTCCCCTACGGCACTGTGTAGGATCCTACGGTCTTGGCGTGCATCCGTGCGTCGCTGCGGTCCGGTCGCAGGTCGACGGGCACGTGCACCTTCCCCCGACCACTGGCGACAACATCGATGTACTGTGGAGACCTCACGCCCCACGTGTTGAGCAATTCGGCGGTACGTCCACCCGGCCTCCCGCATGCCCACTATACGCCCTCGCTCAAAGTCCGTCAACTGCACATACGGTTCACGTCCACACTGTCGCGGCATGCTACCAGTGTTAAAGACTGCGATGGAGCTCCGTATGCCACGGCAAACTGGCTGACACTGACGGCGGCGGTGCACAAATGCTGCGCAGCTAGCGCCATTCGACGGCCAACACCGCGGTTCCTGGTGTGTCCGCTGTGCCGTGCGTGTGATCATTGCTTGTACAGCCCTCTCGCAGTGTCCGGAGCAAGTATGGTGGGTCTGACACACCGGTGTCGATGTGTTCTTTTTTCCATTTCCAGGAGTGTATAAACACGTAATCACATTCCTTATATCGCATCATCTTATTGATCATAAACATACCGCAACAGAATAATACACATCGTCGTCGTAAAAATAACATCATAACACCTCAGTCAAATCTCAAAATCGTCGTAGCTTCCTCCAATAATTTCAAAACCTAAAAAAATTCTCTGCTCATGTCAAAAGTGTCATCTGCCTCAAACGTACTTTAAAATCATGATCCCATACCAAATACATCATTCAAAGCTCTCATAGTACCACAATGGCTCCGAAAAAATATGAACAGTTCACAAAGTACTGACAAAATGCAATTTCATAAGTGTGAAGTTATTCAACTGTGTAATTACGTAAACATCTGTCACTAATGTAGTAAAAAAAAATGTTTGTTTTTTTGTTAAATAATCAGATAGCTGTGTAATTTATGTGTTAGAGAAATATGGTACCGATGTGTAAAGTTGTATAAGCAAATACCATAATAGCTAGGGCTCCTTGTGCTTGCCAAACACATGGTACACAAAGTAAGCGTATACCCCCCTGAGGATTAATGTAATTATACCCTCAGGTGTTATAGATTATTGCAATGGAATGAAATGTATCACGGAAAACCTTCTTTGCAATTCAAAAATCTTGAAAAATAAATGGCTTAAGTACAAAATTAATCTCTCAAATGCGTGCCTGTAGCGCTAAATGTGCGTCTTGCTGTAAGATAATCTCTGTGGAGGTGTCGTAGTTATCGTCCTCCGAAAGCTAAGTTCCGCAAAAGTCAATGTACTTACCTCATGATAAACAAAAGTGAAATGCTTTGCATATAGATATCTTAGCTATTACGCTTATTGTTGTGATGAAGAAAGTACTGTACTGTAACGTATTGTTGTGCTACGGAAAACCCTGTCTCATTGTAGCTATACTACAAAAGTTACTACTAAAACCTGTTTTACTTTCCAGAAGAATTCAGAAAAATTGTGCAGATATAAAACAGATACACTGCAAAAGCAACATTGTAAATTGTCACTCATTAGTAGCGTCGTGATAACATCGTGTAGCTGTCACATAAACTAACCACTGTGTCATCTGGTATCTCACTGAATGTACTTTAAATTCAGAATGTATTTTCAAGTAAACCAAAATGTTGCATTAAAATCTCATTAGCAGTACTGGTATATGTTCTAAGTATGTAAGCCTTATAGTCGTTACGTGATCGTGCAACTAACAAGCAAGAATGTACACACACAATAACACTGTGTCGTCCGTTCACAATAACAATGCATTCGTAATTTCTGTTTAAATAAGTTCTCTTGGTTCTTGACTGGATATTTAACTTCAAACATTGTTGCATGGTAACAGTTTCTAAGTCTGACAATGCATACTAGAAATGTGAAGTGAAAAGTTTTATGGCAAAGACAAAGTTAAAAAACAGATTATCTTTCAATAAACGGTTTTACATGTGAAATGTGGTATAAACCTTTACTCTTCATAGTACTCAGACTTTCAACTGAAAAGCAATTGTCATGTTTTATACATCGGTAAAGAATGCTAAAATTTTTCTCAAGGCTAGCGTCTTATGTTATTTTTCTCGGAGCCAGCGGGTGCACGCGGCTGCCTGCTGTGCGAGTCATTGTCTGTCTCTTTGTTGGCGCGCGCCGTTATTGGGATTTGGAGACCTAACTTCTACAAATTCACCGTGACGAGAGGGCCCTGCCCTGTTTAAATCCCGCCAGTTCTGATGCAATTCAGGTCTGTCGTTACGAATATATCGTCTGTCGTCATGTCGGTAGGTTCCGTAGTTTCTTCCTTGTCCATCACGTGGTAGAGAATTTCTCCCTGAATCGTAACTGCGCGCTGGACTGTTGCGTCTAAAGTTATTCTGTCTCCCGTAATAATAATAGTTCTGGTTACCATATTGTCTGTTTCTATGATTGTCTCTGTCATATTCATTACTTCGGAAATGCGATCTTTCCCTGTAACTATTACTCTGCCAGTGTTTGTCATACGGGTGGTGTCTGTTTTGGTCACGATTTACGTTATAAGAATAGCCTTGTCGTGTATTATTTCTGTCATCGCGGAATTGTGACAGATGTGACCTGTAATTGTTGTGTTCCTGTTCTCGCGTTCCGCGATTGTCAGTGTCAATTTCCAGTTCCTGTAACAGTCCCTGAAAAGCTTCAATGTCGTCTTTGCAACGTCCTGCCAAAATAATATGTCATAAATGTTCAGGCAGTTTGATTAAGCAAATTCGGATGAGTTCTGAGGGGCTGTATGGGTTTGAAAGATACTGATTCTTATGCAACATGTCTTCAAAATATTTCATAATACTGGAAAATTCAGATTGTTCGAAACGTTTCATCATTATGATGCTATGTTTTACTCGGTCTTGTGTGGCTTGAGACCAATATGCTGAGAGGAAGGCGTGGTAAAATTCTCCTTCACTGTGGCAATCGTGAATGACCGATCGCATTCTTACAGCTGGTTCATTCTCTAAGTAGCCACACATAAATTCTAATCTGTGTTCTAACGACCAGTTGGGAGGAAAACAATGATAGAATTGATGGAGCCACGCTTGTGGATGAATGTCGTTGCCAGAATTCTTAAATGTTTTGAATTTACGTGTAGTAATGAACAGCTTATAGTCAAAATCATCATGTCGGCAAGTCGCACGTCGGTCATTGTTACGTTGTTTCGGCGGTTCCATCTCAAAATTCGGTGTACCTTGCCAATTTCTTTCATAATTTCCGAAGTGCCCTGTGTTGTTATTTTGTGTCTGTTCCGTATTTCTATGTCCCTCTTCCCCTACTGGAGCGCGAGTGTCCTCTGAAACATGTAATTCTTGTATTACTTGTGCCAAATGATCTTTTACTTCCCGGATTTCTCTTTTGTACTGTGTATTGATTTGATTTTGATTTTGTTTGAATTTTCTAATTTGTTCATACTCTTCTGTGTCAGTGAAGGCTACAGGTCTTGTGTCATTCAGATCATCATCTACCTTTGTAGATAAGTTAGTGACCTGATCCGAAAGTTCGACTACTTTCTCTGATAGTGAACACATTTCCTCAGTGTGTTTTTCTGAACCAAGTTTCAGCGTGTCCATTTGTGTTGAAATCGAATCTACTGTGTCCTTCAAGTTTTCCTGAGTTTTTGCAAGTTGCGTAACCGAATCGGTAGATGCAACTGAGTCAAATTTAGCTTGCAAGGTCTCATGATTTTCATGAACAGTAGTTTGCAGTTCTTTTATGGCTGCCTCGTGATTCTGTAGTGCATTTTCATGACGCGAAAAAATAGGTTGGAAATGCTCACAAATTTGTGTTTTTACGTCATTACAGACTTTTTGACATTTCGATTCAATGTGATGTAACTCAGTAGTTAAATCCTCACGTGTTTGTTCAAGAGTTTGCTCCAATGAGTCTAACTTTTGAAGATTTTGTTCCATTGTGTCTAACTTTTTAAGATTTTGTTCCATTGTGTCTAACTTTTGAAGCTTTTGCTGTGTTTGTCTCTGATTTTGTTCCATTGTGTCTAACTTTTGAAGCTTTTGCTGTGTTTGTCTCTGATTTTGTCCCATTGTGTCTAACTTTTGAAGCTTTTGCTGTGTTTGTCTCTGATTTTGTTCCATTGTGTCTAACTTTTGAAGCTTTTGCTGTGTTTGTCCCATTTGTTGTATTAATTGTAATAACAATGCATTGGTGTCTGAAACATGTTCCTCAGTGCTTTTCGGCAGTGAATTTGCACCGGAAACATTCACATTTTGACAAGCAGAAAATGTGTCTTGACTTATTTGAGAAAACGGTGAGGATCCAAAACCTGAATCTACAGTATTTGCGAGATCGTGTCGTGTCATTTCGGCTTCCTGAGGCGAGCTATTGCCGACCGATCGATCGATAATGCTTCCCTGTTCACTACTTGTTTCATTGTCTACGCCATTATTTGACGCCCGCTCCATTTCCCTATGCACAGTTACCAAATTACTACTTTGAATGTCTGTTAATTCATTACACAGTGGTGCTGATAAGCTACGCTCGTCGTCACTATTATTTCTCAGTTTACTTTGTAGGCTAGTGTTACGTTTTTCACACGCCATTATTGTTACAATATTTCACACGATAACACAGAAAAGCAGAATTTGAAGAGCAAAAACAAGAGAACACATTAACATAACACTGAAAATAATATCTAGTTAATTGCAGCTGCGAAATACTTGGTGCAAATCTACATGCATGCCACAACTGTTTTACAGTACAACAATGAAAGACTGCAACTACAAAGGAAATTCTCTACAATTACACGCTAGCAATAAACAAAAGCTACACTAATTACACAAACTACAAGAAAAAAATCAGAAGATTCCAGTGAGGTATCCTGGTAGGGTCGCCATATGAAACTTCCCCTTTTGACATTTATACAGGACTGTGCTTAAGCTGACACACAATATTTTGTTAGCGCAACGCAGTCTGACTTTCAATAATCCCTACAAAAGAATGGGCCCTGACTAACATTAAACTATACCTTTCACAAATCACTTACCTCACAAAAATCTTCGCTACTCAAGCTACTGCAATACAGCAAGCGCCACTACAGCCAGCTAAATAAAAGATTCAAACTATGGAAGGCACTAACTACTGATAGGGATAGTTAGCAAATGAAAGATATTAATAGAGAACAAACAATGTATTTACCTTGATATCATCATATATAAATATAGCAGTTCATGACAAATTTCAAAACTCCGCCATCTCTCTCCCCACATCCATCACTGCTGGCGGCTCACCTCCAACTGCGCAACGCTACGCGCTGTTCACAGCCAGCTGCCTAGCACTACAATGGTGAGTATTATAACAATGCAAAGCAGCCACAGACTGCACACAGCACAGCCAGTGATTTTCATACAGAGGTGGCATTACCAATAAATAAACCTAAACAGCCTACTTACAACCTCAGATAAAAATGGTACACGGAAGACCCACTCTGAAGCAAAAGGATAAGTCTTTTGCTTTTTAGTTACACTCCTTGAACAATTCATATATAAACCCTTGTCATGAAAGTACAAGACCATCTAAGTGGATCCCAGAATAAGTTAATATACAGTGCAGACAACACTGATGAGATGTTGCATATCACTTAGCTTGTTACATTGGCTTTCGTAATTTCTACCCAGGAAAAATTCCTGGTCTCGCCGTATTAGTGCAAATGATTGCGGCGTAATAAACGAAGGGACTCCAAAAGTTGAGTTACACATTACTATAGCAGGTCAAGTATCTCTCATACAACGCTGCCCTGTATTTCAAAGTGACACAGATACATGACGCTGTTCTTCATCGTAGCCACCAGGCCGCTGTAAACCGCGGTCAGAATGTTCAACCAATCGTTCAGTTCCTCGAAGATAAAAGTTCGCTCCTTGGAGATATTCGAGAACTGTTTTGTGAAGGTATTGATCACTGGAAAATTTATTTTCCCACAGACGCTGTTTCAGCTCGCCGCAGATATGTAAATCTAATGGCGCAAGTTCTGCATGTATGGCGGATCAACTTCACACAAGTCTGTGCGGACTTTTTGAAATCGTTGTAGCCGTTTCATTGCGGCTGGGCACTACTTTTCATTTGGTCTATACGCCGCCAGAATTTACTGCGACTCTGTGTGCAATTTAGACGTTTTCCTCGCAGGATTTTACCATGCAGTGTACATTTACTATGGACATGTTTCAGTTTGACGCGCCATTTCGCTCTTACGCAGTCTTCATTGTCTTGCTCTTCTTTTGCCTTTTCTTCTTTCTCGAATGGGATCGGCGTTGTTATGTAGGTTGAGGCAATGTTCGGGGCTGATGATTTTCACGACGCCACCACTTCTCCCCCCCACTCCCCTCCCTTCATCCTCCCTCTGCGGTTAGAATCTGTGTATCCCCTCTACGCTCAATTCCTTTCCTGACTTTAAACTGCACCCAAGGACGAAGAGCAACGCCGTGGCCTGGCTACTGGGGCACACTGCCTACGCTATTTTTGAGTTACAACAGAGTGACGAGGTGCAGTACATGGCCTACCTGTGGGAAGGTAATCAACGACTGAACCGATCACCAAAGTACAGCGAACATTTTGCAAACAGTTTATCAGTTGCGTTATTGTATGGTTATCAGAGGATGTTTCAGTTACAGTGATATCTTTGCTAGAAGTATCCTTTTTTCCCATTTTTCATTAGATTTTTCCATTTTTTCACGTTATTACATGATATACCTATTTAAATTTGTTTAAATTTCAAAATTCATACACATTTCTTTTAGGATTGTTACCAAAAGTACTCTGTGAATAAATGACACACATTTCAATTGTTTTTGTATCCATTCTGTTTTCTTTAAACGATTTCGATTCTGTATAATATTGACCTGCTACTCACAATTACATTTTTGTTCATGTATCGTTGTAAAGATATTATGTTGAAATGATGTAATGTTAATAAATAAGTAAATAAATTAAGAAAAGCGCGTCCTTCGGCGGGTGCATAATTTTTAGAAGTCGGGATTGTGCTCGCGCTAACCTGTAAAAAAAAAAAAAAAAAAAAAATATCTGAGGACCATGTCTGGGACCTAAATGTTTACTTATTGAGTACCTAAGGCCCTAAGGCGGAACGTGGATGTTTAGCCGGTATTTATCTAGTTGGGCGTGGAAAATCGCCTAAACAACAGATCCAAGATGGCCAGCTTTCCAGTTCTCATCTTTAATTCGCGAGCCGAATCCGGTCCCGCGCAGGATCCCATCCCGGGTCCAAGGAGCGGCGGTATAACGCGCTCGGGTATCCGGGAGGGTTGCACTGTCACACTGTGATGCGCCACAGAAGCAAAACTGTGTGTGCAGGATTATGCGCTACTCTTGGTCTTATCACTGAACGATATATCTAACTTACTTTCTGAAGTTACCACCTGGCTCTGAGCACTATGGGACAACATCTGAGGTCATCAGTCCCGTAGAACTTAGAACTACTTAAACCTAACCAACCTAAGGACATGAGGCACATAAATGCCCGAGGCAGGATTCGAGCCTGCGACCGTAGCGGTCGCGGTTCCAAACTGAAGAGCCTAGAACCGCTCGGCCACAGCGGTCGGCTGTTACCATGTGCTTTTGTAAAATTGATGAAAATGTATTATAAGTTGGGTGTATCAATTGTAATAAAAAACAGTGCATCCGTTGTGGTATAAGTACGCTGAGGCGAGAAAATTTATGGGATATCCATATGCAAATTTACAGACGGCTGTAGTAGCGCGTACACAGCGTGTATAAGAGCTGTCATTTGTACTCAGCTAATTCATGAGAAAAGGTTTCCGACGTGATTATGGCCGGACCACGGGAATTAACAGACTTCGAACGCGGAGTGATAGCTAGAGCTAGAATCAGGGGTCTTCACATTTCGGAAACCGTTAGGAAATCCAATATTCCGAGATCCACAGTGTCAAGACTGTGACGATAATATCAAATATCAGGCTTTACCTCTCACCATGGGCAACACAATCACTGACAGCCTTCACTTAACGTTGGCGTTTGCGTAGAGTTGTTAGTGCTATGAGACAAGTGACAAGTAATCGTAGAAATCGATGTCGGATCCTTTACGACTATGCGGTGAAAGTGGGCGTTAAGCGGCTATGGCAACTGACGACCGTCGCGAGTGCCTTTGCTAACTACACGATCTCGCCAGCAGCGCCACTCCTTGGCTAGTAACCTTATCGGTTTGACCCTAGACGTGTGGAAAACCGTGGCCTCTTCAGATGAGTGATATTGGGGCTAGTATGTCCTGGTTGTGGGATTCGAGTGTGGCGCAGATCGTACTAAGTCGTGAACCCAAGTTGTCAACAGGCACTGTGCAAGCTGGTGGTTCCTCCACAGTTGTGTGGGCTGTGTTTACCTGGAATGGTTTGGGCCCTTTGCTCGAGCTGAACCGATCACTGACTGGAAATGGTTGTGTTTGGCTACTTGGAGACCATTTTCAGTCAAAAAACGATGGAATTTTTATTGATGACAATGCGCCATGTCACGGGCCTCAATGGTTCGCTATTGATTTGAAGAACATTGTGGAAAATTCGAGCGATTGATTTAGCCATCCAGATGGCCAGCATGAATCCCGTCCTACGCTGTGGGACGTAATCAAGAGCTCAGTTCGGGCACAAAATCCTGCAACGGCAACACTTACGCAATTGTGGACTGCTCAATATTTATGCAGGGACTTGCATCGACTGAGTTCATGCCGCATCGAGTTACTGCGCTAGGCCTGGCAAAAGGAGGTCCGATACGATATTGAGAGGTATCCCATGACTTTTGTCACCTCAATGTGGGTTTGGTGTATGTCGCAGAGGTGAAAATAAAGGTGGGGTTCACTTGTTTTTCAGCTGTACTAAGCAGATCTATGTTCACTGAGTTCCGCACTTTTACACTATCTGCACCTGCCAGCACAGTACAACAGGATTTCAAACCACTAACGCACACGCCACCTACCATTGCATCCTCGATGTAGCTGTGAGTGTGCTGCTGCCTATACACCTGGTGACTTGAAATGCCGCGAGTCTGTTAGCATAACAAAAACTATTTTAAGCAATTTCGGCTATTTTTCGACCGTGACTGTCTCAAGAAATATGTAATTTTTTTTAAATAACAAGACGTGTAGAAGACATGTAAACATCTGACACCACATAGATCGACAAATCGATAGTCAAATGAAAACTGCTGTATTTCGACCGTTAACTTGTCCACTGCGCTACAGAACTGTTTGTGATCGTGTTTCCGAGTTACTGCTATGTTAGTGACAACATGTGAACAGTGACCAAGAGAGCCACGTAAATGGAAACACCTCAACGCATCACAACGACACTGCCACGCCAGAAGAGCAAAGTGAGTGACCGTTATAAAACATTTTGCTGCAAACATTAGTCCAGCTTCCAAAGTGACATCGTCTCTTACTAAGTTTTCTCTTCTTCCACAGGATGACCACAGCATTTCGAAAAGACTATGTAACATCAGTATGACCTTAGTGTAAAGTTATTTTTGTAATGCCATTTTGCCTGATGATGGGATATAACCCTCGAAACATGTCGATAAATAAATAAGTAATACAATAACTGACAAAGTTTGTGACTGGTAGCGGTAATTTAAAAAAATAATTACATAATAAAAACTAATGAGATTGCGACTGACTGCTGTGTGCCTCTCCTTCCTTACAATCCACGGTCGCTGTGCACAACAGTTCCTGATGGAATCGTAGTTGGTTACTCGTTAAAATGTTTATTTCGTTGTAGGCCTACATGAGATGGCGAGGAATATCTGCGTCGGTAAAGAGCTTTATTCGGCGCAGCGTCGATATTGCTCTGCAGCTAAAAGAGATCATTTCCTTCATCCGCGGAGCAGCCTGCCGTCATTGATCGCGGCATCACTTTGCGTCTGACAATGCTGGGCAGCGTGTGGTTGTCGATGGGGCGCCGTGATCGATTTCAACCCGGCGATACTGTGCCAAGGGGATTCCCCGCGCGCCCCGTGCCGCGCCGCAGTCGCGGTGTATCCCGTTTCACCTGTCAGCGCCACTCGCGCCCCACGACGGCCTAATCCAGAGGACGGGGCACGGCCCCGGGATAATCTGCCGAGACCCGGCAGTCGGCACTTACCGCCTGCGGCTGGGGGGCGACCCGGTTATTAAAACCGCAGCCCGGCCCCACCGCTTCCAGAGTGCCGCTGAATTAAACAGCAGCCGGGGGGGCACTCTCCCGTTTCTCTCCTGCTAATTCGTCCCTTCACCCTTCTTCCTCTCCTGCTAATCGTCATTTCACCTTGCACTCGAGAAGCCCACTCTGACTGAGACACGACATCGGAAGGGGTGTTCCCCTTTCACGTGCTTTAATTGTTTCATTATCTCGAGACATTTTGTGTAGTCATGATTAACACTAAGTCCAAATTTCACCCTACAGAAGTTCAAAGCAGTAATCACCGAGCAAAGTTTTCTCAACTTCAACAATTTCGTTACGTTGTTCACCATTCTAAAATCTTTATTCTGTTTTCTTCCTTTATCATAATTTCTCAGGGAACCGTGATCTCCATTGATGTAGTGAATAGAAAACGCCATGTGTTCTTTATTACACCACTGGCCATTAAACTTGCTACACCACGAAAATGACGTGCTACAGACGCGAAATTTAACCGACAGGAAGAAGATGCTGTGATATGCAAATGATTAGCCTTTCAGATCATCCACACACGGTTGGCGCCGGTGGCGACACCTACAACGTGCTGACATGAGGAAAGCTTCAACGGATTTCTCATACACAAACAGCAGTTGTCCGGCGTTGCCTGGTGAAACGTTTGTGTCATGCCTCGTGTAAGGAGGAAAAATGCGTACCATCACGTTTCCGACTTTGATAAAGGTCGGATTGTAGCCTATCGCGATTCCGGTTTATCGTTTCGCGACATTGCTGCTCGCTTTGGTCGAGATCCGATGATTGTTAGCAGAATATGGAATCGGTGGGTTCAGGAGGGTAATACGGAACGCCGTGCTGGATCCCAACGGCCTCGTATCACTAGGAGTCGAGATGACAGGCATCTTATTCTCATGGCTGTAACGGATCGTGCAGCCACGTCTCGATCCCTGAGTCATCAGGTGGGGGCGTTTGCAAGACAGCAACCACGTTCACGAACAGTTAGACGACGTTTGCAGCAGCATGAACTGTCAGCTCGGAGACCATGGCTGCAGTTACCTTTTACGCTGCATCACAGACAGGAGCTCCTGCGATGGTGTGCTCAACGACGATCCTGGTTGCACGAATGGCAAAACGTCATTTTTTCGGATGAATCCAGGTTCTGTTTACATGTTGGTCGTATCCGTGTTTGGCGACATCGCGGTGAACGCACATGGAAAGCGTGTATTCGTGATCGTCATACTGGCGTATCACCCGACGTGATGGTATGGGGCGCCATTGGTTACACGTGTCGGTCGCCTCTTGTTCGCATTGACGGCACTTTGAACAGTGGACGTTACATTTCAGATGTGTTACGACCCATGGCTCTACCCTTCACTCGATCCCTACGAATCCCTACATTTCAGCAGGATAATTCATGACCGCATGTTGCAGGTCCTGTACCAGCCTTTCTGCATACAGAAAATGTTCGGCTACTGCCCTGGCCAGCACATTCTCCAGATCTCTCACCAATTGAAAACGTCTGGTCAATGGTGGCCGAACAACCGGCTCGTCACAATACGCCAGTCACTACTCTTGATGAACTGTGGTATCGTGTTGTAGCTGCATGGGCAGCTGTAGCTGTACACGCCATCCAAGCTCTGTTTGACTCAATGCCCAGGCGTATCGAGGCCGTTATTACGGCCAGAGGTGGTTGTTCTGGGTACTGATTTCTCAGGATCTATGTTCCCAAATTGCGTGAAAATGTAATCACATGTCAGATCTAGCATAATATATTTGTCCAATGAATACCCGTTTATCATCTGCATTTCTTCTTGGTGTAGCAATTTTAATTGCCAGTAGTGTATTTTTTTTTTTTTTTTTTTTTTTTTTTACGTTCATAATGATCGGTTTCGGTCCGACTAGCAGATGATGTTCAGTTCTAAGTTGGGAAAAGGTAAAATACGGCATTATGAAGTAAAAATTTCATAAATATCACACTATAAATAATACCGACAATCGTATTACAAACGACATTAAAATATCTTGAAGTTATTCATACCCAGTGCTGAACGGTGCAGTATCTCTGTAGTGGTAACAGTGTACGAGAGGCATTCGAATGCAACGCCTTTTTTTCTCGGCCGATTTCGGTTGAATTTGTTGTAGGACATAGTGGAATATTTCCGCTTCAGCCCCAATAGTCTGATGAAGTTCCGATAGATGGCGGTGCTATACGTAGCCTTCAAAATGTCGTCCGTAAGGAAGGTGCGTTCCAAACAAAGAACTGTCATTGAGTTTCTTTTGCCGGAAAACCCGAGCAACACCGATATTCACAGCTGCTCGTAGAATGTCTGCGGAGACCTGGCAGTGAACAAAACGGCCAATCTTTGGATGTGTCGTGTGTGAACAAGGTCGCGCAATCCTGTCCTATTACCCGCGTACTGGTCGGCCACAGGCAGCGGTGACTCGTGTAGTGTTGTAACGTGGGGACACTCTCGTTCAAGGTGACATACTTGGCAAACGGATCACAATGAAACATTTCGCTGCTCAACTGGAAGTCTGTGTTGGTAGTGGTGACACACTCGCCCACCAGTTGGGGCAATCATAGGTGAGTGCCAGCTGGATTCCTCGCATTCTAACTTCCATCAGTTTGGTCCTTTGAAGATGCAGTCCGCGGGAAGCAGTACGAGGACGAGTGGGAGGTTATTGATGCAGCAAGACGTTGCCTCCGAAATCGACCAAAAGACTGGTATCATGTGGGCATAAAGGCCCTTCCAGAAAGGTGGCGTAACACCGTCGTATTGGACGGAGATTATGCTGAAAAATAGGCCATTGTAACCAAAAGAGTGGGGCATAAAATGGTGTATTGGAATCCTGAATAAAACAAACCCGCTTCCAGAAAGGAAGTGTTGCATTACTTAGTGAACGTCGAATGCCCCTATTATATATGAGGGTATTTTTGCTGTGTCATTGCAACTACAAAAATGCGTGATTTTTTTCACCAGACAAGTTTCGATTTATTGAGATAAAGCATCATCAGTGGTCTGTAATTAAATTATTTACATTTTGAGTTGTTTTTAGATCGAAAAACAGTTCGTTCAGAATATGTTGATTTGTACTTAACGGTGATTTTCCCTTGATTTCTCGCTTACATCGGGAAATGTCGTCTACTAGCACATCATTGCTTTTCTGCGTTAGACACATAATTTGGTCTAATTTTTAGTTGTTCTGCAGCACAATGCATTTCTTATGTTTTTCAAAACACACTTTTATGCACACCACTTTATTCTGTCTGTTTTCGCACATCTACGTATGTGTTGCGATTTGTGTTTTGTAGTGTTGGCAACATAACCTTTCCACTACTTTGTCTTTGACCTAAAACCTTTTTTTATTTATATGTGAAGATGCTCACCGGCCATTTGACCATCTTCTTCTGTGCGGATGCACAAACAGTGCCCGAACTCTTACGGGAATCGGCGGTAAAGCCGCGAGTGATGAGTATGATGGGCAGGGGCACTATGAATATAGTGCGGGACAATAAGCTGCGAATGTGGGTCTCACGGGAGGCGTGCCAGAGATAAGTCCCTGCAGTCGCACTATCCTCTGTGTCCTCGGTGACTCAGATGGGTAGCCGCACGGTAGCTCTGCCTGCTCGGTCTGAGGACTGCTCGCCCTCTGTAATAAAAAAAACCACTAAAGAATCAACGATCAACTTGAATGTATGTCTTGTGACGTCCACCCAGACCAAACGCAACGAACAATACTGAACAAAATAAAAAAAAGATGGATAGAGCGTCTGCCATGCAAGCAGGAGATCCCAGGTTCGAGTCCCGGTCGGGGCACACATTTTCAACTGTCCCCGTTGACTTATATCAACACCTGTATGCAACTAGGGGTATTCATTTCATTGTAATTTCTTTATTTATTTATTTATTATTGTATGCGTATAATTCTATTTAATAATGTTTCTATGTATTTAAATACTGTGTAAGAGTATGGAAGGAGTAATGAAGGAGGAATTTGTTTTTCCAGTGTAGGGGAGGGATAAACCATGATGAATGGACACAAGTGTATAGTAGTGTGATGGAGTGTGAGTTACAGAAAAAGGCGTGGGGCTAGAAGTGAAATGAAATTGCGAGTTGGAGGGGGTGAAGGATGGAAAAGGGCCCTCTCTTTTTCATGTAATTTCATCAATTATTTTATGTAGAGTCTGGTTTCCAATATTTATTTCGTCATTGAGCAACTGTTTGTATGTTTAAAGGGAGAAGGTGTCTGTCTTTATTGATTTTTATGATATTCATATCTGTTTCAATATTGCTTGGTCTATGGTGTTATTGTTTTAGATGATCTGCAAATGATGAATCGTTTTTACCGTATTTAAAAGGTGTGCATAAAAGTGTGTGGTGAAGAACATAAGAAATGCATAGTGCTACAGAACAATTAAAAATTAGACCAAAATTATCAGTGTCTAACGCAGAAAAGAAACGATGTGCTAGCAGACGGCATTTACCGAAGTAAGCGAGAAATCAAGGGAAAATTAGCGTAAGTACAAATCAACATATTCTTAACAAACTGTTTTTCGATCTAAAAGGAAATCAAAATGTAAATAATTTAATTACAGGCCACTGATGATGCTTTACCTCAATAAAGCGAAATCCGTTTGATGAAAAAAATCACATATTTTTGTTCTTGCAAAGGCACAACAAAAATACCCTCAAGAATTCTAAAGCAACTACGGACACTATGGCCACACAAATGAAGAATATATATACAGGTTGTATCAGAAGTGATGGTCAATATTGAGGGATGTGACAGGAATGATCATTCGAAACAAAAAAGTCAAATAAACATAGGCTGTAAAACGCATCCCTTAAGATCTATGAGCAAATTTTGATCTCTGGTACCGCGAAACAAATCTCTTCTCCTGTAAGCTCTTTGCTTTCCATATTTTGAGAAAGTGGTAATATGGAATAAAACAAGAAAAAAAGGTCCAGTAAACATCTGCTCTAAAAAGCGTACCTTAAGAGCTATGAGCACTTGTTCATCTTCGCTACTTTGAAACACAAATCTCCTAACGAACAAGTGCACATAACTTTTAAGGTATGCCTTTTAGAGAACATGTTCACTGGACATTTTTTTCTTATTTTGATCCATACTACCACTTCCCAAAATATGGAAAACAAAGAGCTTGCAATAGAAGAGATTTGTTTCACAATTTCGAAGATCAGTAACTACTCATAGCTCTTAAGGTATGGGTCTTAGACCCCATGTTTCCTTGACTTTTTTGTTTCGAATGGCTATTTCTGTCACATCCCTGAATATTGACCATCCCTTCAGAAGCATCATATATACAACCTTAGGTGGAAGCACAAACGGCCAAAGACACTGCTAGCCAGGGCATAGCCACCTGTAGTAAACTAACATACATTAACAAGCGACAAACTTCGGCAAGCCCCTGCATATCAGTAACAATGACTGGTAATTACCAGCTGCTATTAGAGCCGACCAACAGGCCACAGCAGGGACACCGACGAGCTCGCCCACTGACGCGCAAACAATTCGCCAACATCGCCCTGCAATGTGCATCCGATATATGACCTATCGGCCACAAAAACGATAGTAAACCTAGCTGTTGCAGATTGCTGACGCTGAACGAGAGCTGAACTCCGGCACCCAGCATCAGCCGCCGAGCAACACCACCGCACAACGTCAAAGGTATCGACATGCATGATACCCACTACTAACAAAGCCTACCCTTGCACGACCTATCGCAGGCAACGAGACATCCGATACTGCTGTTACCACCCGACCTAACTATCGCAGTGACTTTTTTCCCTTGGCTCTTGCCTTGGCACTTTTTTTTCCTCTGCCCTTCAAACCGCTGCCCTTCGTTCGACTTCGACCCAATCTATGTTCAGATGAGCACGTATTAATGGTTAACCTTAACCAGACGTACGCAAACATCGCAGTACCCACATCCTGCGACACTTCACTTCAGTGAAAACTAATCCTTATGCAGAGATGGCAGTAGACCTTTTGAGTTGGCCATCATGCAGGTGGGGGCGTGGAGGGGCTCCAACTATTTAAAAAAAAAATTGTTTGCCTCTGTAAGTTACGAAGTAATAGGCGACGTTGCACTGTATGCGGAACTATGAACATGGTTTATTGTATTATTATCCAAAGAGCAAAAAGATACAATTTTTTAAATGTAACCCTAGTTGTTTCTTTCATGCTCTGAAATCAATAACACCAGCTACGTATACATCAATTGAAATTACATTCACATCAGTTTTAGTTTGGGAGCTACAACCCTTGAAAGTTTCAGGGACAGATACCGCACGCTGCGCATAACGCAATGCGCCTTCTAAATGTGGTACGACCGAGTTGTAACGTCGCCGGTGTCACGGAGCGAGAAGCTTCTCGATGCGCTGTTAGTCTGCCGACTGTGGCCGCACACGGCCGTATACCCGACAGTTCGAGCCACACAAAGAACGGGGCTCAATATACCACAGTTACTGACATCGGATGAAGATGGCATACACGAACAACGAGTACGTTGGCATGTTGCTGATGCTCGGCGAGTGCCGACACGATGCCACTGAAGCAGCCATGGCGTATGCGGTGAGATATCCTAGGCGAAGAGCTCCGGCAACCATTACGTTCTTACGTGCCGAACAACGACTTCGGGAAACAGGCAGTTTGGTAATGCGCCGCAGTAACAGATGAAGAACTGCAAGAAGTGAGGAAATGGAGGTGTTTGTTTTAGCTGCAGTACACCACTATCCTCATGTCAGCTTACGAGCTGTTGCTGCAGTCGCTGGTGTCAGCCTCCCATCTGTGTGGCCTGTAGTACACGGCCACAGGTTTCACCCGTACCGCCTGTCACTGACCCAGGAGCTGCATGGGAACGATTTCAGTCGAGAGTTACATTGTGTGAATGGGCCATTTCCACGGTAAAAATAGGGAACTACAATACAGTTAGCAATGATACCGCACCAAACATTGACACTCCACTGTCGTTGATGAGCAGCTGGGCGAATCCAGTGGGTATTTTGCACGGGCCAGTAGTGAAAGTTCCGCAGATTCACATTACCATGATTTGTAAATGAAACCTCGTCTGTATTGCTTAGGAATACTGGATTACCTTGCAACTGCTGATGTGCAAAACGACAGAATGCAATTCGGGATTAAAAGTCAATCCTGTACCGTTCTTGGAGCAGTGAGATATGGAACCGATGAAACCGATGCCGATGCAACATTCTGCACACACTAGACCCACCTGAGGATTGTGCGCTGCAGCAGCCAGAATAGCAGTTTAGTTTCCATTGCCAGTCGCCGCCGTTGTACGTCTACGTTTTGTAGGAGCTCAGCTTCCTGTTCCCTTGAGTGTCTTGCAGATTTTGCCAATGGTTCGACGTGACGGATGTCGCCGATCTGGGTAGCGTTCAGTACACAGTGTCACAGTTGCGGTTGCATTTCTGTGACATTCACCATAAATTAAAATAATATCTAGTTTTTCTTCATTACTGGAGGCCGGCACATCGACTAGATGACGGTGAATGTAACAAGCCAGAAGAAAACAGGCTTTAATGTGGCAACGTATGTGAATTACGTTACAGTATGAGAGCAGTTCAGCAGACCGCATTAGGAGACACTTGTACACTGAAGGTAGATCGTACCGTGGTAAAATTGGTATCTCTACGGCGGGATACAGGCGCCAGTGCAGGCAACCCCTGCTCTGAGCACAGTACTACATGCTATGCATTACGTCAGAAACTGTGACGCCGTTGCTATCCTTTACAAGCCACATATTTCAGAACTTATGAGGTTTAGAAACGTGAAACGAAGTGTGTTACCACTAATTGTACCTCTAGTTGTCATTTCGCAACAATAAATCTTATGTGCAAGACCTCCATCATTCTGATACCGCATTATTTGACACATTATAAGAGGTTGACCGGTTCAAGTAAGGTACAGCTCAAGAAGGGGCTAAACTATACCCCATTATGAGCACCATCAGTGAAATATGGGCCGATGATGTGTTGTCTTACAATACCACACCATACATTTACACTCCACTGACACAGTACGTCAATCACATTACGATTACCGGCAGCGTGACGTGCACGCTTGAGTCTCAGGACGTGTGCTTAATTTATTTCAAGCGTCAACTAGGCTTCGCAATTTCTCGGTATGTAATTGACGTATTGTGATGCAACCAACGCCATTATTTTTGTGATTTTTCATGCTATTGATTGCAAACAAAATAAAAGGGGATGTCTATCTAAAAATACACAAGTTTGCGTTGAAAATAGTATTTGTTTACGTTTTAAAATTTCGCATAGTATTTGGTGTCCTAAGCTCCAGCCGCACGTTCATGCTGGTGAAAACAGTTTTTGAATATCAATTGTTGTTCCAAAGATATTTGAGGTAGCAGAGCTAGGTTCAAAATGGTTCAAATGGCTCTAAGTACTATGGGACTTCACATCTGAGGTCATCAGTCCCCTAGACTCAGAACTACTTGAACCTAACTAACCTAAGGACATCACACATCCATGCCCGAGGCACGATTCGCACCTGCGACCGTAGCAGCAGCGCGGTGCCGGACTGAAGCTCCTATAACCGCTCGGCCACAGCGGCCGGCGTAGAGTTATAGTGTGTCCCATTTATCTTGACCACCCTAAATAAATGTTTGTCCAGATGCAAATTACAAAATGTTTCAAGCAAATGCTATTTAGCCGTCAGGGGGATATCAATCAGCATGATTGCCTTCGTTGTAGCTTCGTTTTTTATAAAGATATCAACAACGGTATGACTTTTTAAACGGCACCCTGTATTTTTTATTCGGTAATTCATTTCTACTGCTAAAGACCTATTCAAAAATGTATCACAGTGTACCATTCACTGAAACACAACGTTATTAATTGCGTAACACAACATCGCCGTTGACTCTCTGAGCGCTTAGTGCAGGTACTCGGGGTAATGGAACACATCCAAGTGCTGACGTTGACAGAGGACAAATGTAAACATAAGTAGAGTTCACACCTGTCATTCCGTCAACCATCGTCAGTTGAAGAATTTGTGAGTAGAATGTACACCAACAGAGGGAAGGTAGAAATGCTACTCATCTATAGGTTATTTAAGTTAGCAGAACAGTAACTGCAATGATGTTTTCTTATGTACAGGTTACATTCAGTACAGTAGTTTAAAAAAAAATGGCTCTGAGCACTATGGGACTTAACATCTATGGTCATCAGTCCCATAGAACTTAGAACTACTTAAACCTAACTAACCTAAGGACATCACACAACACCCAGCCATCACGAGGCAGAGAAAATCCCTGACGCCGCCGGGAATCGAACCCGGGAACCCGGGCGTGGGAAGCGAGAACGCTACCGCACGACCACGAGATGCGGGCTACAGTAGTTTAGTCCTTTTAAATACTGTTGTGTAGAATAAGCATACAGTAAAGGGTGTCCCTGCAATGACATAACGTTCAGAGAAAATGAAATCTTAAATGTAAGAATGAACTCTAGAGTGACTACACATGATAGTAAGACAGGGTGTCTACGACCCGGGACAACCGGGGGATCCGGGAAAAGCCCGGGAAGTTTTTCGTCCGGGAGAACTCCGGGTAAAAACCCGCGAATTTTTTTGAAACAAAACACAGAGCTCATACAAGGGTCTACCAACAACAAAATGTGTCGAAGGCTTTAGGAAGACTATGCAATGCTTCGTAACAACAACTTGCCTCCGATGAGCATGGCGTCACAACTGTTAACATTAGATTTGTTTTAGCAGTTAAGAGTGGGATCATGCGCAGTTGAGTAGTATTTCTTCCGCTTCTGGCTACATAAGCGTGGGTGTTGGCTGTGTGAGCAGTCGCAGCAGCAGCAGCCCGGGATCTAGAAGTGTGGGGCGGATGGGGCGGGTGGGTGGGGGGGGGGGGTGAAGGGGGGGGTGGCAAAATCATATTCTTGAGGAAAAAACCTTGTTTCACAAATCGTCTAGCATCAGGCGCAGGGGTTGGTCTATCGTTTTTCGTAGGACTTTGAAACGTGTCCCTGTCGGATTTGGAACATCGTTGAACGCATTCTAAGTTGATTTCTGAATGAATCATAAGTTGATTTGTGAATGCGTGCATAGTGTACGTGATGTCTCTGTCAGTGGAATCTTCGTCACATTTAGAAATAAACTTTCCTGCAGACAAAAGGGGTTATACGAACTGAGCAGAGTATAGCCGAACGAAAGAAAGCCAACCACTGTCTGATTATGTGGTTGATTCGGTTTGCGAATGACGAGCGTTGTTATGATTACCAGCGAAATCCATAGATTCAGACTACCAGAGTGCGAATAAACAGGAACAACAGGTAAGAATCAGTACGTATTATCTTCACGGTGTATCTAAGAAAATGAAATTTTGACAGAAAATTTTTGTCCAGGTCGCTGTACTAGTAAGGGCCAGTTGTACAGTCTCCGGCTAGCAGACGCTTTAAGGTGTGTTCTGGAAGTAGCGCGAAAAACGCGTTGTACGAACATGTAACAATGCCTAAGTGGAGAATAATAGCGGGATAAGTAAACTGGTGAATCTGACAAAGTTAGTGAAGTTAACCGGCGAATAAGCTTTGACATTGTCAGGAATAGATACAGAATTAGTGATGACAAGACTGTATGATACAACGAGGAAGGAGAAGAAACGGGGACATCACTTAAATTATGGAAGAATATGACGGATCCAAATTTATATAAAAATTTCGCACTACTACTTTTCGATCTCATGCTTGAGAAACTGGAGCGTATGAATGAAGTGTAAAACTATTTCCTAACGTAAAGCTTTTTGCTTGTAGTAAGCCTAATAGGCATTTGATATTGGTACTCTGTGAATTATATTCTGTCCTGTTATAAAAATGACCATTTGTGCCAAAACAGTCTCGTCTATTTGGCTTGTGTTACAATTGCTGCAGTATTAGAAAGGTCTATTTTGTTTTATCTAGCAGACAGTGACAAAATACTCGTAACCAGGTCGAGAAACCACACCAGTCTTGGGTCCTATTATCATTAACAGCTTTTTCAGTAATAGGCAACAACATTTCGATTTTTCATGTAGAAAAACGATTGACGAACTTTGATGAGGTAACGCATTCTTTCGCAGAAAGGGAAGCACGCCATGTAAAGCTGTAGCAAGATTAGAGAGAGAAAAAATTCTCGGAGCTGAGGATTAAAGAAATATGTACAGTCTTGCTTGTCTCTTGTCTTTCTTGGTTTTATGTATCCTATACTTAATTTTATGTCACACAAAGCAGCAAGTTGTTAGGCAATAGCGAATAAAGAGTGCAAATTTTCTGAAGAGTTTTTTCTTAAAAAAGAAAAAGAAAAAGAGGGCAGGATGTCAAACCGGGCGACTGGAAGTAGGAGAGGCACTATAGGACATTTTAATTTCCATTGTCTTGAATATAGTTTGATGGAATTCATTACAAAATATGCACGTTTCAATTCCACAGACCGAAATACAGTGACGTGCGATAGAAGAATGCTGTGTGAAGAGGTGTGGCACTGCACTTTGGCACACTTAGATCAAATAACATATCTTACAATTCCTCGGACACCTTATGTTTTATGTATCAGACTCTTCAGAAAGATGTGCGCTACAAAATGAACATACTTTTGAATATTATTTTTTTTTAATTTTTGACGTCCTATATTAAACGTTCGAGGGACGCCACTATCTACTATTGCCCTGGTTCGGAAATATCGTAGATACGGGGCTGATGCGCAGAGCAGTCTGAGTTATAATAGGGAAGCGAATAGTCTCAAAGATGTGTGTAAAATATTATGGGACTTAACTGCTAAGGTCTTCAGTCCCTATACTTAGCCTAAATTATCCTGAGGACAAACACACATACCCATACCCGAGGGAGGACTCGAACCTCCGCCGGGACCAGCCGCACAGTCCATGACTGCAGCGCCCTGGACCGCTCGGCTAATCCCACGTGGCGTGGGTGGTCTCCATGTGGCCCGTGTTTACATTTAGTGATTTTGCTGTTTCCTCTTTGTCTAGTGCACTCACGTCAAATGAAAACAAAATTGATTTCTGTAGCCGGGAGCTATCGTGTGAATTAAAATACATTCATATAATTATGGAAGGCTAAAGTACGTTATTAGTTTCAGATTTTATTTTATTTCCACCTTTCTGACAGTCAAGCATTAATTGCCACGCCGAACAATGAAGTTATTTTTATCGGTTTGCTGAAGAAATTTTCTTTTATTAATCTTTTCCGCTGAGGCATTCAATATATTTGAAACTAAGTGTTTAATTCCACACTATTGGCTAGTTTCAACTGTTCAGTGCATTTCAAGTGTACGTTTTCATCTTCTAGCACGTATGGCATTATTCCATAATAATGAACCAAACATGAGATAAAAAAGTACTGGTACTCAAGGAAATTTACATCCCGAAAACCACATGAAAAAACTTAATATCAGGTCGAGGCCTACTTCACTGGTAATTTGGGACTCATTTAAAAATCAACTCTTTGAAGACGTGCCATTTAGAAGAATTTAGAGCCCAGAAGAGCACACATTTATGTCGTTATTAAAAAATTTACTGGCACATTTGTGTGATATATCTTAAAATGTAATACGCACATGAAAGACCAACATTATATGTGAAAGCTTAGCTTCTCTTGCAGCGTATTGGCCTTAGAGACCAAATTATATGTGAAAGATTTTCTTTTCTTGTAGCAACATTATATATATTAATTCAAACCATTAACTTCCGGCCGGGGTGGCCGAGCGGTCCTAGGCGCTACAGTCTGAACCGCGCGACCGTTACGGTCGCAGGTTCGAATCCTGCCTCGGGCATGGATGTGTGTGATGCCCTTAGGTTAGTTAGGTTTAAGCAGTTCTAAGTTCTAGGGGACTGATGACCTCAGAAGTTATGTCCCTTTGTGCTCAGAGCCATTTGCACCATTTTTGAAACCATTAACTTTTCCTGTTCATGTGTTCGCGCTACTTAACAGTGATGTTGCTATTGGCTGACTACACCACGTGTCCGAAGCTCGGAATATCCTATGTCATCGGCTGGTGAGATCAAGTGATATGAGCTATGACTCGCTTAAAAATACGCATCGCAATCTCGATTTCAGTGCTTCAGAAAGTAACATGCGGTGTTTGGTGGAATTCGAATTTATACTTTCTTAATACATGTTGCTGCAAATCAAACATTTTTCAAAAATGTGTTTTTTTACACCAAGTTTCGTTTTCTAAAGTGCTGGGAAATTCTACGCCCGTGTATAAAATCATAACCATTCAAAGGATTGATAAGTTATACAGTTCTGAGAGAAAATATACTGTCAGTTAACAGGGAAAAACTATGTTTCCACCCGGGAGAAAGTGTAGTTTTAACCGGGAAATTTGGGAGAAATCCGGGAATTTTTTTTCCTTGTCCATGTATACACCCTGTAAGAGTAATTATACACATGACCTAAATAAGAGTGCTATGATCAGAGAGCAGAAAATTGTCTAGTATAGCCTTATAAAAATATGAGTGCCCTTATGTGTAATTGTTTATACGCTCTACAACGGTCCCAGAGTACGTAATTATTCTACTTGTGCTATTGTCGACATGCAGCGACTTCTAACACCACATCGAACTACCAACTCTATTCTAATAGAAAGGAAGCGATATCTATTTTTTTAAAAATTCATATGGATCAAATTCAGCCGTAAATCGCGTTAGACGCACAGTGGAGGCGGGAGGATCGAGCGTCTCTGCAAGTACCGCACGCTTTACTCAATGAGCGAGACCGCCGCTCCATTCGGCGAAATCCTCGCGAGCCGATCTGAAACTCGGCGGCATAAATCCCGCCAGATCCTGCCGCTATCCGAATAAATTCGGACGCGAGTGAGCAGATTGAAAATAAGCGCCCCGCGGAGCCGGCGCTCTGTATGCAAACGAGCCACGGTTACGGCCCTGCAGAGTCGCAAGTTAGGCCCGCCAGGAGCGTCTGGGCGCCAGGCACCTCACACGCGCAGATTAAACCGCGCTGAGAAAATGCTTTCGTAAACTTCAGCTTCTTACGAGGCGCACTGCAGTCCGTACTCGCGCCGTGCTCCCAACCGTAGATTCGCAGCTTCTCCCTTGTTTTTACTGCCACTGCTGCAGTAAAACAGAAGTCAAGTGGTCCCGCTTCCTTCTTCGGCAGCTCCATGTATGGAAATCCTTGTACTCATACGGGAGCTGGCCAGGTACTAGGTAAGGAAGGGTTCTATTGACGATAAAAATTATATTTTCTTGGTCGTTGGTTTGAAAATAAAATATCTGATTACGGACTGTTGTGATGGCTGTCAGCGGGTGCTCCAATGCAGACCTGCTCAGGATGCGGCTAGGAGAGCATGAGTGCCCACGTTCGCTCGCCGCCGGGGATCACTAATAACAGTCAGGGTCACATGTTAAAAGTTCCACGTGTTCATCTGGGCACACCATGTTTCTCGAAGGTACAACTCAGCATTGGCTCCTCGCATGTATCAAGAGCCAGGAAGTTCTACATATACACCAAGAAATATGTCTAGAAACGCTGTTTACATAGACGTATTACAGTAGTATTAGGGAATATTGACAAATTTTACTTATGGACCGTCTGACAACAACTGAATAAAACACAATTTTAGTGCCATATGCGTTTCGCCTTTATTTTCTGCATCGCATCATCAGTGGCCTGGAATATGTACATATGTTTGCTATTTAATCTACATTTTTGTCACTGTACTTATAGGTTACAAACAGTTCTGGTGGTTGGTATTTCCTATCAAGTAGTAATGTTTTGAACTGTACTTACAGGTTGCGTGGACAATTCCTTACATATTACGCTCCTGTTGCATTTTGGTGTTGTTCTTCTTCTTATGAATGCCAATTTGCGGTTTTTTCCCCACATTCCACAGCACTATGAACTGAACGCTTGTTTCAGTGCAGTGTTTTGGTTTCTATTGCGAACTGTTAAATGTTTTTGCCTAAGATCGAATGTTATTGCCAAACTTTCGATTGTAATTATTGATGTATCTGTGGATCTGTTCGTGTATGCATTTGTGTGTGTGTGTGTGTTTCAGTGTGGTGTAATTTTTTTGTGCTGTGTGTGTGTTTATATATATTGTGGGCTCTGCTTATATGTATGTATGTGTGTGTGTGTGTGTATTTTAGTGCAATACAATTTTTTTTCCTCTTTCCTTTTTTTTATTATTATTTTTTTTGTGGGCTGTGTGTGTGTGTGTGTGTGTGTGTGTGTGTGTGTGTGTGTCAAGAAGGTGAAGGGGGAAGAGTTTTATTGTTTTATCTTATCATTTCCTTTATTAAGTGTAGTAGGGAGCCTGTGCTGATGTGTGTTTGTTCATTTATCACGTTTGTTTTCTGCTATGGCTTTCTGGATGTGGAAGTTTTCTTGCTTTTGTATGTTTGTCACGGTTGCTTATTCTCATCATTTTCATTTCTTGTTCCATGTTTGTAGGATAATGGTTATGGTGTTTTAAATGTTCTGCAAATGTGGAATGGTTTGTTTCATACTTCCAACATCTGATATGTTCTTTGTATCGTGTTTCAAAATTCCTGCGTGTCATGCCTATGTATACTGCATCACAACTTTGACATTCAAATTTATATATTCCTGATTGTTGGAATTTGTCCCTCTTGGTAGCTTGCTGGCTTAGGTGTGATTGGAGGGTTTCAAAAAAATGGTTCAAATGGCTCTGAGCACTATGGGACTTAACTTCTAAGGTCATCAGTCCCCTAGAACTTAGAACTACTTAAACCTAACTAACCTAAGGACATCACACACATCCATGCCCGAGGCAGGATTCGAACCTGCGACCGTAGCGGTCGCGCGGTTCCAGACTGTAGCGCCTTTAACCGCTTGGCCACCACGGCTTGCGATTGGAGGGTTTGCCCAGGCTTATATGTTATGTTGAAACCCTGTCTCTTTAGGATGTTTGCAACTCTGTGTGTTAGTTTATGTGTGTAGGTCATGGTGTACCATCTGGTTCTTTTCTGTGTGGTGTTGTCATTGTGTGTGTATGTTGAGTGTGTTTGTACGTTTTCCGCTTGTGAGTTCTCTTGTATTCTGGAAATGTTGTCTTTGTTTTGTATTTGTGTTTTTATTTTTTGATTGATCCTGTGTACCACATGTGTGTCATACCCGTTGTTCCTAGCTATTTGTATGATTGTACTTATTTTTTGTTCATAGTTTCTCTTGTTGAGTGGGATTCTCTTTAATCTATGCAACATGAGTCTTAGTGCTGCAAGTTTCTGGCTGTGTGGGTGATTGGATGTGAAATGTATTATTGTGTCGATGGTTGTTGGTTTTCTAAAGATGTTAAATGATGTTTGCCATTTTCTTTTTTTATTCTAATGTCAACAAAATTTATTTGATTTTCTTTTTCAAGTGTGAATTTTATGTTCTGATGAGCTTTGTTTATTTCCAAATGGAGTTCATCTATTTTTTCACTTGGATCATCTACCAGACAAATGTCATCCACATATCTATACCAATACACGATTTTGAAATTTTCATTAGTGGTTATCTTTTCAAATATCTAATTTTCTAGATGACTGATGAAAATGTTTGCTAGTGTTCCTGATACTGGGGATCCCATGAGCAGTCTATCACTTTGTAGATAATATTCTTTCTCAAACTGAAGGTAGTTTTGTTCAGTTGTTAGTCTGAGCATATCTGTTGAAGATGTATTACAGTAGATGCATTACAGTAGATTTCTGGCTCTCCATACATACCAAGATAATTATGATCTTTTCCGTGCTAGGCGTGTCGCAGGCAGTCGTGAAATTACTTACTCCCTTCATTGGCAAATTTTATGATTAGTTTCTTGGTCGCGGAAAATTTTTTCCTCACGAAAACGAATTAATTGTGGGCGACATATATTATGTCAACTCCTTCTTTCGTCTCAAAACTTATAGTTTCTTTTCGATGTTGCGCAATTTGCTGGGACACAAGTGACTGGCACCCCAGCGCTTCCAAGAGATAACTTGTGTGATGGCTGAGACGCGTGGATAGTGAGTTTCGGCATTCAATTTTCTTTACGAATAACGATTAATTGCAAGTAATACTTCGGGGCGCAGCTCGTTTCATTTATAAATGGCTTTTAGAAGGGTATCCTCGCAGCCAGCTATAAGAATTCGTTCATCAGCGCTCACACTCTACTCGATTGAAAACGTCACTACACAATTCTAAAGGTACTAATTGTAAGCTGGTTCACACTGTGTAGTAAAACACAAAAGAAACAATGGTCTCTATCGGAACGCAGATTGTAATTACTGTAAAGAGGCCTGACATAGCTGAGGTGTGCCAAGCGAAGCACAACCCACAAAAACAACATTGGTTAATAATAAAATATCAGGCCACGCTTTTGAAACTGAAAATACCCCTTGGTATGTAAAGAATGACAGTGCTGGAAAACTTACGTTATTTGATTTTCAAACAGCTGAGCAAAACTGAACGTACTCAGACAGTTCTCTCTTTACTTATTCTGATCATCACTAAACTGACACACAATACTTTTAGAGCAACGCAATCTGACTTTGAATAATCCCTACAAAAGAATGCCCCTGCCTAACAATAGCTTATATCTTTCATGAATCACTTACCTGACAAAAATCTTCGTTACCCGAACTACTGCAATACAGCGAGCGCCAATATTGTCAGCTAAATAAAAGATTCTAACTACTGAAGGCACTAACTTCTGATAGGCATAGTTAGCAAATGAAGGGTTTTGATAGAGAGCAAACAATGTATTTACCTTAATAGTGTTCAAAGTTATAATATATATATCTATCAGTTCATGACATCCAGTCCTACAAATTTCCTTTTACTGACGGACACACGTCCAGATCGTCAGCTCATAATAATCTCTCAAAACTCTGGTATATCTCTCCCCACATCCACTACTGCTGGCGGCTCACCTCCAACTGCCCAACGATACGCGCTGTTAACAGCCAACTGTCCAATATTACACAAGCGAATATTCCAACAATGAGTGCAACGAGCCACAGACTACACACAATGCAGTCAGCGATTTTCATAGAGAGCACTACGTGGCGTTACCAACATAAAAACCTAAACAGCCTACTTACAAAATCTCATTTTCACCTTTAACCTTCGAGTCATTCGCTTTTCGCACTTGCTTCATCAACTAATATTCGTATATCTCTCTTTCACCATCTACTTGTGGAAGTTCGCGTCATCTTCGCGGAAACACCTTTCATATGTCCAAGAAACTTTATTTCAGTTAGCCACTATTGGCAAAGTTGGGCTTCAAGCAGTTTCTAAACTGATTGTTAATACATATCGAAGTCTGTGTAGTACGTTCGGGTCCACTAAAAAGTGTACAAGAAGAAAAACTAGGAACTAACATATCATATGGTTGGTAAACGTAGCACGTATGCACAATATGTATTCTCACTGGCGTGCACGTAAAAAAGTAAAAACTCTTTCTCACAAGTTCATCTCTTTTGAGGAAAAACTTGCACATAATTACTGGCTCACGGAAGCAACCAAGCTCGTTGTGCCTAATTACAACTCTCACTTTACATCATGTACTTTCACTCCGTCACTTGTTTTCGTCTCTGTATATTCCTAGTGTGTAGCAGCTTCTCCTTAAAACGGTTGTTTATTATAGTGCCAGTACATCTTCGAAAAATAAAGGAGTTTCTGTTTGTCTCCAGTAATTTTGGACGATAATGTGTTTAGACTATGCTGTAACATACAAATATGTTCTACACTATCGAATAAGTGATTGTTTATTTCATTAGAACAATATAGCGATACATTGTTTTTGGTGTAATATTGGGACGAAGTTTGGCAATGACTTATATTTTTTCATTCTAGTGGTGTTGTTTTCATTATTTTTAGGTGTTTATACTGAGTTTTCCGAGTACTGCACATATTTCAATTATTTTCTAACGTTAACGGTATTTACTTTGAATATGTTCCAAAAGTTTGGTGAACCATACCAATGTTTTTTTTAATTTAGTATTTAATTCTTATTTTGGCCAAGAACAATACATTGACCACCAATATAAACATTTTCTTCATAAAGTTTAAGGTCAAGACTGAGGAGGTTATCAAGTGTTATTATGGAGATTATATTATTCTTTCTGGTTGTCAAAAACCATTATGTGCCATCCAGAATCATTGATGCTGCATCGTATTTTCGATGTTTAGAATTTTCTAGAGAAATGGTGGGATGAATTACTATCCTTTGTAGAAAGCGCTGACCTAGAGTACGAACGTTAAGTTGCTATAATTTCTGTGCCTCTGAAGTAGAGTGGTAAAAATGTCAAGCTGTCGACGTGTGAAAATTAAAATTGGGCTCCTCACTATCTGAAACGAAAGATACAGCGCGTAATTCGATAGAATGGAAACATCTGATTTACTTGATGTTGTGTCTGCGGGACTGCTACGGTCGCAGGTTCGAATCCTGCCTCGGGCATGGGTGTGTGTGATGTGCTTAGGTTAGTTAGGTTTAAGTAGTTCTAAGTTCTAGGGGACTTATGACCTAAGATTTTGAGTCCCATAGTGCTCAGAGCCATTTGAACCATTTTTTGCACTTGATGTTGTGTATAAGGCTCAAGGGTCCACAACAAATATCACGAGAGGTCGCCACCAAACAAGCATAACCACTCGTCTGGCGTCTCTCAGTTCCGAGTAGCAGCCTCCAAATGGCGCTCGAAATTTCAGACCACTTTCTGCTTCAGCGCCACGTCTATCAGCGTGTCATACTCGTGCGCCGCGGGGCCCACGTGTAAGATCGACCGTGACGCGCACGTCACAGCACGTGACGCTGCAGGTCTTACGAGTGCGAGCAGCCGCCTCCGGCGGCGAGAGAGTGACAACATACGAGTTAAATATTTCTTGACCGTGTTCTTAAATACATGCAAGCTCTTGACGGTACACGGCCTTTGCGTGTGAATCATTTCAGTTGCATGCACGGAGCCGAGCGTTCGCTAAGTGTGACGGACAAGCCGACTACTGTGACCTTACAAGTTCGTTGTGAGGCCTATGTTCCCCGTGCACCCCGCGTCCACCGACAGTGTACAGTCGCCAAAGGGAGCGTTGTCAATCGTGGGCTGCACTGCTTCTACGTTGTACTCGCGGACAGGGAAATCTTTCCGCAGACAGGCTCGGAACACGAGGCGCTGTAGACACGCAGTTAAGATCTTGCAGTGAGACAATTCAGTTCAGCGCCTGCAGCCAGTCCAACACAGTGCACGCTACAGAGTGCAGTTCTAGGGGTACCTCTGAGAAAACAACTCTCTGCCTTAGCAGTCGCTATTTTCAGAGTGATAGGACAATCATGACTGTTTGCATAACTGTGTTCCGTAACAGTGACAATATAATAGACTGCCAAGACAGACAAACATTATTTAGATTTAATTGTATTAGATTTAGGACATAAAATGTCACACATCAAACTGTACCAAAGTATTATTTTCTAACATAGTCTTAATAAATGGTACTGGCTGTATCTTATTGTCAGAAGTTTCTGTATCTTACCGTGTTTCCACATTCCTGTTCTCGTGCCACTCTGTTTAGCAAGTGTCTACGTTGATAGTTATAGCGTAAAATCTGCCACCTTTAAACAAATGTTTTACTACGGTGAATATTTGGGCTGAATTAATAATTATAGTTACATCATCAACACTTAATTGTCACTCCTGGAATAGGAATTGTTAGCAAACGCTCATAACAACAGAAGAGGGAACTTTCAGCCGTTTGGTCAGCTCTTACTATGTTTGATCTGGATCTAATCTGCTTTGCCGGCCGCGGTGGTCTCGCGGTTCTATGCGCTCAATCCGGAACCGCGCGACTGCTACGGTCGCAGGTTCGAATCCTGCCTCGGGCATGGATGTGTGTGATGTCATTAGATTAGTTAGGTTTAAGTAGTTCTTAGTTCTAGGGGACTGATGACCACTGATGTTAAGTCCCATAGTGCTCAGAGGCATTTGAACCATTAATCGGCTTTCTTTTATTTCATACATACATACACTCCTGGAAATTGAAATAAGAACACCGTGAATTCATTGTCCCAGGAAGGGGAAACTTTATTGACACATTCCTGGGGTCAGATACATCACATGATCACACTGACAGAAC